>NC_088684.1:126002937-126305967 GCF_028017835.1 Emys orbicularis
AAAAGTTATTTACTTATTCCCATAATACAAGAACTAGGGGTCACCAAAAGAAATTAATAGGCAGCAGGTTTAAAACAAATAAAAGGAAGTTCTTCTTCACGCAGCGCACAGTCAACTTGTGGAACTCCTTACCTGAGGAGGTTGTGAAGGCTAGGACTATAACAATGTTTAAAAGGGGACTGGATAAATTCATGGTGGCTAAGTCCATAAATGGCTATTAGCCAGGATGGGTAAGAATGGTGTCCCTAGCCTCTGTTCGTCAGAGGATGGAGATGGATGGCAGGAGAGAGATCACTTGATCATTGCCTGTTAGTTTCACTCCCTCTGGGGCACCTGGCATTGGCCACTGTCGGTAGACAGATACTGGGCTAGATGGACCTTTGGTCTGACCCAGTACGGCCTTTCTTATGTTCTTATGTTCTCACTGAGGGAGAAATTGTCAGGAAGCCAGTGGGCCTTCCTGAGCAGGAGAGCCAATGCTGGAGGCTGAAAAGGACTGAGTTGTTGGACTGTGTTTGGGTAGAAGAGTCATGAAACTGGTCACTCTCAGTGGCTTGAATGGCTTGGAGAGTGGTGCCCTGGAACAAGGGCAGAAAGGAACTGGGCACCACATGCTGATGGATTCCTGGGTGGTTGACATAGAAGTGAAGTCTCTGGAGAGAGGAACAGAAAATTTCTGTATTTTGAAATGTTTTTACTGTGAAATAGAAAATCACCTTTTATCATGATGGTTCAGTAGATTATTGCATCTGTACATGAATAAATCATGTCCAGAGGCAGGCCTTTGAATTGGACAGTAAGAGAATACTCTTTTTATAGCTGGACCAAAGGGAAACTGAGGCAGGCACACCTGTTGTGCGACAGCCTGCTGCAGGAGGGCTCTCGGGGGGAGGGGAGACTGCTCTATGACAATGGGCTTCTGTACCCTCTCCCCCCCCAAAAAAAGCCATCTTGTCATAATACCACACGGCATGATGTCAGAAAGGTTAAAGGTATTTGACAGTGCTCATGTGGGTATTGAGATGTATAAAAACTGAGCCCAAAATGTACTATTCTGGCCAGGTCTGAATATTACTATTGAGAATAAGGGTTGTATTTGTGAATTCTGTAATAAATAAAATAAACGGAATGCAAAGAAAACAATGAGACCATATAATACTCCTGTTCGCTCTTGGTGCAAGTTTGACATGGATCTGTTTGAAGTTAACAGAAAAGATTATGTCTTATTTGTGAACTAGTGCTCAATTTTGTTGTGTTTAAACTGACCTGCTGCCCAGCAAATCAAGTAGTAAGATTAACAACTCACTGTAACTCTCAGATTGTTCACCAGTGGATGCCAAGTGAATTCCATTAACAGAGAATGACCCACCATTCATAAGTGGCTCATTCTGGCAAGTCTGAAGCACACCACATCAAACTCTGACTTTGTAGAGTCAGGTAGGTTAACAGAAAAATCAGTGCAAAAACTAAACTAAAGAAAACAAACAGCAGGGAAAGAAAAGAAGTTCTCTATAATTCAATATATAGCACTGTTGGAATATTACAATACAACTCAAAATGCTTTAGTAGGATCACCACTTCAGAGAGCAATAGTCTGAGGGAAAAAAATTACCAAGAAGTAAGAAGCAAAAAATGACAGAACAACCTCAGCGATTGAACAGTCCAGAGCAGAAAGATAGCCACTTCTGAGTCTCAAAACTATGTGATCAGAAGGCAAACTGAGGATCAAAGATGGTGGCATTTGATTTTCAAAAGAAAGAAAGTGGAAGAAAAACAGGGAGTTGTAATAATAGCCATTTGGTGTCAGAAGTGCTCATGACTTCTGCCATGTGCTAGGGATAGTAGTTCTGTCATGTGATTGGGGCCAGGAAATAAAGATCAGTCTCTCAGAGCCCAGATTTGTTATATCTTCTGGGCACACTGCAAAGCCTATCTTCTTTACCTCTTTGTTAAGGCCACTGAGGAGGTTGAGGACTGAGATAGAAAAGGGTAAGGGCAGTTCTTTTGTTTATAATGTGATTTGTAGGGTTACCAACTTTCTAATCGCAGAAAACCAAACACCCTTGCCCTGCCACCTGCCCCGCCCCTTCCCCAAGGTGATGCCCCTACCCCACCGCTTCTCAAAGGCCCTGCCCTCCACTTACTCCATCCCCCCTTCTTCTGTCACTCGCTCTCCCCCACCCTTGCTCATTTGCTCATTTTCACCAGGCTGGGGCAGGGGGTTGCGGTGTGGGAGGGGGTGAGGGCTCTGGCTGGGGGTGCAGGCTCTGGGGTGGGGCTGGGGATGAGCGGTTTGGGGTGCAGGAGGCTGGAGCTGAGGGGTTCAGAGAGCAGGAGGGGGGTCAGAGCTGGGGCAGGGGGTTGGGGTGAGGGAGGGGCTGAGATGAGCAGGCTCCAGGAGGTGCTTACCTCAGGCGACTCTTGGGAAGCAGGGACATGTCCCTCTGGCTCCTAGGCAGAGGCGCGGCCAGGGGGCTCTGCGTACTGCCCCCGCCCACAGGCGTCGCCCCCACAGTTCCCATTGGCTGCGGTTCCCAGCCAATGGGAGCTGCGGAGCCAGTGCTTGGGGTGGGGGAAGTGCGCGGAGCCTAGGGACTGCAGGGATATGCCAGCTGCTTCCAGGAGCCATGTGGAGTCAGGGCAGGCAGGGAGCCTACTTTAGCTCCACTGCGCTGCCAACCAGACTTTTTACGGCCTGGTCAGCGGTGCTGATCAGAACTGCCAGGATCCCTTTTCGACTGGTGTTCCATTCAAAAAGTGGAGACTTGGCAATCCTATGCGATTGACAATTTATGGGATAGGTCCACAGAGCACTGGATGGGCACCTATACGTCTGCTTAAAAATTTGAATCAATCAATAAATATCAGTACTGTGGTGTGTCACACCTTTATCAGACCCATCCTTCACAATCACAGCAGCAAATGGGCCTCAACCCTCTTCCTATCCATGGATATGTGAAATCAAACCCATACATGCATTTCAGTGTGAATTTTGCCATTCATATTTCTAAAAATTATAAAACTTCAACTTACTGTGTCAAAGTCATCCCTAGTGTTACTGAGTTTAATGGAACTATACCCAGAATGAATCTGACCAATTTTGTTTCCCTTGAGTTTACGCTTCCTTTTCTTTTCTATTTTCCCTTCCTTCTGCTGTATATGTTCGGGGATTGCTCCTGGCTTTTTCAGTGTGTTTTTCTTCAGTCAATAATCTTTTCAAGGTAAAATAACAATACTTAGCTCTTAAATAATGCTTTATATCTTCAGCCTCAAAGTGCAGTGCAAACATTAACTAATCCTCACATCTCCCACACAAAGGAGGCAGGTATTATTCAGACAAGTTTGTTTTCTCCTTAAGACCATTCTTCCTTCATGTTGCCTTTCTCTCCAAATGCTCTTCTCTTTTACGATTCTGCCCACCCCCAGCACAACCCCCAGGTTCCTTGTTTCCCACTATCTATCTTTCAATATTTTGTTTTTTCCTATTGGATATCACTTTCATTTTCTTCTCTTTATCACACTTCTTCCTTTGGCATTACATTTCACTCCCCTTGCACCATCTTCCTTTCCTTTTTTTGCTTTCCCTTTCTGTGCCACCCTAAATCTTTCCCTTTGTCACATCACATCCCTTTCCATTCGTGCCTCTACCTTCATCCTGTCTTCCTCCTCTCTCCCCTACTCATCTCTTTCTCTCTCCCCTACTATGTTTCCTCTCTTATCACCATGCAGCCTCCTTTGTTCACCCTATGACCCTGGAATGCTCTGTCCTGATAGGTATTAAATTGCGAAGCAGGATGGTCTGGTGGTTAGGGTTCAATTCCCTGCTCTGCCACAGACTTCATGTGTCACCTTGGGCAAGTCACTTAATCCCCTGTACCTCAGGTCCCTTACCTCACAGAGTATTGTTAGGATACATACATTAGGTGTTCCAATACAGTGGTAATGGGTGTGTGTGTGTGTGTTATTATATAAGTACCTTAGATAGATTATTTTTCTCTTGGGGATACTGTTCTTGATTTGATGGGCAACTGTTGTTCTTTCAACCCCTCCACCCAATTAGTGGTAGTTGCAGGTGTTTTCATCCCTTCTCCCATGGAGGGTTGTGCGTAGGTGAGGAGGAGCTACCTGCCTCCCAATTCTTCCTGGTTATTTCCTATGCAGAGAATAGTTTGCGATCCACATGGTGCTGCATGGAATTCTTCTAAACCTACACTCTGCAATGAGTATGTCATGATTCCTTAGGTTGCAGCAACCCATCCTGTCTTTTCATCATTTACTGTGCTCTTGAGCGTCCATCTCTGCCCAGAAAGTTCAACAGCTAATCCGCTTTACTGGGATAGGGCAAGAAAGCAATTGGAAGGTGTCAGCACTCTCACTTCCTAGAGTCTGCTACCTTTTCTCTCTCTTGGACTCCGCAGCTGGTGTGGTTTAAGCAGGGATAGTGGCCCAGGAGTTTCTGTTCGGCACAGCACAGTGCTGGTCCTGTGCTCATATGTAACCCATGACTGATGTGACTATACAGGTCTTACATTCTTATTGGCTGCCTCTACTGAGCCAGATCCTCACCTGTACACAAAGGATGTTTGGCACAGCTGAAGTCTGACACACAAAGGTTCCTTTGTGCTCTCCTGATCCTACGTCTGCTTTGTGCTGGTGCACTCCCCTGTCACAGGCTATTGTAATCTGCTCCAGTTGCCAACGGCCCTAAGGAGCTATTGCAATGGCCAGGGATAAGTGGGTTATCCCAGCCATGCCCTATAGGCCCCGGCATTGAGTGGCCCTATCCCATCCAGGGTTTCAAACGTTGTAAGATCAGAAGGGATTGTTATCATCTAGTCTGACTGCTTGCATGCACAGGCCATAGAATTTCACCTAGTAATACTTATATCACGACAAAAACTACTGACTGAGCTAAGACATATTTTTTAGGAAGACATCCATCTTCATTTAGAGACTGCAAGTGACAGTGAGTCCACCACATCTTTAGGTAAGTTGTTCCAATGGCTAATTACCATCACTTCAAAAAAATTGCACCTTATTTCTAGTCTGAATTTGTCTAGCTTCAGCTTTCCAGCCACTGGCTGTTGTTATGCCTTTGTTTGCTAGCTTAAACAGCCCTCTACTATTATAAACCTTCTTCTCTTGAAGATACCTATAGATCATGATGAAATCACCTCTTAATCTTCTCTTAGATAAACTGAATAGATTGAGCTTCTTCTACAGTATTACTGTAGCTTCCAGGAGACCTAGCCATGGATCAGAACCGCACTGTGCTAGGCACTGTACAAGTGAATGAGGGAGGCTGACATCGTGGGCCAATCAAAGGGTGCAGTTGACTCCTTGATACTGAATGAGGAATGATAGGTAGGGTAGGGGTAAGTCATGAAGGGTCCTGAAAGTGAAGACAAGTAGCTTATGTTTGATGCAACAGAGGTGGTAGAGCGATGGAAAGAGAGGGTGGCCTGGTCGGAGCAATGGGCTAGGGAAATGATCTTTGCAGCAAAGGGTGCTCATATAATAGTCCTGGGTTCAATTGCCTTCTCTGCCACAGACTTCCTTTGCGACCTTGGACAAGTTACTTAATCCCTCTGTACCTCAGGTCTCTTATTTCACAGGGGTATGTGTGGGACAGGATTGTATTTGTCACAGCTGGAAAGAAGGATGTTGCAGTAACCGAGGCGTGAGATGATGACAGCCTTGATGAGATGTTTTGCTGTCTGGATGGATAAGAAAGGCTATATCATGGAGTTGTTATGTAGAAAGAATTGACAGGATTTAGATATAGCCTAGATGTGAGGACCTTGAAAGAGATCCGAGATGATGGGCAGGTTACTGAGCTGTGTGACAGGCAGGATGATGGTGTTGCCCACGGTGATCAAGAAAGGAGCTAATGGGGAAGGGCTTTTGGGGGGGGGAGGGAGAGATGTAGAGTTCTCTTTTAGCCATGTTGAGCTTGAGCTGATGGCTAGACATCCACAAGGTGATGTCAAAGTGACAGACTGAGGTTGTAATTTGGACAGCAGGAAACAGATATGGGCTAGAGAGGTAGATTTTCTGTTTGTGGATGATATTACCCAGAGATAATATGTAGAGGGAGAAGAAAAAAGAACCTAGGACAGAACCCCATAGAACTGCCACAGAAGTTGGAGGGCAGATGAGGAGTATCCTCCGAAGAATACATTGAACCTGAGATTGAGCAGTAGGAGGAGAACCAGGAGAGGACAGAGCCATGGAAGCCCAAGAGGACAAGATTTCAAAAAAAGCTTTGTTGATGATGTGGAAGGTGGCTGACAGGTCAAGAAGGGATGAGGATGGAGTACCGATTCTGAGCTTTGGCTAGAAAGAGATGCAATTCACGTTGTTCAAATGAGCTCAGTTTACCATGTGATCCTGATTGCTCTAGTGTGTAAAACTGACCTTTTATCATTATTTACTATTCCATCAATTTTTGGATCATCTGCAAACCTTAGCAGCAATGATTTTATATTTTCTTTTAGATTATTGATAAAGATTATTGAATAGCACTGGGCATAACTGAATCATATTGAGTGGGATTCAACTTGAAACAACCCCATAGGATGATGATTCCCTATTTACAGTCACTTTTGGAGATCTATCAATTAGCCAGTTTTTAATCCCCGGATTCAGGAGAGCTCCTCCAGGACATGGATCCACCAGGTTTAGCAATGCTTTGCACTGCTAATCAGAAAGAGTGTGGGCCAGGACCAGGGCTACTATATTTAAATGTCTGACATGTATTTCAACACTTTATGCTCTATGGCTGTTTATTTCATGTGACTTGGCATGTCACTGTAATTTTGACTGACATCCCTTTTTCATTTTTCATACTGTGTTTGTATAAATAGTACATATTATAGATGGGTTTTAGTAAAGGCATCTGTGTTCACTTGCTAAAAATGTATAAGAGCAGAACTATGATGTTACCCCTGAACTCATGAAACAAAATTTGACTATTAAGTATTCTCTCAATTATAGATATATATGAGAGGGAAGAAAGGGAGAGATTAAAAATTATTTTATTACATAGTGTATACACTTCAGTGGTCAGGAATTAAAATCCAAGTCTCTGAAGACTTGAAAGCCACAAAAAAGCATACAAATCATTTGTTATAGGAGACTTTTCATTTGTTATAGGAGATTTTCCCCATCATGCAAATTTGGCGTCACAATCCAACAGTCAGATAGTGCATTCAAGTATGATTCTTCAAGGCTAACTAGGAAAATTAGTTCGAAATATCACTGATTATTTGTCTGTTAACAACAAAACCACACATACGGAATGAAGCACATTTATATATGTCTCCGTGACAGAATACGAAGTATATAAGGGGAAGGATAAGCTTAGAGCTAAAATAGAGGACTGGCAGCGTTTATTACTGGCTGGGGTGCTGGAACAATTTTTATAGTGAGGGTGCTGATGGTGGAAACCATATATTTGGTGTTTCTTATTACTACTTCAAGCCAGGGGGTGCAGCAGCACACCCAGCACCCCTAGTTCCAGCACCACTGCCTGCATGACCTTGGGCAAATCACTTGTCATAGTGCCTCTATTTCTGTTTCTGTAAAATGAGGATAATTAGTAGTGCCGAACTCACAGAGGTGCTGTATTAATGTTTGTTAAGTTATGAAAGCCTTAGCTGGAAGGGGCACTGTTTGAGTTTGTGGAAAGAATACTTGCATGACCAGGTTGTAGGACTGGACTACAGATTAGTAAGGGCTGAACTGTGGCTTTGACACAACCCCATGCATGGGGCAATGAGTAGTTTTGCTGCCCCAAGAGCAGGTCAGGAAACAGACTGTGACTCTATGAGTCACAAGCTGCCTCAGTTTTCTTCCTGCTCCGAGAGGAACACACCCTCTAACAGCCCTATACGGTGCACAGAGTACAGGGGCTACAGTGTGGTCTAGTGGAGAGAATAACAGACTGCGATACAAGAGACCCAGGCTCTATTTATGGCTCTGCTACTGGTCTGCTGGGTGACTGTGGGCTAGTCACTTCAGCTCCTGGTGCCTCCATTTTCCCTTCTGTAAAATGGGCATAATGATACTGATTTCTCATGTAAAGTGCTTTGAGATCTACAGATGAAAAGCATTATATAAGAGCTAGGTATTATTATTATTATTTTTATTTATTTTATTTTATTTTATTTTATTCCTCTTGGCATGTCAGCAAAGCTGTGCTAGCCAGCACATTGGAGTAGTGCCGTCAAGTCTCCACCCATTCCCCATCTGTGCAAGAGGGATATTAGAAGACCTGTGAAGACTGCTTCTTCCCTGTTCTACAGCCAGCCAGCCCAAAGCAGTAAGGAAGCACCTTGCAGCTACTCACTCACCTGTGGCAGAGCCACTAGATGAATATCACTCTGGCTTTGCATTACATAAACCTCCTGCATGCCATTTAGGAATGGAAGCTCCATTACTTAAATAATTTAAAACTAGCCTGAACAAATTACTGCAGGAAAATTTGCTACTCTGACAATCTGGAGGATGGACAAGATATGAGCTAATAGATTGTCCATGGCTCAATCCTAGCGTTTGTAATTTGGTCATTTTTGTATTTATTGGATTTTGAGAAACATGCGCAATATGCAGTGCTTCAGTCCTACAAAGAGATGTGCCGGAACACACTTCCATCCTGACAGAAGAGATTCTGGTAATGACAGTACTAGAAGTACTGGGATGCCATTGCAGTTCCCCAACCAAGTGCCAGAATGGCATTCTGGAGTGTTCCAGCATGACTTGGGCTCTGATAATACGGATCATTACTAAATCAGACAAATGCCCTCAGGGAGATTTTTTTGACAACACGGTGACTGGCTAGGAGATTATCCCAAAGTCAGTGCTCAAGGCATAGGAGGCAAAATGTGTGCCCAGAGTTACAAAGAAAGAAATGAATACAAGTGTGTATCTGGGGCCTGTTGTACACTAAGGGGAAGATTTTTTTCCAAGGCACAAGTGACAGTTAATTGCCTAACTCCCAAAGACCTTTAATGGGAATTCAAAGGTGCCAAACCACCATTTCGGCCTTGGAAAATCTCTCCCTTAAATCCACAGGTACTGCTTCAATGGGCACTGTGCATACAGCGCAAGAATGCCTAGCTTTTATATTCCATTTTTCCAAACCAGAGCACAAATAGTCCATATATATTAACATCTTTGTATAACTCAAAGGCAAGCATGCACAAGAAGAAATATCTAACTGGATGGTAATATTTATATTTAATATGCCTCTGCTGCATAAATATATTTATTAATTGCACTCCATTGTTCTCTCCATTAGATACCCCACTAGATAAAAGGCACAGGTAGCATATCCCTTCATTTTTAAAATCCCACAGAAGCAGAAACAAACTGACCAGGTTTAAATGTATACCAAAGCATCACTTCTACATTTTACAGCATAGTACTTTGTGGGTTTGATCCAAAGCTCACTGCATTAAATGGAATGTCTCCCACTGACCTCATTGGGTTTTATGTCTGGCCCTGTATTATCCAATCAAAAGGGGGCTTATTAACACAAGCTGTGGCATAAGCCAGGAAGTAGTAGTAAGAAATTGTTTCCTTAAGAAATGAGTGTCTTCCTTTAGCCGCCAATCCTGCAAATGATTATCCACACAACTAACTAATAAATGTATCCCGAGTCTGGCGCTCAACATTCTAATTAAATATAACTGGCAAAAGCAATTTCTGTAGTGTAGACCAGGCCATGGGCATACAGTACAGTTAGGTCGACGTAAGCTGCCTTACGTCGACCTAATTATGTCAGTGTCTATACTACAGCCTTGCTCCTGCCAATGTAAGTGCCCTAATACACCGACATAGTAACTCCACCTCCATGAGAGACATAGGGCTTGTGTCGGTGTAGGTAGGGTGATGCAGTGTCTGTGTAGACACTGTGCTGCCCCTGGGCTCCGAACTGGGCTGCTGCCCGGGCTCCCAGTTCCCTGCTTTGAGCTGGGTTGCTGCATAGGCTTCCTGCTGGGAGCCCGGCTGCCCCCTGGGCTCTCGGTTCCCCTCCAGGAGCCTGGCAGCCACCTTGCAGGGAACTCCACACCCAGAGCCAGGGCTGCAGCCGGACTCCCAGCAGGGAACTCTGTGTCGAGCTGAGAGCCCGGGCTCTCAGCCCCTCACACTGCCCCTCTTAAGTCAGTGGAAGCGCTCCTGGTGACATCACTGACAGAAGGAGGGCAGTGTGGACATGAAAAACCACCGTAATTAATGTGGTGGCTGTAAGTTGACCTAACATAGGTCAACTTAAGTTTGTCGTGTAGACATGCCCTTACGCTGGCAGGAGCCAGGCTGTAGTGGAGACACTGACATAATTAGGTCAACGTAAGACAACTTACGTCGACCTAACTCTGCAGTGTAGACCAGGCCTTCGACTGTTCTGCTGTCTCAACACACTTACCTGGGAAACTTTTCAGTGTTTATCAGGTGTCAAAATTGTTCTTCAAATCGTTCACTTTAAATAACTTTTGCTTGATTTATTTAATTCCAAAATAATATTAGTTTTGCTTGTGAATTCCCCATTCTCTGAAAAAGCCCCAACAATCAGTCAAACAATGGGGAAATATAGTGCCCTAGCTTTAAATACTACTGCATCAACTATGATCTTACTTCTCTATGGCTTCAGGGGGTTAGATGAAATATAGATTAACTGAGAACTGCTGTCCTCATGGGGAGACCCACTCATAAAGATGAACTATAAATAAAAAGCAATCCCTTGGTCTTATCCAGAAATGTTTTTACTGGGAGATGGTTGAATAAAACATTATGCTTCTTCAGCAGGTAACAGCCTCTTACTACTCCCTGATGGATGCGCTTGAAAGCAAACTCTCAGCCTTTGCTTATTGTCAAAGGTGACCCCTTGATAGTCTGAATGCTTGATGCTGACAATCATGTCCAGCTGTATGTGTGTGCGCTTTATATAATATATAAACACAGAGATGGAGCCAAACAAGTGAGGATGTATGTTTAGATTCAAATCCAACCTTTCCCAGTGTTGGGAGAGAGGGGGGGATGTTCAGATCCCCAATTCTGGTTCACTCTAATCTCTAATGTCTCTATTTACATAAACATACCTTGCACCAGATCTAAGGGAGGGGAAGTCTGGGGGAGGAAATTTCTGCAAGGGTTCCCTTGTGAAAATTCCCCCATAACGTCATAGTCCACAATATTGTCCCCTAGCGGAAAAAGCTGCAGGGCCCATCCCCAAACTGGACAGATCCCTAGGGCTCTACAGGGACCTATGGCTGTCCTCAAAGGAGGCCCTGTACTTCCACTTAAACTCTGGTCCCTGACGTTCCCCTGCCCAGGAAAGTGGCTCCATTGGGGCCATGTTAACAGGGATTCTCCTGGCCAACACTGCCCTTTGTTACATTCTCCCACCTACCAAATATTCCCAAATTACATTAGTCAGAGTGCAGGATAAGTGATATTTGGTCCTAGGCTACTGACAGTTTAGGATCCAATATTTCATGAACTAGGAATGAGTAGGGTTACCATATTTAACAAATAAAAAAAGAGGACCCTCCACGGGGCCCTGGCCCCGCCCATTTCCCACCCCAACCCTGCCCCAACTCCGCCCCTTCCCCGCCCTAACTCTGCCTCCTCCTCCCTCTCACTCCCAGCCACGCGAAAAGGGCTGCCCGAGTGCTACCGGCTTCACGGTTTGCCGGGCAGCCCCCAGACCCTGAGCCCCCGGCCAGCGCTTCCCCAGCGCAGCTGGAGCCCAGGAGGGGAAGCGCCCAGCCGGGGCTCAGGCTTCGGGCAGCCCCCATGCCTCCGGACCCCAGCCGCCGGCCGGGCACTTCCCCTCCTGGGCTCCGGCGGCGCAGGGGGCATGGGGGCTGCCCGAAGCCCGTAGCGCTCGGCTCTTAAACAGAGCCGAAGAGTCAGGGGAGGAGCAGAGCAGCCGCGGGAGGGGAAGTGCCCGGCCGGCATTTTCCCGGACATGTTCGGCTTTTTAGCAATCCCCCCCGGACAGGGGTTTGATTACCAAAAAGCCGGACATGTCCGGGAAAAAACGGACGTATGGTAACCCTAGGAATGAGGGTTTACTTCCACCGAAAACCCAGGAATCTTTCCCAACCTTCCCAGTGGGACAGCAGCATTTGTGTCTAGCCCTGCTGGGTGGTGCAGTATCCAGTACTGGGCTTCATTATATTATTCTGTATAATACATTTTTGGAGGTGCTTAATGTTTATGAGCTATACTTGTTCTCTGCCTCTGAAGTCTGTATGTTGGATCAATAGAAAACCACCCATAAAGCACCCTAAATATTTTTTTAAGAAACTAACTAGTCTTCTGTAAAATATTTTCCAGAAGGAGAATAATACATGATGGCATGAGGCAATGAAAAGTTCTTATCAGAGCTCGTTTGGAATGATCTGCATAACTCACTAGGGGTTTCATTACCCAGGAGTAATGCAGCCAGGCACAAACTCATGCTAACAAAAAACTATAGCGCAGACAATACCATCTTGTATTTACCAGAGTTTCTCTGGACAGGGAGTTTGACCCCCACCATTATGCCTCTTGAGAGTTGCTGACTCCCACCTGCAAGAAGACAAATCTGATATGAAATCAGCAGGGGACCATGCTGCGGAAAGTAGCTATGACTGCTCCCCACTACAATCTCTCCTGTTCCAGGCCCTTTAGATCCGTGGAAGCCCAACTCTATAGGGCTCCGGTGGAGTGGTTTCCAAGGGGTCCCAGCTAGGAGGAAATATGGCATGGGCCACCGGTTCTAGCTATTTTGCCCTCCCCCATATACTGCTGGAAGAGGAGGGGAGAACGTAATCTTTTATTCAGATGCGGATTTAGAGTTAGTGAGGCCCTGTGCACAGCTTCATTCCTCCCCCCCACCCCCCCGCGGGACCCAGCCAAGAAAAAGAACATTCTCTCTTATCTCCCTCCCCTGTTTTTCATTCTTTTTTCTTCATCCTCCTCTTATATTATAAGTAATGGGAAGTAAATGAAAATAAAGTGAGGTACCTTGATTGGGGCAGGAGGGGCTGCAGGGACTGGGCTCTGGGAGGGAGTTTGGGTGCTGGGTGCAGGCTCTGGGCTGGAGCAGGGGGTTAGGGTGTGGGAGGGCATGAGGGCTGCGGGCTCTGGGAGGAAGTTTGGGTGGAGGGTGTGGGCTCTGGGCTGGAGCAGGGGGTTAGAGTGTGGGAGGGGGTGAGGGGTACGGGCTCTGGAAGGAAGTTTGGGTGCAGGGTGCGGGCTCTGGGCTGGGGTAGGAGGTTGGGGTGTGGGAGGGGGTGAGGGGTATGGGCTCTGGGAGGAAGTTTGGGTACAGGGTGCAGGCTCTGGGCTGGGGCAGGAGGTTGGAATGCAGGAGGGGGGCAGCGGGGTGGTGCTTACCTTGGGCAACATGACTTCCAAAGCGACCGGCACACCCCCCCCTCCGGCAGCAGCTCCTAGGCGGGGGAGACCGGGGGTCTCCACACGCCGCTGCCCTCAGGCGCTGACTGGTGCTCCCTCCACCACTATCCGGCCAATGGGAACTGCAGAGTCGGCACTCAGGGCGGGGCCGCAGGGACATGACGGTGGCCACTTCCGGGAGTGGTGCGGTGCGGAAGAAGGGAGACAGTGGGCAGGGAGCCGCCTTAGCGCTGCTCGCATGTCTCTGCACGCCCCTTGGGGAAATGGGGGCAGCAGGTCTCTGTGCGCTGCAGTGCGCAGAGCTGCCTTCCCCCAACAGAGGCGCACAGAGACCTGCCAGCACCCAGCCGCTTCCAGGAGTGGCGTGGGGCCAATGGCCACGGCATGCAGGCAGCCTGCCTGCCTGAGCCCTGCTGCACCACCGGCAGAGACTCGGGGGCTGGTTGTCAGATGAGATTTGTCCTGCATTTTGTTTCATGGTAAATCCACTCCTGCTTTTATTACTAATACATCTGCTACATTCTATTTAGCCACACACAAAGGATATTACAAGTTACTTTGCTTGACTTCCTTTTGCCCTCCAGCATAAAGAGATAAAATGGGCCAGGCTGGAAGGACATCCCAAAAGAGACTCTGGGCAGATTATGTGAACATGAGTGAGTGCATGGCTAATGGCAGCAGTAAATAGCCTCTTCCTTCCAACAGACATCTCCTGGTGAATGACAACACCTGCAGTTCAGTGAAGGGAGATGGTGGGGCTCACATCCTACAGGGCTGAGGGCTCTAAAAGTATTAGATTGGTAGAGATCATTCTCATGTGCAGTAACCAATCCAGCAAGGCTCCTGTAGCGTATTCTGGGTCATACTCCTCAGTAAGACACCATGACAAACTTTGATCCCGGTGTTTCACAAGCAAGTCTGGGTGTGGAAGGGTTGCGGTTATCTTTTGGATGGTGTTACTCAAAAATCAGGGCCGGCTCCAGGCACCAGCTGAGCAAGCTGGTGCTTGGGGCGGCAGATTGTTCGAGGCGGCATTCTGCCCAATCCTAGGGCGGCACGGCCGCTTTTTTGTTGTTGTTGTTCCGCTCCGGCAGCCCTGTAGGGGGCGGCGGCGCGGAGGACCGGAGCACCCTGCAGGGCAGTCCTCTTCCTTCCCTCCCCGCCGACCGGAGCGGAGCCCTCGCGGCAGGCGGCGGCGCAGTGGGAGGGGCCGCGTGGCAGCGCCCCTGCTGTAGCCCTGGTCGCCCCCTTCTCTCTCTCCCGCCCACTCCCTCCCCCTCTCCCTCCCCCCCCCCCCCAGCCGGTCCCCCTGTACCCGCGCTCCGGCTGCGCCACAGGGTTTTTTTTTTTTTTGCTTTGCCGTTCTGGCCGCCCCGTTTTTTTTTTTTTTTTTGCTTGGGGCGGCCAAAAAGCCAGAGCCGGCCCTGTCAAGAATGCACTTGTTCTATGAACAGTGAAACCAAAGCAGAGTGAGTGTTGGTTCCCGCAACCACTGTTCCCACTCCTCTGCAAATCTGACTTACATCTTTACCCCTTAGCCCCAACTAGCAATTTACTCCTTCACAACCTTTGTTGCTGTTGTTTTTCCATGAGATTAAAAAAACAGAGCAAGGGGACTGGGGCTCCCTCCACCACTATCCAGAAGGGGATTCTTCACTTTCCTTCATCTGCCATCTCAGATTCTCCCTAGAAATACAAGCTCCGTTGAACACTGAAACACATGTAGTGCATGCTGAGGTTTCTGTTTCACCACACGAAAGCAAAAAGGAGTCGCTGGTCGGCAAGCTGCAGTCTGCATTAGTGCACTGAGATTGACAGCGGCTAGTCACATTACAGCACATTTTTCAAGTTTGTGTTTTGAAATGTTATGCTGACTGGCCAGAGCTCTCAATCTACTGTTGACCCCGTGTGAACCAAGGTCCCCAAAGGAGGAAAACAGGAACAACAAAAGTAAAGGATGTAGCTGGAAATGCTGGGACTTCATTTTTAAAACAAAGTTTCCCTAAACCTCATGGTTCAATATTCCTTGAGAATAAATTACAGCCACTAACAGTGGAATAACAGTTGAACAATGGAGGGAACTTTGAGCCTGAAATGAGGGACTCTTTACAGGTTAGTAACCATGCTCTCTGCGTGTACTGCACTGATGACATTATGATCATTAATAATTTATTATTTGCATTGTGGTGGTGCCCAGGAGACCTATCATGGAGCAAGATGCCAGTGTGCTCGGTGCTGTACAAACACAGAACAACAAGATGGCTCCTTCCCCAAAGAAATTACAAACGAAATAATCTAAGACTTTGATTTCACCTGCAGGCATGCAGTTTTTCCATGCACTGTATGATGCTGTGTACCAGGGAAAATATTAATGCATTTTTAGCTGTCTTTTAAGGCATTTTTGAGGCTGGAATTCTAGAGGAGAAGCAGCACCATATGTCGGGCCCTACTAAATTCACGGCCATGAAAAACACATCACAGACCATAAAATCTGATCTCCTCCCATGAAATCTGGTCCTTTGTGTGCTTTTACCCTATACTATACAGATTTCACAGGGGGGACACCAGCGTTTCTCAAATTGGGGGTTCTGACCAAAAAGGTAGTTGCAGGAGAGTCAAGGTTATTTTAGGGGGAGTTGTGGTATTGCCACCCTTATGTCTGCGCTGCCTTCAGAGCTGGGCAGCTGGAGAGCAGCGGCTGTTGGCCTGGCGCCCATCTCTGAAGGCAGCGCCCCATCAGCAGCAGCGCAGAAGTAAGGGTGGCAATACCATAGTAGGCCATCTTTACTTCTGTGCTGCTGCCGGCCCTCAGAGTGGGGCTCCCGGCCAGCAGCCACCGCTTTCCAGTTGCCCAGCTGTGAAGACAGCACTGCTGCCATCAGCAGCACAGAAGTAAGGGTAGCAGTACCGCAACAACCCCTATAATAACCTTGTGACACCCCCCCCCCAACTCCTTTGTGGGTCAGGACTTCTACAATTACAACACTGTGAAATTTCAGATTTAAATAGCTGAAATCATGCAATTTACGATTTTTAAAATCCTATGATCATGAAATTGACCAAAATGGAACTGAATTTGGTAGGGTCCTAACCATATGACAAGCCAGCTCAATGCAAAACACCAGCAAGAGGGAGGCAGAATTCTAGTGGTTAGGGGATTTAGGAACCTCCAATTTAATTCCCTGTTCTGCCACAAACCTCCTATGTGACCCTGGGCAAGTCACTCTAGGGTGAGCAGTGCTTAATGTGTGTGCCAGGGCTTGCCAGGGCTGAGCTCCGGCACCTCTAAGCTTGGCAATTCATAGCCCTGGCACCTCTGTGCTTGCTGCATCAGTTATGAATGTAAAACATTGCTTGAGCCCTGGCACCTCTTTCATTACAAATTAAGCACTGAGGGTGAGATTCACAAAGGTACTTAAGCATCTAACTCCTATTCAAAGTGATGGGAGTTAGATGCCTAAATACCGTTGTGAATCCCAACCTAGTCTCTCTGTGTTTCCATTCCCTATCTACGTCCCTATCTAACAAGGGTGTTGAGAGGATAAGAACATCAAAGAGTGTGAGGTGCTACAGTAATGGGGCCACCTAGGTACCTAAAAGATCTAGATAGAGATACTCTGCACACTACCAGTAGCCCATGAACAACAGTTTGAACATCTTTGCTATATATGATTCATGGCAATGCTATAGCACTTTTGCAGGAAGCAGGGCCCAGAAGGAGATTTTTAGGAACCTCTTCTGATGACTAGGATGTGCCCCCAAATGTGAGTAATGGAATGGGTGGCTCATTAGCAAGGTACAGGTAGCAAGGTACAGGTAGAAATAATTTAGTTCAAAGATAAAAAGTCAGTAATGGGGAGGTGGTGTTGGGAAATGCTGTTTGGAGTTGGAGGAGATATGGTTTGGTGAGTCCTCATAATGTATTGAATTTGCTTTTTTAGAATGCTGTAATGCACCTAGAATCTAGGATGGCTGCAGTACACAAATTGACATAGATCAATAACAAGGAGGATCAGATATAGTGAAGGATCTTCATTTCCTGCCCTGTCATTTTCTGAACCATATTTCCACCTGCCCCACCCTTTTTCTCATTATTCACTTTCTTAGCACAACTGGGACAGTCTGAAATTTGCAAACTGTTTCTAGATTCTTTGCCTAGGCCTCCAACCTCTCAATTGTCCCTTATTTCAAAAGTTCTCTCTATTCCACAGGAGCCGACAATGCAGAGAGCTTCCATCGTCACGAGTAAATCTTTCAAAGAGGAATATACGTCAAAGGTGCGTACGTGTGTATATGTACGATTCAATGTGGGAATGAAGGGCAGTTGGGAAAGTCAAATGGAACATAAAATATGAATGATGGAGAGGAAGAATAAAGGAAGTGCAGAAGTGTTCATGGCATTTGTTCTACCTCTGCTCAGCCTGTTGAAGCAAAACACAGGCACGCAAGCCTGAATAAAAGCATCAGCAGCTAGGAACTCCTAACTTCTAACCCTGGTTCTGCTGCTCATTTGTACCATGGTTGTAGGCAAGTCAGTTAGCCTCTCTGTGAATCAGTTTCCCTTTTGGAAAAAGGCTGATGGTAATACTTACTTCACAAGGGCCTCATACATATTACTGTAATTAACGAACATTTGTACGCTGCTTTGAAAAGCACATAAAACCCAACGGGTGAGATTCTCACCAGGTAAAAAGGTTAGAGAGGCATAAAGAGGCCTGAAAACCCCTGTATCCAGACATGGGAGGATTCCCCCAGTGGAGGCACAGGAGTAGACAGTCATGAGGCTTCATTCCAAGGATCCCACCTCCATCCTCCCTTGCAAGGACTGATATAGGTGGTGTTCAGGGGCTGATGGTGGGAGGGATGTGTCATAGGTGGAGCCACAGCACTATGGAGATTCCAGGCAGCTCTGTGGCCCGTAAGGTAGCCCCAGGGAGGCTACCATAACATAGGCAGGCTCCAAGTGCTGTCCAGGTTACATTGGGGGCCTTTCCATCTCCCGGAACAGCTCCCTCTTCCTGGGTTGTGAGTTCTGTGCTTCACCTCTGAGAGCCTTTTGTGTGTGCTCACAGTAATCATTGTTTTGCTTTTTAAATATGGCTTAAATGCCACTTGTAATGTGGTTTGGATACATCAGCTGTTGTAAACTTTGCCTCTCCTTCCAGTTCAGCAAATAAGTCTTGAGCTTTTGGAACTGGATCCTGATCCTTCTCCAATCAGAAGATTATGCTGGCTGCTACAAAGTCCAGGAAAAATTTACACTTCCACCATTTTTGGAAACACACAGTTCGGGCAGCACATTTCTTTGGTGTGTGTAAGGATGAAATTCCCTGCTTTTGAAATTCTAACTGGCTTTCTGTGGATTATTGCAAAACATAATGGTCAGGTACAAGACTTCAGGGGAACATGCTATTCCAATTGCCTCTGAAAGAGACACAACCAAAGGTAAACTCATTGTAGTATCTCTCCTTCTTTCCTAGAGGTCCTTCCTATTACAGCCAAGGAGGTAGAAATTGACCTAAACAAAAAGATTCTTGTTTTGGCCAAAGTAATGCAATAGATTCTTTCTCCATTGTAAAACCACATAGTAGAGGAGAGACTTTGACTTTATTTTTCTAGAAAAATAGAGTTGTCAGCAGCAGATGATTGTTTATGATGGGGTGTACAGGTAGTAACATCTAATAGCTTACAGGCAAACATGCTGCTTGAATTAGATGAACATCAATAAGACATAGTGATGATGAAAAGCAAGGCTAGAAGTTCTTTTGGGTGCCAGACTGCCAGAATGTGACAACACAGTTCTAGAATTGTCCTCCATGTTATCAAAAATCCAACCAGTGCTGGAAGCTATTCCTTGGTGGACAAATAAGGTTTAAGATTTGTTCAGATATTTCTTCAGTCAAAAAGAAGAGGCATCCTATTCCCTTATTGGACAACAACTTGCAAGTGTATGCTTTACCAAACCTACTTATCCTGGCAATGAATGGACATATGTTGCAGATGTTATTTTTGGTGGACATCATGTAGCCCATGACACTGTCTTGTTAAAGGCATAAACCATGTACAAATTGTACACAGTATCCATATGTTATCTCCATGCTCATCCTCTACTTCAGTCTTAACAAAATGTATATTTCCATGACTGCACCCACACTCCAACTTCCCCCTGGAATTTAAAGGAGCATTTCCACTAACGCTACTAAGTCTCACTAAGGAGGTACCTTTTTAAGCCTAACTCAGATTTACGCTGATTTATGCTTTAGGTTGTAAAGTGGCACTGGGCACATCTGTATTTTATGCCCACATACTCCTTGTATTTTATTTTGGGACTGAGTCCCTGCCAAGTGTCATAATTCTTGAACCAGAAGAAAAGACATCTTCAGGTTAAAGTGTCACCCTACCCATCAATCACACTCCAGCATATAGCCACAGCTTGCAAGTTAGTCAGCAGCACAATGAATAATTCCAGCCCAGAACTTTTCTAAAAGTTCCTTCTGTGATTATGTCTAGGACTAATCTATAGTGGAGACTTTTGTTTTTTTAAGTCTTCATTTCTTGACTATACAGGAATGAAACACAGACGTGCAGTAACTGGATAATAAGAACCATGGAGCTGAGCATACAGCCACCACATACAAGCAACACCCACTGATGTCAATGGGAATTGGGTGTACTCAGCACTTGCAAAATTACACCCTGTGCGATATGAAAGCTTTGGAGGGCTCATTGTCAAGTGCTCAGCACACAAAACTGGGGCCCAACTTCGAAAAGAGCTCCATGCTCTTTCAGGCACCTAAATACGGAACATATTTTCAAAAGTATTTAGATTGTAAGCTCTTTGGGGCAGGGACAATATGTTTGTACAATGCCTAGCACAAGGAGGTCCTGGTATATGCCTAGGGCTCCACAATACAAACCATAATAATAACCAGCACTAGGCAGCTGAAATTGTGACACTAACAGCCAGATTTTCACAAGAGCTCAGCATCCACCATCGGGGCAGGTTTTTAAAAGTGCTTAACTCCCACCTCGTCACCAAAACCTGCCCCTGATGGTGGATGCTGAGCTCTTGTGAAAATCTGGACCCAAACTAGTCTATAATGTCCTTCCTGCTCCCCAAGCCCTACTGTCCCCCACTCTCACACTTAGACCTTTATCTTAAAAGTGAATTTACTGCTCCTCAATGATGGCGCATTGACAGACCCAGAGAATGAGGGGGAATCCATTCCTGACTCACTGAATTCAGTGGCAAAATCCCTTGGCAGGATTTCATCCTACATATTTGATTGATTCATGGAATAGGCAAAGCATGGTTAGAGGCAGTGCATACTTCCTCCTACCCGTCTCATATGTCTTAACATGTTCTTGGAAGGACCACATCTGTGTTCCTTTCCAAAAGCAGCCACGGTCAGTTAACAGCTAGAGATAAATTAATGTCTTCCAGTTTCCCTTGACCTCTCCTCCACTGGACCCAGATGGGCCTACCCGGGATAGAGGGCTCAGTAACAGCAGCTGGGAGGAGGCTTCACAGCCTCCTGGTAAAATCAACGCTGAAATTTGGGGTCTGGATATATTTTCCCCATGTTTGTTGTGTTACCATTGGTGATTGGGTTTCCCTTCATCTTGCCCCTCTCCTACCACCTCCACCTTTAGCTACCCAGCCTCACTCTCAATATTCTTTCCCCTTTCTGACTCCTTCCTCTGTTTTTCTCTTTTACTTCAAGATTCCTTTCCCCTCTCCCACTTCAATCCCAAGTGATCCCCACCCTTTTGCCCACAAAACCACTCTCCTCCTATAATGATGATCTTGTAGCATATACAGATAAATGAAGGGGCAGAGGTGTGGAATCTTTAATGTAGACAGCTTTTCTCCTAGCTTTTTATTCAGGTGTTTGAGTTAAATAGAGGTTAAACAAAAAAGAGGTTTTCAAATAATCTGAGTAAAACCATTTTTTCCTCCCAGTTAAATCAGTTTTCATGTGTCTGATGTCTCTTATGTCAAAGTCCAACCAGTTCCCCAGCCATCTGTAGTTTCCCAGAAATACAGAGTAGACACAATAGAATTTCTAACATAAAATACGAGCCAAATTCTCCCCTATACACACTGTGTGATTGTTGTCTTTATACAGCATAAAGAAGCAAAACATTTTACCCTATTTTTTTTCACCTTTGCAGGTCACCAGTTAAGGCTCACACCCTTTGAGACAAAACATGCTAAATAAAAGTAAGTTTGTTAATCTTCATTTATCCACAGCAGTCAAATTTAATTGTTCACTAAAACTGCCTGGTTACCTTGTCTGTAGCCATTCAGCTATTTCTATCCTTTACCCTTACTCAAACACACAACTATGTCTGATAACAAATGGCTGCTCTTTCATGCCTCTTGGCTAATTGTTCAACGACAAGGGTGTGAGCAGCTCTGGCACTCAAAGGATGTGTGAAAGGCCACTTCTGAACAGCCCAGGGACACGGAATCAATGACATTTATATATCATGTGTCATTTCCATGCTTTGCCACAGTAAGTATAGTAAATTGCCAGTTCCAGACAGAAGAGTAACTCTAAAAATAACATTCTGGCCCTCCACATTTATTCTCTGTCAGTGACTCCACATCAGACTCGCTTGGTTTATGGGTCCAAAGAGGCTTTTTTTGTGACTGCCACTCTGCAAACTCATCCTGCAGTCCTATTCTTTCCCAGTACAGGATGGAAGTCAATGACATTTACCTGAATTCTACACTGGGGAGAAGAGGGCTATTGGGATTTGTGTGGGCTTGATGTCAGAACTTACAGTTCAAAGGGCAGTATGTAGAACCTGCCCCTACTCTATCCATATATACAATGTGTATTTATATAGATGGGTTTCTTCCACAACCTTATGACTCTATTAACAAAAAAGCTTAATGTTTCCCTTGGATTTTTCTTTTGTTCTTGTCCCCTTTCTCACTGTCTCATCTTTAGTCTTTTCAGTTTTTGTTCTGTCTATGGGTAACTTCTCTTTCCCAACTCTAAATTTTTGTCCCATTCATTTGCTCCCCGTCTTCATCTCTAAACTTCCTTCTCATTCTCTCTCCTCTTGATTCCTTCTTCCCCCAAGCTTCCTCCTTTCTTCCTAGCTCTCCTCTATCCTGGCTTCTTTATTCCCCCCCCTCCTCCTTCCCCTCCCACCCCTTCCGACCACTCACTCCGTTTGGCTGACTCCTATATAGCCTAGTTGGGAGCACTTTTCATGAATGCGGATTATCCTAGTTGGAGCAATACTGCAGCAGGTGATCTTCCTTTACTAGAATCATGACTTTCAGCTGGTTGTGGGATGTCATATCCACCTCTGGCTGAACAGCTGATCAACAAGCATCAGGAGCAGGCACTTACTCTGATGGGAATGATCTAAGCTCTGAGGAGGGAGATCAAAATACAAGCCCCCACGGTCTGCTGACTTGTCCAGGATTCCTGAGAGGAAGCTAGACCAGGCACATCCCCACCTTGGATCAGAAAATGAAACTGTGTTCTTTCTGCCTCGTTTATCATTAGCTTTTGCATTCAGGGCTTAGCTGGCAATTTTATAGATTCTATATTGCTGTAGGCACCATCAATCGTGCTCTTCCATAACTGGGTTAGCTCTATAGTCTCAGTGAAGGGAACAGATGTGACTCTACAGCACACGGGGAGCAGATATAGTCAGGAAGAAGGGGCTAACTATCACCATACTTTGATCACAGAAAACGTTTGAATTGTTTTGTTGCTTCCTAACATGCCGAGTTTGTCGTGTCAAATGCTCTTCCAGTAGTGCCCTACGTACTGCGTGTGCCACAGCAAGTCATTGAGATTTCAGTGGAGCTTCCCAACACCGTAAGAAAATAGCAGCAGCAGAGAAGCTGAAGTGGGGAATGAGCAGTGAAAGGGTTACTTTTGGACAAGTGGAAAGAACTCTTGTCAAAATAAGGGCACTTCAAGGGTATAGTGCTCTCTAGTTTGAGCCTCTTTATTTATAATCTTGACACAGGTGTTGGCTCACTTCACAGAGACCGCACATACATTCATTATACATATAGTTAAAATATCTTGGACCAGATACACATTTGGTGTACATTGGAATAACTCCATTAAAGTCAATGGAGAGATGGCAGATTACATCAGCTGAGAATCTGGCCCAGAATTTCCTAATACAAATGCTTTCCATTCCTTATTTTAAGACCAAAAAAAAAAAAAAAAAATCGAAAGCTCTAGAATAAACACATATGAATGGCTGTGGGCCTAATTTGTGAGATCGGAGCATTTTCATTTCTCGGTATTGTTTTTAGGGTAGCTCAGCTTCACGTTGCAATCGTCTCACCTGAACTGCTCATCATAACAAAGTGATCAGAGAAGAAGCAGCACCTGGAAATGTACAGTGCATCATTCCTGCCCATTCACAACAACTGGCTTCCTAAAGCTTTCAAAATCAGAACATAATTTTGTATAAAAGACTCCTACCTTTCCAACATATTGATAATCAGAGCCTGTGTATTCCTCCAAGAGAAAGAACTGATTCCACATCCAGCTCCTTTTGGAACGAGTAAACTCCTTCCTGTTATTTCCAGACAGTTCCAAAACCTTTTCCTTTTCCGGAAAGCCCCTAGTCCTTTTGGATAACGGAGATGAAAAACTTTGGTGAGGCTGACCAACCCAGAACAGCAGCCAGAAGCAATGGTAAGTTAACATCATGACAGCACAAACGGGTCTACGCAGTGATTTCTTTCTTGGCCTCAAAGCAATCTACTTTACTGCACAGAATCCAGGTTCATTCCTTCTTCCTTTTTTAATGTTCTTTGCAGTCTCAAAGGATCTCTGGAAGGAAAAATGACAACATATCAAGCATTTGCAGAGGTACTTAACATTCAGAGCTAGAGCAAATAAGCCAAAAAGGTAGATCAGTAATTGTAATTGCTGAAAAGCTCTAAGCTGCTTTCAGTTCTAAAAGGTTGCAAGTGGTCCTTCAAATAAACTGAATGTAATATCTGATCTGAGAAGGAGGAAGCAGCTCTGCTACTTATTTTCTCTCTTTCTTCCATTACTTAAAAATACTAGTTTGGGGTTATTGTCTTGATGAGATGACGTGGGTTACTTCACTGTCTCTTTCATGTCTGGATTTCAGGATTCAGCTGATTTTGGTGGTCTCGGTCAGATCACACAGCATGTGAGAGGTACTGGTTACATCACAAAATATACTACTGGAAGGGGTACAGAAACCGTGGTGATGGATGTGTTTGAGGAACCTGATTAGGACAGAATTACTATATTAGAGGTGAAATCCCGGTCACATTAAAGTCAATGGGAGTTTTGCCATTAATTTCAGTTGTGCCAGATTTCACCCCAGGGTACCAGACCAGGTGAAAGGGTTAGTTGGATAAGTTGGCACAGTTGTCAATCTCTCCTGAGTACTAGACATGTGTGAAACTCAGTGATTTTGCTTTTCAGGGCATTTGCTGAATATTTTGATTGACCAGGTATTTTATCGCCTAATTTTCATTTTGAGTTTTAGGTCCAAACTAGAGCTAGTTAAATAGTTAAATACCTATATCTATCTATGAATAAAAGCATGGAGATGGTTCACTATGATTTGTGGGGTCTTAATAGTCATTATTTGGTATTATCCTTGTTATTCCTTAGTTGGCCACCCACTGAGTAGTTGTGAAAATTATCACAAACCCTACAAAGTTCATGAATTTCAGCATGAATAAATACGTGTTCCCCAAAAATGTGTTCCACAAGTTTGTTATTTGCAATTTGCCTCTTTTATTTTTTAAAAAGTTTCAGACATCCAATCCGGGAGCAGAAGTGATATCACGTGACATGAGTAATGAACAGGGAACATTTAGGAATACTGAACACAAATGAGAAAGACATTTCCTACAAAATGTTTTTTGTAGTGACTAATTTGCCTAGTTCGAGCCCAAACAAATCCTGAACAAAACGTGGATGAAATGGCTGAGTTTCACCTGGTTTTGCAAAGAAACTGCAACAATTTATTTTGTTCAGTCTCAATACAAAACCACAAATGATTCTGAGTTTGCTTAAAATTCAGCGTATCATCTCTCAAAATGTTTGCAAAGGAAGATTTTTATGATGATGGTTCAATATTGTATCAAAATCTAAAACAAGGAGAGAATAAGGTTTTGGGGTTTTGTTGTAAACATTTCACAAAGCTCTATTCAGGAAATGACATCTATTAAGGATCAGATGCTGCCCTGAATTGAAGTCTCTTTGCTTCCAAAGATGTAAGTCAGGCAGAATTTGGTCCTTGAGATGCAGTAACTGAGTTGGATGGGAAACCATGCACTATGTCTGGTGTTAGCCACTGTTTTCAGTCTATAAACTTCACAAAATAACTCCAAATCTCTTACATTTCTTTTTGATTAAACCCTTTTCTATATATATATAAAAAAATACCATTTAGCTATTTTAGAGGAATATCTGGTAATGGAGCAAGCCTGTTTAAAATAATGCCCTTTTACTGTTCTGCAAGGTAACATACAATAAATAGTTAACCTGTGAAAAGTCTGTGTTGTGCTAAGACATTTTTAACAGGAGGAATGAAAAGGGAATGTTTGATACTGAGACGCAGTGTCTAGTCCCCTCTTGATGCATTGGGGATTTTTGCATTTAACTCTTATTAACATTCATTAGACAAACAGGAACACTTCAGCCCTGCTGTCCATGGGAGTTGTCTACTTAGGCCTGGGCTGAATTTGCCCCATCAATCACAGATGTAGCAATCAGAAAATATACCCGCTGAACATATGTACCCTCTCTCCAATTGTAAAGAGAGATGTCCCACTGATTGGAGGAATAGACAGTGAGAAAGAGAAATAATCATGTGTCTTAAGTTCTGGAATGTAAGGCATTTGAATGTATAATGGTAAGTGCAATACTAATATAAATGCCGAGGCAGGAAGCTAGGCAGACAGAGACTGAAACTGGTATAACTTATACCTTCTTCCAGTCCGCACAATGTGTATGTTACACCACCTTAAATGCCCTCTAGACTCACTATAGATATATCTGTGCTGCAGCTGAAGGTGTGATTGCAGCTCAGGTACCTTTAATCTACCTAGAATGGCTAAAATAACAGGGAAGACATGGCAGCACGGGCTTCAGTGCATACTAAGAATGCAAGTATGTTCCCAGCATTCTGGGTGGGCCTGTATAGCCTGTGCTTAAGCCTTGGCCACCACAGTGTCACTCCTATTTTTAGGTGCACTAGCTAGATTAAAGCTGGTGTTAGTATGCCTACCTGAGCTATAATCGCCCCATCGACTGCAGCACAGATATACCCTAAGACTCCCCCTACTCACCACTGTTCCAATGTACACTCCTACTCATGCACGACCTCTGAGTTTGGTCCATTTCTCCGGTGTGGTGTGAGATAGAGTATTCCATCTCCCACGGCGTTTGCAATTCTCATTTTCTGGTCAGGAGTCTTCCAGGCAGCAAGCTTTAGAGTGTGATTGCAAATTCCACAGGTGAGTTAATTAGTACCGTGGCTGTTTGCAGCTCTGGCAAGCTGCCATTTGACAGCATGCTTGTCATGATATTTGCTCCGAGTACAGATGTAAAATGACTGATGATAAGTTAGATCTGTCTGTGTGCACATGGGTCCCCTTATTGGGGAGGAAGGGTCTGAGATATGGAGCACAGCATATGAGTAAACCTATTATTTAGCCATTAGTGCAGTCTGGATGTGCCACTGGGGCACAGGATGGTGGAAATCATCATTTTGTCAGGCATCCCCATCATTCTTTTCATTACCCCTGTGGACAAATCCTGCAGAGGGGCATTATCTCCATGCTCCTGTACATAACACTTCCTCAGCAGTGCTGGCAAGGGCAGAACAACATGGACAGGGCTCGCACCAGCCATTTAAAGGAACAGTCCTCTGTCAATTGCCAGGAAACAATTATTCCTGAGGGGGAGTTTTCTGCACTTGAAGCCAGTTATATTTCACAGCTGTGATGTCATGGGAGAGGTTTTATAGCAGCTTTTGGTGAAATATAGCTTGTGAGGATGATATCACAGCTGTGAAATACAGCTTTTTATTTTTCCCAGCTGAGATGTTCCAGAAATGCTGCAGTAAGGGTATGATCCTGAAAGGATCTATCTAGCTATCTATACTTTGTATATCTCAGCCCCTATTGACTTCTGTATTGGTGGCAAGTACTCAGCAGTACCTTTAGAATCAGGCCTCACATGTGGAATCTATTTAAGTAACTTAAATCCAGGGCCTTTTTGCCCTAGAGATGCTATAGTTTCAGATTTATCCAGTGCTAGTGCTCTCTTACAGACCAGGTCATAGTGATGTAACTCGCTAAGTAACTGAAGTAAGATGTGATCATTCTCCGTTCTCTATGCTGCACTTTTAAATACAGATGAGTATCAATGCTGGTGGTTGTGAGGCAGCTGACATTTTGTCTTTCAGTTCCAATGCAGAATGTTCCAGTCACTGTGTTCTGACTTTCTTTCCCTCATGAGATTTTATAGTTATACTTTCTTTTGTTTATTGTTTCTTTAATCCAAAAAATCAGTCCTTCAGGCCGAGGAATATTTTGCTTTGTGGGTGTTGTAAGAAAATATAAGTCACATGATCCTTTCTCTGTTTTCCTTATTTTTTTTTCAAAATAATACAAAAACAGACAACAAAACAATAAGCAAGACATTTAAAGTGACCCTTTCTCAACCTCCAGCTGATCAGGTGTTTGGGAACTCAGTGTATTAATTAGCTAAAATATCAGTGCAGAACTATCTGATATGACTATCTGAAACAACTGGATTTGCTCTGTGAGACCAAATGTATAGTAAGTGAAGCTGGGATTTTCATAGGTGCCTTCAAGGAGGTAGGTGCCTAAGCCCTGAAAATCCAGAAATCTAAAAATTGGTGGGAGCACTCTCATGAATGCAGTGTCACTGCACATGGAGTACAGTCTTCAGAGAGACTACGCACACACTTAAAGTTAAGCACATGCGTAACATGCAGGATCGAAACCTTAGACAATTACTTAATTGCTAAAAATGCCAACTTAATTCAAAATTACCTCTCCCTGGTAATGATATTCATAAACAATCTTTTAATTTACACACATACCAATGCATCAACTGTGAAACCTTACATATATAGATAATGTCTTTAAGCTACCTATGCTATAGATCAGGGGTCGGCAACCTTTCAGAAGTGATGTGCCGAGTCTTCATTTTTCATTCTAATTTAAGGTTTCGCGTGCCAGTAATACATTTTAATGTTTTTAGAAGGCCTCTCTGTCTAAGTCTATAATATATAACTAAACTATTGTTGTATGTAAAGTAAATAAGGTTTTTAAAATGTTTAAGAAGCTTCATTTAAAATTAAATTAAAATGCAGAGCCCCCCCGGACTGGTGGCCAGGACCCGGGCAATGTGAGTGCCACTGAAAATCAGCTCACGTGCCACCTTCGGAACGCGTGCCATAGGTTGCCTACCCCTGCTATAGATATATGCACATATTTACATACTTCCTGGGAAGTATTTAATTAATGGAGCCGTCACCTAATGAAAGAAAGTATATGCACCGGAGTCACTGGCATTCATCATGGATAGCTGGCATGGGGATGGATTCCTCAGCTCAGACTTTCGGTGGCTGGTTCTGGAGATAACAAGTTCAGCTTGTTTCAGCAGGTTTCATCTCCGGTGGTATTTACAGCTGTGTTAAAGGAGATTGAAACATGGAGTGGAGTTCTCACCAGACCAGTCAGGGAAGAGTGGGAGTTGTGCTCCTCCCATCTCCCCTTTGCTTTAACCACAGCTGACTGAGTGGTCCCCCTTAAACAGGACTTCGGAAGGAGTAAGCTTTATGAGTTCCTTATTCATTTTTTCCACACCATTCAGATGTCTGTAAAATCATGAATGGTCTGGAGAAAGTGAGTAAGGAAGTGTTATTTACCCCTTCACGTAACACAAGAATCAGAGGTCACCTGATGAAATTAGTAGACAGTAGGTTTAAAACATAAGGAAGTACTTCTTTATACAATGCATAATCTGTGGAAATTGTTGCGAGGGGCCCAAAGTGTAATGATTCAATAAAGAATCTGGTAAATTCATGGAGGATAGAGGCATCAATGGCTATTAGGCAAGATTGTCAGGGATGCAAGCCCATGCTCTGGGTATCCCTAAACCAGGGGTTCTCACAACAAATTTTTGGTGGCCTCAGAGTGCGGCCACCAATTCTTGCTAGTGACCACTCTGACAATTTTTCCTAAAATACCTAATTAAATTTGTTTTTCCTAAACAAGTAGCACATATATTGTTCAAATCACTGTAATTTCTTTATGTAGGGTTGTGGGGTTTTTTTGAAAACTCAAAAATAAAGTACAGTTGTCTCTATTCTTTACTGGACCAAAACAGAATAGAAACACAAATAAGGTGCTTTGCACGTTCTTGTCTTTTGTTTTTGCTTCTTTCACTTTTTGGTTGCTCTTTCTTTAGTAGACTTGCTAACTAGTAAGTCTGCTGCTGTGAAAAGTGATATTTGTATGTTTGTTAATATCTCTTTTCACAGAAGCAGACTTGCTAGCTAGCGGGGAGGCAATGAAAAGCTATATTAACAAACATACAGATATCACTTTTCACAGTAGATTTGCTCAATCCCGTCAAGTTGAGGGACAAATTAAGCTCTAGATGGGGAGCTGGGTAGGGAGGCAGCAAGGGCCAGGGGCAATGGGGGTGGGTGGGTGGCGAGCCCTGGGCCGGAGCCCGAAATCCAAAGCCCTGCGGACAGGGACTGGAGCCTGCCACTGCGCAGCCAAAGCCCGGGCCATAGGACACAGTGGGGGCCAAGGACAATGGGGGGTAGGGGTGAGCCTGGAGCTGGAGCCCAAAGCCCCATGGCTGGAGCCTAATGCCCGCTACCATGTGGCCGGAGCCTAAAGCCCCACAGCCGGAGCCTGCCGCCCATCACCCAGGGCAGAAGCTGGAAGCCTGAGCCCCCCTTTCCCCGGGAAGGTGGGAAACTCACACTGGATTGCCTGCTCCTCCAGCATTTGTGGCTCCAGAGTTGGGACAGGGCCCTGCTGGCGGCCCTGGGGAGGGGCTGCTTCCCCCTCCCCCCCCCAATCACTGCCTAGTAGGCTGTGGCCGCAAGAAAAGTCCCTGGTGGCTGCATGTGGACACGGTGGCTGCATTTGAGAAATGCTGCCCTAAACCTACAACGGCTAGAAGCTGGGACTGGACAAAAGGGGATGGATCACTCGATAATTGCCCTGTTTTGTTCATTTCCTTTGAAGCATCTGGCACCAGTTACTGTCAGAAGACAGGATACTGGGCTAGATGGACCATCAGTCTGACTCAGTATGGCCGTTCTTTTGAGCTATTCAATGTTACCGCACCCCAGGTCCTTTTAGCTTGGCCATTAATCCTTCCATATCCCATGCTCCCATGCTTCTCACTCTCTCTCTCTCTCAGATGCTTTGGCTTGATGATGATTTGGCTTTGAAATTCAGGAAGCAATGCCCTGGTGTTTTGGACTTGCAAGTAATATTTTGGTGTTTACTTCTCTGTTACTTTCCCCGATGGCATCTCCTTCATGGTCCCTTGACAAATTGACATTGGGCCCAGTTTGGAGACATTTGATACAGGCCAATAGGAATCTAGATATGGTCATTTTCCAGAAAAACACAGAATCTCCCAGATTAGCAGGATAGGTCAGCACTTCTAAGTGTGTCAGCAACCATCAGCATTCTAAAGCTTCTGGAGCCAGATGTGACCCCCTCTTTAGACGCTTGCTGACCTCGCCATTCGTGACCACATATTCATATAGATTGTGTGTGTGTGTGTTTGTGTGTGTTCGCATGCACGCGTGCGCGCAAACACACACATACACAACTGGTCACAAGTCTGGGTCCAACACAGCAAACATGTCCATTATGAGTCTGTACCTAAGCAATTTTAGTAGAGACTCTTGCAGCAGTTTCACTTCCGCATTTCACATGACAGCTTATTCCCCTCTAATCGCTTCTTCACTGTCCCAAAACTGGGTCCAAGCCATACACATTAAATCTATGATACACATTCATTAATCCCTATTAATGATTAATGTTATTCATATTCCCAGCGATTGGTGAACCCCAATTGTTCTCACGGTAGAAAAGCAAATGGGTAGAATGCTTGGCATGCTGCCGTGTGGGTGTAAGCTGGGGAGCAGTGCACAGGGCATTGATATAAATGTGCTGTTGGAGTACTGTAGAGTGGGTCTGAATCCACCCTTGAATTAATAGTTTTTCTTTTTTAGATTTTGTTTTTTGTGTGAAACAAATGGAAACATTTCCCCCTGTTATTTCAATCAGCAGGGCCATTGCTCAGCCTTTGTTAGGAAAAAAATGCTGGCATTCTGCTCCGGCTGTTTAATTCAAGAAGTAAATGCTCTGTATATGTGTCTGTGTGCAGGTCTGTCTGACCCCACCATCCCTGTTGCAAGAATGAGGCAAATCGCCCCCATGCATCAATGACAGCTGCATCACCTGGAGAAGACAGCAACCTGCCATCCACTGCCCTCCCGCTGGGTTCTACCAGGGCAACTTTAATTTATATCTGAGACCTCATAGGAGATGCACAGTGGGATACTGCACTGGGGATAACCTGAATTAGCACATCTACTAGGTGCCCTGGCCATGCCCCTTTTCTAGACAACACCAATTTGCGGAGCAGGGGTTCTGGGTATTTAGCGAAACTGGGTCACTTGGGTGTGGAAAATCCACCACATTCCTGGGTTACACCGGCAGAAGCTGGTGTAATCAAAGTTTGAATATAACCTATGCTATTTATAGATCTTGATAAATCTTGTGGGGCACATCCTTAGCTGGTATAAACTGATGTAGGATGATTTATACCAGTTGAGGATTTGGTCCTATACTTGCTCAGATGTATAAGTCCAGTTCTTATAAGGCCATAAGGAAGGGACAGTGCCCTTCAGTGATCAGAGCCCTAACCAGTTCAGGACGCACAAATATATAGAAAACCACTTAGAAGTTGCACATGCACACAACAATTACCTATTTCTACTAAAACCAACTTCAGATACAAAGAAAAGGCCTCAACAGAACTACCCCTTTATGAGAGAGAAAGGGGTGAAGCAGCAATCACTGAAGCAAAAGGGAGGTATTGCAGCTCTTCTGAGAAAATGGAGGTCTCCAAATATGTCATTTTCATGTGTATTAAAGAATTCTTTGATAGGTAGTTTGGGTAATGGCTAAATTTCAGTTGTTCAGGTGCTCTTGCAGACTTGTCCATAAAGGACTTGGACTTAAATGGCAGTGGTTGAGTTTTAGCCCACTTTAGAACTTACGAGCTGTTAGATCTGAAAGGCGCCACCTGATAATTTTCTTGTGTGAATTAGCTTTTACAGCTCTGAAATCCAAATGCCTTTTCCTTTCATTCTCTATCCTTTGTAAATAACAACCACAAATAAGGAAAGCATCATTTTCTTTTAGAGAGCAGATATCTTGTTGAAAGTTTAATCTTTGCAATGTTCACCTATGTTATGAGACCTTGGTAATACAAATCCCTATGATGTAGTGTCAGGTTTATTCCAGATACACACTGAAATCATGACACAGGACAGGGCTAAGAGAGAATGAAAACCCAAAGGTGTGTGTGTTTTAAATGATAGGTGCATTGTCAAGACCTTGAACACACAATGTCATTGCAGCCATCAATGGTTGTCTTTCAAAGGAATTTTTTTACTCAGTTCACTCAGCAGGAAGAAGGTACAGAACTGCTATGAAAATAAATCAATGCACCAGAACAACCACAGCTCCACATCCTTCCTCAGGATCTGCTAGCCTGGACTCCCTGACCCCAGGAGAAGTCCTGTTGGCTTAACGCTAGTGATCCTGAACACATGCTAGAGCTCCTCTAGTCCTAATGCGAAAACACACGTAAAAGAAAAACAGTGAGAAAAAAACAACAAGTTTCCTTGGTGATTGTTGGGGTGGGGTTGGTGGGGAGACAATCACATGACCAGGAAATCTTTGGATATGAGAACATGAAGTGGTTCATAAGTGGATCAAATGGCGATGGTGCTCTTAAAATATTTTCAACATTCCAATTGGCTTTTAAATAATGTTATTATTCATAATAATTATTTTATTTTGTGTCTAAAGATCCCATTGTGTGAGGCATGGTACATACACATCATGATACACAGTGTCTGCCCTGAGAAGCCTACAATCTAAGTAGACAAGATAGACAGAGGAAGTGTTATTCCCATTGTACAGAAGGGAAACTGAGGCAGAGTTATTAAGTGACTTGCCCAAGGTCACACAAGAATGTCTGAGGCAGAAAAGGGACTTGAACCTGAGTCACCATCCACTACCTTAATCATAAAGCAATTGTTCCTTCCTAAGAAACAGTGTGCCATCCAAGACATAATATTTGTGTCTAGTCAATGCAATTCTACTTGACTGCATGTGCTAGGCACGATTCTGTCTGCATACTGGAGGGCAGTGTTGTAGGGTCCCCAGGAGGAGTTAATGGGATGCTTGGATATGCAGACCAGAGCAGTAGCTCCACCACCTTATGGGGAGTATAGTGTGCTATTCATTCTGTATACCGGTCAGTGAAGGGGGAGAGGGGGCGGCGCAGACTATGGCACTTCCCAACTATCACCTGATCCCATCCTGCTTCCTGTCAGAGAGCTAGCTCTGCATAGCTCTAGTAGGAAGAAGGAGCTGGATTTACCAAAGGATTTTTGCCAAACCCTGTGCAGCAGAGCCAACCTCTTGTGCAATCCATGTCACACCATTGTGCCCTTGCACCAGGAACTACCAGAATCTGTCCTACTAATGTTAGCAGTGTTGTCTGATGCAATGTTTCCTAAATGCATCATAAACTAAAACAGAGACTGTTATGTGACTAATATGTAATAAAGAGGAATCCTTTAAATAACATTAGCCCGTCCTTTGATAGAGAGTAGGCTAAAAGAGTACAGGAATCAACTATGTTTAATGGAAAAACAAATCAGTAGTACTTATAGAACTGGATATATCTAGTGCGTGTGTCTTTTATCTTCAATCAACACCGCTAGTCAGACAGCAGCAGATGTGGGTGAAATAAGGTCTGGCTTTCAATTTGCAAAAGGTTTGCAGCAGGATGAAAAAAAGATCCTTGAAGTGATATGAATGCTGCAGGGGAAAAAAAAAAAAAAAAAAACCCATGCTGCATTTCATGAAAATTTGCAGCTTTGTCATCACTGTGTGAATAGTACACCCATTTTCAGACATGCGATAAACAACCACAGTACTTACATATCTCTTGTAAAGGGTTGGCTTTTTCTCTCTCATTTCTTTGACAATATAGTGCAAAATCAGTGAGTTGGCTTTAAAGAAGCAGGAGGTCCAGCCTGCCTCAGGACCTGTGGATACCTTGTGCTTCTATGTGATCTCTGGTGTCCTATGCCCCCACAGCAACAGGCCCTAGCTAAGATTTCCAAAAGTGACTAGTGATTTTGTGTGCCTCAATTTTTAGGTGATGGACTTGAGCCACCATAAAGGGACTTGATATTTGGAGAGTGCTCAGCTCCGATCTTCTGAAAATCAGGCCCTTTAAGGTCTTTTAAATTGGGGACCAAATGATTGAAACACCCCAAATCACGAGTCACTTTTGGAAATTTTGGCCAGGAGCCTTTTGCAGATTCCCTGCTGAGCATTTCCAGCAGGACCAAGGAGACCTATAGGCAGCAGGTCTCCTCCATGTGCAAACTGGTCTTACAGTTGTTTCAGCTGTTCCTTCTGAAGCAGCCTCAATGTGATAATGAAAACAAAGGCTAGAACATCAGGTACATGTCTGACCAATAGAACACCAGGACAGAAGACAAGGTTCTTATTTCCATAGGAAGAAGAGATTTTCCTATCAAAGCCTAACAACTTTGACTCCAGTAGATATCTGGTTCACCAACATACAGACAAAAAAGTAGTTAAAAGTAACTTCTTTGATAAGAATATAGCAGCTATAGTCCTTGAATGGCCATTTTGTATTTATCATCTTATGTTTGCATCCTTCTCTTTGCCAACTGGTTAGTACTCATTGTGTTTTTCTTTTCTTATTGTTAAGGGGAAATAGTACATTCTCTTAGTGATGTTTATTGAGCACAATAGGCAGAGGGAGCATGAGTCATCAAATTGGTGAAGAACAAGGATAGTCCTTCACGTTGGCTCAGTGCCTGATATGGCTTTTACTTTGTGGAGTCACTTACATCAGTGAAAATGGATTTAGAATGCTATCAAGTCAGATTACACCACCTACACCAGGAGTAGCATTTTGCACACACGTTGTTGAGGTGTAGGTGACCAAACAATAGCACACAAGGGAAAATTAGGATGGCCTCTTGAAAATTTAGCTCCATTGCAAATATAGTATTAAAAATTATAAGACCTACATTAGCAGTACTTCATTTATTAGTTCAAACACTCTTTATGAGATCAGGGCCTTATTTCTCTGACGCCAGCACTAACTGGCTGTACTAGAAGGCTGTGGTTTTTGGGAAAGTCTCCTTACAATGCTCTAACAATGATATAGCTCCATGGAATGACCACTAATGTAGACCAGCTGCCTCTGTTTTCTCTTTTTAACCACCATGTCCTATAACCAAGCACAAAGTAGGGCTAGATCCCATGGGGGTAAAAACACCTGTGGGTAATCTTCACTGGTGTGCCCACAATGGCGAGTGCAAATGAACCTGCAGCAGTGTTACAGATGGTGTGAAAGTTTCCTAAAAACCTCAGTGTAGGCAGCTCTAAATAGCAAATAGTAAGTGGGGATGAGCCACACACGTTGTTCATAGAGAGTGACTACATACAATCCTATTCAACCAAGTGTGTTCTAGGGGTCTAAACACAGCAATTAAATCCAGGAAGTATTAAGCTCTAATGGAAGTTTACACTATAATTCTCTTGGAGACTTTGGTCAAGTTACTTAACCCTGCTGTGTCAGTTTCTAAATCAGTTGATAATGACTTACCTGCCTAATGGAAGTGTTGTGAAGAGCGATTGATTAATGTTTCTGAAGCTCTTTAAAGGTAAGTGTGAAGTATTATTTAATGTAATACTTGTATATTTGCTTTCCAAAGTACTTATTACTTTACCTTTTTAGATATTTGTTATTTCATATTTGTTAAAGTTTGGAAATCTACAGAAGAATAAGAATAAGAACAACATTACTTCTTGGCAAATAACCTTTTGAGGTGAAATAAGCAGTATTATTAAATGCTAGTACATTTAGAAATACTGAGAAAATCTAATACAGTGTGTGGTTTCTCTCTTTCTCTGTGTGGGTGGCTTTGTGTAGTTATACACATATAGACAAAAACATAGGAAAGGTTACTTGACCTAGGTAACTAATTCTATATGCTTGTATCTGTAATCAGATAGTGGTTCTCTACAGGGGTGTGTGTACCCCTGGGTGTACACAGAGGTCTTTTGGGGGTACATCAACTCATCTAGAAATTTGCCTTGTTTTACAACAGGCTACATAAAAAGCACTAGCAAAGTCAGTACAAACTAAGATTTCATACAGGAAAAAATGAGAAAGTAAGCAATGTTTCAGTAATAGTGAGCTGTGACACTTTTGTATTTTTATGTCTGATTTTTGTAAGCAAGTAGCTTTTAAGTGAGGTGAAACTTGGGGGGTACACAAGACAAATCCGACACCGGAAAGGGGTACAATAGACAGGCTGAGAACCACTGAGATTAGGCAGAGGATCATGCCCTTTGAAGCCCAATGGGAAGTTCCTATTTGCTTTGATGCAGGACCAGGCCCTCGTTAACAGTTTGATTCATCTTGGGACCAGGGTGGACTATCAGCTCCCCGCTCCCCTACGTTCCCTGTGTGGCAGACCCCAGCAAGCTATCAATTGCCAGGCAGTTCAGGTGTTCCTCCTCCCACTGCCATGTGCTGCTCCTGCCCTCTGTCTTGGAACTGCTCCTGGGAGCCTCCTACTTGCTGTGCAGGTGTGTGTGGGTGGAGAAGAGGGGTGTTGATATCAGGGTGTTCCCCTCTCCCGCTCCTGTACCTCAGCTCCACAGAGCAAGGGGGGGGACACAACAGGGCTCAGGACAGAGGGAGCTTGCTGGCAGTGCTGCTATCTCAACTTGCTGATCTACTTAAAAAGGCAGTGTACTTAGAGTGGGGTCAGCGTACTTAAAGGGGCAATATGTCTCTCTCACTCACACACACGGTGTGTGTCTCTGTCTCTCATGCTCGCTCGCGCTCTCTCTCTCACTCACACACACACACACACACTATGTGTGTCTCTGTCTCACACACACATATATGCACCCCCAGGCACTTTGGAAAGTGGAGGGAATGGTGCGCTCCAGTGGGATAGCGTGGGTTCATCATCATCACATTCATTTTTGCAGGGAATATTTGCAGCAACTGCCATGCATCTATTGTATCTCCTCCCTCCATTTGTGCTGCCTTGTAGAGTGTGAGGCTACATTAACTATGTGTTAACCTTGAGGGCTCAGCCGAGTGCTAGTTCATCATTTAGCAGCAAGGCATTCCCTGGGAAATATTCCACCCTCTGACTCCACCACCAACCAAGCTTCACAATCATCATTGCTGTGTGCAATATTAACTTGTTTGATTAAAACTTATACGGTGTATATATATGTGTGTGTGTATATATAAAATGTAGTCTTTTGTCTAGCTAAAAAAAAGGACTCGTTTTTCTAATATTACAGACACTATGCTAGATTCTGATCTCAGTTTTACTGGGCTGTAATCAGAATATTACTTGTTTTGTTTTCAGTAGCATCTGCAATATGTTTGGTGTGTATGCTCATTTGCAAATTTGGGGGCAGAGCAAAGAGAGAATAACTTCAGTGGAATTACTATGGATTTTTTCCTTGTGTAATTGAGACCAGAATCCAGCCCTGCCTCTTTAAATCTAATACACCAGACTCCCTGCTGAATGTTCTTGATGGGAAAAATTGAGTAATATGGCAACTTTCTTAATGCTAAATAACTATGTGCACATCACATGCAGCAAACTGGGGATTAGGCACTTCCAAGACAAGCTCTACTCTTATGTTTCAGACATCTGAAGAAGCTTATCCTAAGTCCTCAAAGTACGTGATGCAAGTGGTTGCTCTCTGCTCAGGACTTAGAGGCACATTAGTCCATGTAAACCACCAAAGACTGGGAAATTGGCCTTCTTAGCTCAAGGGAGGGATGTTTTTGATTCTGAATTAATTCAGTAAAATAGACAGGGTGGCCAAGCAAGATCAAAGAAATTGCTGAAGCAGTTTGGAGGCCCAAAATAAAAGAAATTCTATTCCTGCATAACTTCACTCCAGTAAACAGAGCTTTTTATTCTTAAAGAACAACAACATTAATCTGGATGAGGAGGACTTTTTTCTGGCTTAAGAAACTCTTTAGTGTAAAGGGTTTTCTGCTATAATGCACCAGTTTATAAAGTTGTCACTTGCAAAGCAAATCCTTAATCAAAGGGGAAACTAACTCAGAATGTCATTTAATCCTACAGTTTGCCATTAGAATCACAGGTGTAGCTAGCTCTCTAGAACAGTAACTCCATAAAGCAATATAACTTGACCTACAAAGGTGTGTTTAATGGAATTCCATGCAGCTGCTCTTTTTCCCCCATAAAAGGGAAAACGCTGGTCTGTCATTTTTTCCCCCCATTGTGACAGACTAACCTGAATGTCTGTCTATCTTTAAAAATTCAGAATCTCTTTAATTGCTTGAGCCAAACTGAAATTTCTGAGTTTCTCTTGAATGCTATTCACTCACACTAGAGTTCTCGTGAGAAATTCTGGCCCCACTGAAGTCAATAAGAGTTTTGTCATTGACTTTGATTGAGCACAGACTTCACCACTAGTATTTTTATCGGGTATTGTTGCTTCTAGTAGCTTCCATTCTTTCCCCCGCATCAGAACTTAATATTTTTCCCCCATAGTAATTTTTTTCCTGTATTCGTAGAGGCAGGCCAGTTAATAAAGAGATTTCCTAGAGAAAATGTGTAAGCCTTGTCAATTTGTTACTAATCTCTTACTGCATATATTTGCAATAAATTGGGGTTTGGGGGGAGTCTTAAAGGGTAAGGTCTAGCATGAAGCATAACAGAATTTGTTCTACTTAAAGTTAGAGAATGTAACACAATGAAGAGATTTCCCTTTGTGCTCAATGAGCAATTCATCAGGGAAATCTTTTATTAAGACTGTTTGGTGAGTGGGATGAAAAGGAGACAGCTAACTGACATGTACTCTTTCTAAAATAGTGGGATTTTTTTGGGGGGGGAGAACTAGAACAATAAACAGACTAACAATTCAAGTTAAGAAATTTGGAAGATGTTCTTTGAGAGATTGTGACCAGATTAATTTCTTTTCTGCCTCTTTCTATGCCAAGCTGTGAGTTCAATTCTGGGGTGTTTTTGTTGTTTTTGTAGTCCAAGGTAACTGCACTGCAGCAGCAAACCCTGAAGGACAGGTGATCATATATATAAAATATATATATTTTATATATATATATAAAATATTAAGTTCCGATGCTGGGGAAAGAATGGAAGCTACTAGAAGCAGCAATACCCGATAAAAATACTAGTGGTGAAGTCTGTGCTCGATCAAAGTCAATGACAAAACTCTTATTGACTTATATATATTTTAATTGCCAAAATCTCAGTGAAATATTTTCATGGGGGATGGGGGGGATAATTGTGCTTTCTCTCCACACAACACTGCCCAGTGGGAATTATGGCTGAGTCAGCTAGAATGTCTCCTAGAGCTAGCTGTGTGTGCATGTTGCAGAAGCAGCTCCATCACCGATTGTCATGGGTGCAGCATAAACTCCTCAGACCTCATCAGCTGGGACACAGCACATCCTGCTCCTCATCCCTTCCTAGTGGGTAGCCTTGGCAGCAGTACTAGTAAGGAGCAGAGCCTGAGTCCCAGTCTCTAACCAGCGGGTTGGTGAGACTCCTGGTGCCTCCTTTCTACCCCCTCATGCAGATGTACAGAGTCAGGCATAATTTGGACCATTGTGTTTTGGTTTTTTTTGTTTTTTTTCCTGGATGACTTAAAGCTGCACTTGAAGCCACTGTATCAATTTTTTGTTTCACTCTCCCAGGGAAGAACAAATCTCATGGGGGTAGGATAAATATTTTCAGATTTATTTATTTTTAATAAAAAAGGTCTCTAACTGCTATCTGTAAATCTTACGCTAGCCGTAAACCTTTTATTTATAGGATTGATCTCCCCTTCCCACCCACCCCCACCAAACTGCACTAAACCTTAATGAGAAAATCCTTTTAGAAAAAGATTGTAACTAATAAATAGTTGCAGGCACATTACTCTTTGCTATTGTTTCCCTTTCTTTGTTGGTGACTTTCTAGCGGACGATTGATTGGATCAGAGTTATCAGGCTTTGTGGTCACATAATTAGACATGGGCTATATGCAGATTTCTCTAATTCAACAATACAAGGTGGCATAAAAGCCACATTCAGATTCAATGACTGCTATAGATGTGCTCAGTAAAGGAAGAGATGTAACTACACAAATAACCTTTGCTAAGCTGCAGAGTGCGGGAGAACTCCTGAAATGTTTGCTTCACTGCCGCAGTTTTCATTCTCTCTGCTGGTTGTGAATGAACACAAATTAAGGAGAAGATCCTGCTTCAAGATAATAGACCACTACTGTACAAATATCTTAAAAGCGTAGTTAGCCTTAGGAATAAAGGACTGCTGCCTCTTTAAAAGTGTGTGTCTGTCTGATGAGAATCACAATAAAATGGTGATGTTGGATTTCTTTTAAAGCCTCCGATCCTGGAGACAAGTGGTTATGTGAAAATCTCAGCTTTCATTTAAGAAATAAAAAAGCAACTTTCTAGCTCACTGATTGCAAGGGAAAGCTTGAAAGTGTGACCTGAGTACATTCGAAAGTCTCAAAAAACAGAAGGCAATTAAAGAATTCAAAATGTCTTAAAAAAAATCCTCATGACTTTTAAAGCAAGTCTCATGATTTTTGGGGCCTGTTGTTTTTGGGGGTGGTCAACACTAAGTTTATGTGCGGGACCTCAGAGGAATTGATAAAAATGGAAGGGCAGAAGGAAGGAGCTGTGTGATGGACCATAATACGGGTGAGAAAGTTAGGAAAATTCAGCTGACCTCTAGAAGAACAATAGAAAAGAATATTTGCTAACTACCTACCCAAAAGGAGCAAAGGCAAGTATAGGGGGACACATGACAGATAGAGAAGAGTTACTATCATTCCTTCTGAGTTGAGAAAATAGCTTCCTAGAGAGATTGGTTTGCTTAACACTAGGATTTAAGAGTCCACTTTATTGTCACTCTGAAACTGCTCAGATGAAAAGGTTAAAGTGAATTGCTGGCACTGCAGTTGTGTGTTTTTTTTTTAATTTATGACAACCTTCCCTTGCTCGTGTGCACACAAGGTCTCCGGTCCACCAGACACCTTCAGTCCAATGCTGGCTCCCTTATTTTTTTCCTTTGCCCCTGTGATTACCATAGGTTTTGTTCCATCTGATCTTCTCCTTTCTGCTGCTCTACCCTCAGTCCTGTTCTCACTCACACAAACCGCCCTCAATCCCAGGCTGTCTTCCGGACCTCTACACCTGGTTGACATTCCACCGACTCCTCTCACCAACCATCTCCTCGACTCTGTGCTGTTTAAGGAGTCCCTCCTACTCCTTATTCTACACCCAAGGAAAGTGGTTGTGGTTCAAATGCTTAGGAGCTGGGCAGAATTTGAGGATCCATTCCAGACCTTTGCACCTGTTTATTTCTCTGAAAATGATAATTTTATGGAGGTCCCTGCATGCCACAGAGCTCTGGCAAATGAGGTCACTGCAAGGAGTTTACATCCTTTAGATAAGTACTCTGGTGAAGTTTTGACATCCTTTGAAAAATCACCTTGGCAAGATCAGTTTTAAATTGCTGCAAAAAGAAATGGACTTTCCACTACAGGTTTTGAGCTTGTTTTAATGCGCCTTTAAAGTAACAGTATTTTGGCTCCATGCCAACCATACTGAGGACAAATGGAACAGAATCTCTCTTGCCATATTAAACATTACACACTGGATTAAGGATAATTAAACAATGTTTGTTTTTAAAGGGACATTCATGTCAAGAGCTTTTTCTACAGCCTTTGTGTTTGTCATACCATATAATTTCAGTAATCGTCTCTTAAAGGCAATGAAATATTTTGCAGTTTTGGCCCTGATCCTGCGGCTACTGAAATCAAATGGATTTTTCACCATTGACTTTGTTAGGAGCATGATTGAGCTCTTGAACAATTTTCACTTAACAACTATTTATTTTCCCCTTCCTACTTCTTCCTCCCACCTTTTATTTCTTATGGTGCACACATCACCTTGGCACTGGGTTGCAACAAATTCTCACCACTAGCTGAAATGGATGCAGCTTCATTTAAATCAATGGATTTGCATCTGCTGACACTATGTAGGTAAATCTAGCTCCTTTTTTCTCCCAAGCATAATTGATAATACAATTTGGCAGAGGTCTGGGAAGAAGTTTTAGTAGTTAGTTTTCAACTCATCCTATCGAGCGAATACAGCAGGGAAAAAAAGTTATTGCATTAACTTGGTTAATTTGCATGGTTATTGCATGTCTTAATATGTTGATGACTGAGGGTAATAATACCTAGCTCTTATATAGCACTTTTCATCAGTAGGAAGTCAGTACAATTTTCCCCATTTTACAAGTGGGAAAACTGAGGCACATGGAAGGAAGTGACTGGCCCAAGGTGACCGAGGCTAGGAGCAGAGAAGAGGGGCATAGAATTGAAAAGTGATGCTTAAAGACTTGTATCAGCTGGTGCAACAATTCTTGAGAGGGCAAATTCAGGGCCTGAATTTGCTGACTTTGAACCATTGCCGTCACAGGCCACATTGAACTCACCAAATAGCACTGACATCTATTACTGGAAGCTCCTGCACTCTTTTACTCCATGCAAAGTGTGTGTGTGAGAAACTAACATTTTCTGCACCTCTGCTCCCTGTTTTGCTCTGCTGCATCTCTTCGGGTGTGTGTGTGGGGGGAGAACCTCTGCTTCCTAGACTATCTTGCTTCCTCCTGGGGAGGGGGGAGATGTTCCTCATCTTTCTCTGCTATAGCCACTAGATTATACTTCCTCTCAGGGAACATCAGTGACTAAAAATAACAGGAGTACTTGTGGCACCTTAGAGACTAAGTACTCCTGTTATTTTTGAGGATACAGACTAACACGGCTGCTACTCTGAAATCAGTGACTAAGACGTTCTCTTTTGTTCACTGTTGTCACTATTTATTATTTGTATTGCAGTAGCCCCAGTCATGGAATAGGACCCTGTTGTGCTCGGAGATGTACAAATACATAACAAAAAACGAAGGGGCTTCATTGCATCTTGTGTTGCTAGGTATCAAGTTAACGTTTTCATTTCTAATATATATTTCTTCTCTAATTGGCTCTGCTTATCCAGTAGATTAGTTCTGTTTAAGGCTACAGCTACATTGCATGCCTTTTGTAGCAGCATGTAGGGTATGTGTAACTACGTTCAGCAGTGCAAAGCGAAGTCTTTCCTGCTGCAGAGAGAGGCTCCTGCTGCAGGGTGCTGCCAGCCAGAAGAAGGGGGCTCCTGGAGTCCTTTTCCTGACATGGCTCCAGGCTGCTACTCCCACTCCTGTCTGCTTTCCTTCCCCCCCTCCCCCCCCTAAACAGGTTGATGGAGTTTTGGTTCCTCACCACTAGTGCACTAGCCAGCAAAACTGAACCAGCACAGAGGGGGAAGTAAGTTGTCCTAGGAAAAGAGCTGGTGTATCTTACATCCCTCATGCAGCATGCGGATCCAACTATCTGAGAATCTCTGTTCCTGTTCATGATTACCAGGTGTGGATTGTACAGTGCCAATCTAGCCCTTAATGTCTAATAATAAAATAAAAAGTCCAATTACTGCTAGATGATGGGTCCCATTAGAGGTTAATGGAGCAGTCTGATAAACAAGATGCGGCATTCTATATTCTCATTGACAAATGACCACTTTATCAAACATGTACATTTCCCCAATTTCTTTGTATAATCTTTTATCTGTAGTGTGTTGATTTGTACATTTAATCTGCCATCTCTTTGAAGATAGCAAATCAGAAAGAATGAGCCCTGTTAGTTTAACAAAAAGACCTCCTGTTGTCTTACAACCATGTCTCTTGCTTCAGTCACACAGAAACCAATGAAATAGGGACTGAGCTAATCACAATGCCAAAGATGTGTGGAGCCCAGGGGATTCCGCACCCTCTCAGTATATAACATGTACACTAAGGAGACTTGAAAATGAATGTGTTTGATGGCACAGCACTCTGTCTGCTCATCATTAAAATTTCATGGTTACCTTCTATGTGAATATATCCCCTTCTACCTGAGGAGTTAAGAGCACTGAGTGAGGCCTTTCAGCTAGGTATTCTCCCCATTTTAAAGATGGGGAAACAGCGGTACAGAGGGTCAGATTTACAAGGTATAAAAGTGCCTAAAGATGCCTGGGAGCTAGGTGTTTCCTAAATTTACAAAAAAAGAAGCTTGTTAAATTGTGCCTTGTTTTTAATCTTTTCACCCTGCAAATCCTCCAAACGGATTGCCTGCAATCCATAGCTGTACACAGCAAGAGCAAGGGAACAAAACAGATGCAATAGGACTGAGTGATGCTGGCTTGTTATTTGCATGCACACTCTTCTACTAGTATTTTCAGAGGTGTCTAAGGTGCTGATTTAACAAAGCACTTAAGCACCTACTTAACCTGAAATATATGAGTAGTCCCGTTGGCGTCAATGGGTATGCCTAAATTTAAGCATATGCTTGAGTGCATTGCTGAACTGAAGTCTCCGTTGGTACAAATCTCTCTTCTCTGAATATCATAACAGAGGAGAATCTACTCCTCATCCAATGAATGAGTGAGGAGATGACATGACACTGGTGGAAAGATTTTTTTTGTTTGTTTTCCTCCCCCTCCCCCCCCCCCCACACACACATACAAGCAGTGGGGATTGCAAGTGATTAGCAATCTTATCTCTCACTCCTTGAAATGAATGGCCACATTTTTTTAAATTAGTTTATTTTATGTATGGCCAAATACCCATTCTGCATTTTATTCAGATACTGAAGACTGTGAATGAGGATTGCTGTTTATCCTGAAAATTGCAGGATGGCCCTCATTTTTGGTTTAGGTGCCCCCAAATAAATCACCCCAGTAAATGATTTTACAGTAAAAAATATCAGTTGCTCAGATTTATCTCTGATCATCTACACTTGTGATGTTTGGGAGGGAATATGTAGGCAGCAAATCCTAGTCCCTCTTGAAAGCACCCTTCCCTCCCCTCCATAAATCCAATTGTCCTGCAATATGGCTTAAAAGAAGAAGCGGCTCCATCACAACTAGTGGTGTGAAACTTGGCTGGATTGAGTCCCAGGATTTTGTGGGAATTTTCCCTTACGTTATGTGGGTTTTGCCTTGACCTTCTGGTTTGAACCAAGTCAAAAACTTTGAAATGATGCAGTTTAAGCAAACTGTCTTTCAGACAACCAAAGTTATAATTGTTCATAAAGGTATGCAGATAAACTATTTCAGAACTGAGGACACTGAACATACAGATTTGATAAGGTGTTATTTTTAACCAAAAAAGAAAAACAGAATAAGCTATGCTGTTTACAACACTGATTCCATACTCGCTCCAGGTTTTTAGAAACCATCTGGAGCAAAGCAAAGGCAGTAACAGAGGGCAGTGTTGCTAGACTGTAATGTGAGTTACATCAGGACCTCTTCCTAGATGCAGGTGTTGGGCAGCAAACCTGAAATTAAATCCCACTGTGATGTTCTTTTTCTTATTCCATGGAAACAAATGGAATGGCAGCTCGCAGCTGACTCCCTCTCCAAGTGTGGTCTATGACAGTAATCTTGGAAACAGGTCTGTGAGCAGAGCAGTCCTGTTCCTGTTCTGAAGGGCTCTAGCAGATTAAAAACAGTGAGCTGGAGAGTGAGCGGTTGCTGAGTATTTAATGGCCCTAGAACTGGGAGATTGCATGTTGTGATGAACATTGCCACCGTTCGTGACCTTGCTTGGCACATGCAGTGCTGATTATACCAAAGAATCAAGCAGATGTGAAGGAAAATTGAGCTTCATCTCCTCCCAGCTATCACAACTCCTTTTTGGTAAGTGGAGGATTATGATACTTTAGGGGAATAATGTACATATCTGTGTGTGGCTGCAGTAATGATGGATTTTTTTTTTTCTTCAGCTGAAGAAACCATGATTGATGCAGCTGGCTGCAACCTCTAAAGAACACTGAGGTTAATTGGAGCCAAAGGCACAGCAGTCGTTGAGTAGTATTATTTTGTGGTTCACTCATGTTCTGTCATTAATTTTCCTATTTGTTTGACTTGCAAAAACATAAACCAGCTAGAAGAAAAAAAGCAAAGGGGTCAATTATGCCTCTTATGAGACAGAGCTGCACTGCAGATGGAGAGGAGCTGCATTGGCCAAGTGCTTGGGGGCAATATGCTTTTTAAAGGCAAGACTCCTCCAGGAGAACTAGGGGAAGCATACTGTGCAGTGGCATTTGCTGCATGTGGGCTTGTTGCAACAAGCTGTCCCTGTAATGCTTTCCTCTGTTCTCGCTGGTGTGTGGGAGATTCAGCCCTAGTGTGTCACCCCACTGACACACTCAGGCCATTATTGCTTATTTCTGTTACAGCAGTGATCAGCCTGAGTCAGGGTTTGGACCTCATTGTGCTGGGCATTGTACATAAATAACATGGAAATAGGTGAAGCTGTGGTCCATCTAATCCTGTGTCCTGTCTGTGACAGTGGCTAGCACCAATGATTTAGAGCAGTGGCTCTCAACCTTATTTGATCAGGTGCCCCTTCTTTGTGTCTGTAGTTGTTTACAGCCCTTTCCCCTCACAAGTATGTATATCGCTACCCAGCTCTGAAGGCAGAATGGAGAGTGGTGGCTGCTGGCCAGGCCCCAGCTCTGAAGCTGAAGCTCTGAAGACAGCACCGCAGCAGCAGCAGCGCAGAATTCAGGAAGGCAATATGAAAAGTGATATTTGTCAATATCCTGGGCTGTGTCCCGGTGAGGGATTTGGGAATGGGGTTGGTGAGCCTGGTTGGCAGGGCTCTCATTGTCCCTTTTTTCCCTGCCTCCTGGGTGTGTACACGGGCTGACAGCCAGAGCTCTTAAAATTTATTTTAAAAAAAAAAAAAAAAAAGAAGAGAAGGCACACAGCTCGTGCCTTCCTTACTACATTCCCAGGCCTCCCTTTGGAGGCCTGCCCCATAATGTGAGAACTGCTGATTTAGAAGAAGAGGCAAGAAACCCCTCTCCTCTATCCAGGGGCGGCTCCAGGCACCAGCTCACCAAGCGCATGCCTGGGGCAGCAAGCCGCAGGGGGCGGCCTGCCAGTCGCCGTGAGGGCGGCAGTCAGGCTGCTTTTGGCGGCATGCTGCGGGAGGTCCGCCGGTCCCACTGTTTCGGTGGCAATTTGGCGACGGGTACGCCGAAGGCACGGGACCAGCGGACCTCCTGCAGACCTCCTGCAAACATGCCACCGAATCCGCGTTACCAGCGGACTTCCCGCAGGCATGCTGCCGAAGGCTGCCTGACTGCCATGCTTGTGGCGGCAAAATACATAGAGCCGCCCCAGCCTCTATCTCCATGTAGGTTTCATCCTAACCATAACAGAAATGAGCTTGAAGCATGAGGTTTGATATCCCTTCCAATGTTTCTTTTTCTAATATTCCCTATTACATCTGATTATATTTGCTATCCATGTACATGTCCAATCCTTCTTTGAATTTTGCTAAGTTCATGGTCTCGGCGACATCCTGCAGCAATGGGTTCCACAGTCTAATTACAGGTTGTATGGAAAAACTACATCCTCTTTATCAGTTCTGATAAACCTTCAAAGCTGCATTATCCAGTTCTGTGTTGCGGGAGCAATGCAAAGCTGCCATAACACAGGGCTTTGTAGGTAGATCAACGACAATGAAATTGAATAAGGCTGAGTATTGACAGATCATATATATCTGGAGGGTGGTTTTGTATATGCTTTTTCATTCGGTTAAAAGGAATAACTGATTTTTTTTTATTCATTAGGTGTGGATAAGAAAGGCAGGTTTTCATGCACACCAGGAGAAATGGCAAAAAAAATGTTACATGGCTGCATTATTGTGTGTGTACTGCACATCAGAGTTATTACATTAGCTTTCTTGAAGATTTCTCTAAACCTTTGTGATCATTTTATTCTGTACATAAAAAGATACATCAAGATCACTCTCAGGTGTTATGACTGCCACAAACAGCCATCCACACCTTTGATTTTTGTTTTTTGGCATATTTGTATTGAAATATGTATTTCACAGCACCAATAAGTCTTTCTTTCAGCTCAATCTACAGATAGAATCTATAAATATATAGGAAAATGAGTGATTATTTAGACTTTTCTAGCAACTTTGAAAACAATGAATTGTGTATCTTTTTGGGTTCACTTTTTCAAAAGGGAAGGATCCAATCACTCATCCACTCAGAAAACTTGACACCCTGCCACCCAGCCCACTATCTGCATGGGAGATTAACAGGGTGATCAATAACTTGTCACTGTCATTCCAGATAAGTAGGAAAAGATGGGGGGGGGGGTGTAAATAAAATTCTGAGTATTTTGGAATGTACTTCACATTCACAGTTTTACATATTCATTAAAAGACATTGCAGTGACTGACAGAAATGCAACATTTTCCCCATGGACCTGGAAAGCCAATCAATGTATTAAATTACTGAATGGTGATTTAGTGAAAGTGTAATAGAAGAATAGAAATAACAGGGGCCCATTTTGAAACATCATGTTTTTTAGATCCTTATTTTTATGCAATAAAAGATGCCATCTATCTGTTCATCATTTGGAGTAGTGGAGTCAATATACAACATAGTATATATCCCCTATGTGTGTGTGTGGGGGGGGGAGGAGGATACATTCCGCTTATTTTAATTGTATAAAATTCCCAAAGATTTCGATGGCCATTTTCTTTTAACAAAGTAAGCATGCTCTCATGAAATAAACACTATGGATGCTGATGCATTCAGAGCAGTGGCTGAAGAGCAGGGGACACAGCCTGTGGAGGATGGACGGGTGCAAAAGTGGCTGAGCCATTTTAATGGACCCCAGTTCATGGATCTGTCTCTCACAGCCAGATCAAAACTTAGAGTAGCCTCAAGGCAGCTGTGGTACATGAGGGTAAAAGGACACTTTTATACCATGCCTTCATCTCCCTGCATTGACTGCAGAGAAGGAGAGCGGTGTAAGAACTGCAATGATGGCTCTCTGCCACCTGACAATTTATGGACAGGTGGAAGTGCCTAAAGGCTGGGTACTGGTGGTAGAGGGCAGGGAGGGAAGGAAGAGGTATTGAAATGGTGCCATGCTAATCTAACAAGGGCAGGACTTGTCCCTGTAAGCAGAATAACAATAGCAAAATTAGTGAAATAAGGCTGAAGTGTGATTAGATAACACGTATCTGACTGGTGGTTTGGTACATGCTTTTTCACTTATTTAAAATGATCTGCTACTTATTCCGGATCAATTATGGTTACTTAGCAATAAAATGATATGGCCCAAATGGTTTATTCTGTTGTGTACCAAGCCAGTGAATGAAAAGGTGTAAAGTGAACTGCTTGGTAGGAAAAGATGGGCAAAATAGCAGCACTGTTACCTTGCCCGTGGGCATAATGTAGTGAGAACAGTCCAGGGCCTCAGCTGCATTCTGGCCATGTGCAGCACTAAGAAAGCAGGAAGGGCCAGAGGAAAAGGTGTGGCTAGAGGAAAACTGGCTATGCTCTGTGCTTCAATGCATGTTTCAGAACAGAGTGCTCTGTAATGAGGCGAACAGAGCATGAACTGAAGCAGCCAGAGGCAACTTAAGAGAGAGCACCACTTTGTTGGATGTGTTTGAAAGAGGGATGCTGGAATGCTTGGAGCAAGAGTAGGTGCTATCAACATTTGTCCTTGTGACTCCCTGTGCTTGCTGCCTGCATGAAGCTTTCTGTTCACCAGAGAGTCCTTATATGCTGGTCTTTCCCTGTATCCTATACATGGTACTGACATCTGTGGCCTGTGGTCAGGGACCTTCATGCCCTCAGCCAGGGTGATAAGGCATCTGATACACGTGTGTAGCTGGTTCTGTGTCACCACAGCTGCTGTTGTATACTAGCATTAGGAGTGTTGATGTTGAGTGTCCCGTGCCCTTGGGTGCTGTTGTGGTGTTTTCATGCCCCTACCTCTACAGTGTGCTATCATTTTAGCACACCAGAATCTTCTTGTACACCCACAGGATATGGTAAGTCATGTAAATCACATGGGAAGACGCCACAGTCACCCATGGGATTTTTATGTTCTTTACTCCATGTTCTGTTTGTTTCCTGGGCCATTCGTGGTTGGCAATGCCCTTCGCTTTGCCACCTACACGGCATTCATACTTCTCCCTCCCAGGCTTTGCTCTGTAGGCTGGACATGGCTACATATTGCTGAGAACCCAGGGGTCTGAATCTCAGTGCCTCCACAGGACGAGTAACACCAACTAAATAGCCTAGGGGAGTTGTTAATATCCTGTTTGGGAGAAATTCAGGAGTGGGTATTCTTCCTTTCTCATGCTGGTTTCTAGGTCGAACCATGCTGCAGTTTTCACTGTCTGGATTGACAACCCTACAGTCTTTAATACCCTGTGTATATACTACCTACCACGGATGCACTGGTAGAACCTGTATTTCTCTAAACTCCCCTCTTCTCTCTTGTACTTCTTCATTGAAATATACAGAGCATGCATGTTTGGGTGGGGGAGAATATATTAAATACAGAAATAAACTAGCAAAGAAATCAATTTTTTTTATTAAAAAACAGTGAAGAAGTAAAAGGAAAACCCACCACATTTTATAATGACAGCATCTCTTTAGTTTGTGTGTAAGTGCAAAAGGAGAACCTCTCTAAGTTTAATTTCCTTGTGCAAAGCTTTAGGCATGTTGCTAGAAGCATTTTCCCACTGAGTAAGAGGACAGATAGAGGCTTCTGTTCATTAAGGCACAATCACCAACATTTGTCCACTTGAGGGAGCTCGAGGCTTTCCAAACAGCTACGCTCAAAGGACAAGGCTTCTAGTCAGAGCCTGTCCATGGCCATTTCAAGAATCGGAGCTTTAGCGGGGCACACAGATACACAAATAATTTGATTATGGATGTGAAATGACTGTCAATCTTAAATAAAGAATTGGATCCCTCACTGAGATATAATATAACACTTAAATGTGACAGCACGTTTCATTTTTTTTTAGTTATGTATTTAATTGTGAACAAAAAAGCTTTTTGAGCACTTCAAACAACTCAGCTGGAAGCACAGAAATTAGCATGAAGTGAAATATTTATGGGAGCTTAGTACTGCTTAAGACTCATTATTTTCCCTGCCGTAAGACACCCAGGCCAATTAACTATTTCCAATTAAGTAGCCTAAAACAAAAGTGAGCAGCCAGAAATAACTGATAAATGGAAATGAGTGGACTCTGAAAAGCAGAAAAATTGATCTTTGGTGTCAAAGTCGATAATTTTAAGAGGCCAGAACACAAGTTACTATACGATGAAAAGGCAGCTATAGCAGAAGAGAATCAAGAGGATAAATTATATTTACAAAAAGTAACTTTAGCATGACATGAGGTACTTTTCTATTCCTGTTTGTCTAGTTACATGTGTATCTTGTATATTTCTGCTACACTTTCTTTCTTGTTTAATGCATATGAAATGCATACCTTCCTCTTTACATGGCATGTTCCAAAGGTCAGCCATTTTTGAGTTATCTATCAGAGGAAAAAAAGACGTCAGTAAGTTTAACAGTGGGAAAAGAAATTTATTGTCTTTTGGTCTTGCATGATGCAAAAATCACATCTGCACCGGGGCTGTCAGATAGTCAAGTTTTGCATTTCCTGACTTGTTTTTTAAATTACATTGTACAACCTTAACACTGACTGACCTAGTACTCTGCATTTGTGTTTTCATTGTTCTTAAAGGAGACATGTGGTTACTATTGTGAGTATTTATCTGATCAGGATTAGGCTCAGAAGTTCACTTTCACTGTGACAAACAGTATGATAGAGGGATGGGAACAGGTTCCGTTTCACTAAAATGAATGAGGCATGGAGTGGACTAATTCATACAGTTGCTTATACTGTTGTTTGGCTGGATGCACTCTGTAAGGTTGGGTTAACAGCGTGACTACCATGATGACCGAAGTGCTGGAAACCTAGAGATATAGGACAGGGCCACAGCACCTCTTTGAATATGTGGTGACTGCACTTTAACAACTAAGAGAGAAACTTAAAATTGTTTTTACAAAATATTCCATAATAGAATGAAAACTATGGAAAGAGCATACAATCCAAAGAGCTGCATTTTTCTATGCTCATGATTTTTTTCCTTTTCCTGATATAACCTTCCGTAAACTGTCCCATCAGTAACAAATAAGGTAGTTATAATGGACAACAGAAGTTGCACTGTGATCTCACATAGAGAGTGGAGAGGGAGGGAAAGATAAGGTATTGAGATCAGCTAAAAATCTTAACGAGTGCCTACAAAGCAAGCCCAGAAGTGATTTCTCAGTTGCTTATAAATTTATTACTAACTAGCAAATTCTTCTCAGGTTTTTATTATGGACATACACCTCAATGTTTAACTGCAATGTTTCAAAGTTCAGCCATTCTTGAACTATCTGCATGGAAAGAAAAGTGGGTGTGTTTGTTTTTTTGTTTGTTTAAGCCTTGCATAATTCAAAAATGACTGAACAGATTCTCCCCAAACCTTTTCATAGTAATTCACCTTTTAGACCCAAATACTACAAATACTTATGCATATAAGTAGTTGCATTGGGACCATTCCTGCAGAAATATCCTTGGGTGCAAGTATTGCAAGATCAGGGCCAGTCATGGTCAAGACTTTTTTGAAAGTTATTTTAAAAAGTTAAATTATAACTGTTTTGCAGCTATAATTGTTTGTTTGCTATCAAATGAATCTGACAACAACATATCTTTGTCCATGCTATAATGCAGTAATATGATGTGTTTGTAACTATAAGTCAAACTTAAATGATTTGCCTTGCTTTGCATATTTCATGGCAAACTAGAGATCTACTCATCTTTCTCATTTCTGGTCTGGTCTGACTCCTATTCAAACTAATAACCAAACATCCACTGGCTTGAAGCATATAGGCTTGTTTTCTGTGTGTCTAGTGTTTCTAAGCCCTAAGACACCTATCACGTTGGTATCTACATCAATAGTGACACTAGCAAACATTCCCTGGAAGAGACATGAGCAATTAAATGTATTAGACCATTCAAAGGAAGCTGAAAGTAGAGGAAAAGTACAATTTTCTCTCATTATAATAAGTATTTTAACAGGTTATCTCTGTGTTAACAAGATGGCTTTAAACATCTTGCCTAAGTTGACATATTCTTTAATTATAATAGTCACACTGCTGAACGTAACTTTACACTGACAAATTCCTCACTGTTAAAGAACACACAGATTCAATCTGCTTCTTATTTCATGGTGATCTTTCCATTCATAATTATTTTTGTTTGCTGCACACATTTCTTTTTAAATGTGGATTTTTCCCTCTCCATACTGTTGTTCCATTTGAAAACATTAGGATTAGCATACAGATATTTTTTTTATCATAGATTTTGTTTTTAAATCATCCCAATTTTGTTCAGCATATTTGTTTTCTTTTACCTTATCTTTGGGTTTTCTTTCTTGATAAATGTATGACCCTAGTCTCCTGGATGTAAACACCTTCTGTTTACCATGGTTTCCTTAAGATTGTGTTTTAGAAAGTTAACTATTTATTTCATCCAGTTAGCATAATACAGACTTTATCTATCCACCTACCTATCTACATCTTGTGTGGTGTATATTTATATGATAGTTTCCATGGTTTTAGGATCGTATCAAGCATAAAAACTTCAGTTTAAAAAGCTTATTGTTTCAGAAAGCTGCGAGTAAAAACAGGGGGTTAGCACAGCAGTAGTTTGCAGCCTAAACTGCACTATCCACTACTACACAGTACATACTGTGGTAAACTTCATCAAATATCACTTGTAGAATTCTCATTTGTAAGTTATACCACTGACAGGACTCTGAATGTCAACATTAGAGCTGGTTGAAAATGTTCCAATTTCTCTATGGTAGAAGAGGACAAAGAAAAGAACCCTCATCCCATTTTTCAATCTGTTCCAGTCAGCTTTCCAGCTACATCATCACATAAAAGTCCAAACTTGTAAGGGTCTGAGCACCCTTGATTCTTATGGATGCTTATGGGAGCAAAGGAGGCTCAGTGTCTTGCAGGATTGGGCCCTACGTAACTCAATGTCAAATGCCCTTTAAACAATGGCCAGCTGAATGGACGGTCAACTACATTGCCAACTTCAAAATCAGCAACATTTGTCTAGGTTGTCTGAATTATAAATACAGAAGAGGATCAGAAGCTCCTTCTCTTATGGTTTTATTAATTTTGTTTTACTGCAAATTTGAACTGTAGCTTTGCTTTAACAAGAAATTCTGATTTGGGGGAAGGGGGTTGTTCTATACTACTGAGTTGGGTTTCTACTGAGTTGGGTTTCTACCGCTACCACTTCTTTACAAATAATAATAATAACTTAATAATCAGCCACACTGGAAGTATACACTAGGGTAGGGGTGGCCAACCTTTGGCTCCGGAGCCACGTGCAGCTCTTCAGAAGTTAATATGCGGCTCCTTATATAGGCACCGACTCCCGGACTGGAGCTATAGGCGCCAAATTTCCAACGTGCTGGGAGGTGCTCACTGCTCAACCCCTGGCTCTGCCACAGGCCCTGCCCCCACTCCACCCCTTCCCGCCCCCTCCCCTGAGCCTGCCATGCCCTCACTCCTCCCTCTCCCCCCCCCCGAGCCTCCTGCATGTCACAAAACGGCTGATGGGGAGGGAGGGGGAGGCACCAGTGGGCGGGAGGCGCTGGAGCGGCTGACTTATTACTGTGGCTCTTTGGCAATGTACATTGGTAAATTCTGGCTCCTACTCAAGCTAAGGTTGGCCACCCCTGCACTAGAGGGTGAGGGATCACTTGTGTGCAATCCTTACCATGAAAAATGTCAAGTTTAAGTTCACTCCAGCCAAATACATCTTAGTCATGTGGGATGTGCAAGCACAAAAATGCTATAGATTTTAGCTCTTGGAGCTGGCCTATTCATCAGTGTTTCCGAAGTCTGTTTAATAACTAGGAGCTCAGCGGCTAATTACCTTTTTCCCTTGTGGTCCATGATGTCACACTTTGTTCCCACTTGTGGCCCTTTTTTACATAGGGGCTTGAGTGCCCTATACTGCTTTCTCCTTTAGAAGCTCTCTGTTCTGCCCTAACCAAGCCTGAAGAAAGGACAAGTCAGCCCAAATTGATCTACAGCAGTCAGTTCAAGTGAAGCTTCTAAAGGAGACAAGGAGCTCATGCTCCCAACTCTTCCATCTGCATTAATGCATGCATCTACTAAGCACTGATTCCTCAGGACACATAGAGGGCAAAGGGATTGTGTAGCTGCATGCTGGATGCAGTGGTTAGTCACAGCCTCTTTGTTTCTAGTCCTCTACCCACTAGTGGGGGAGACCATTACAAAATGATAAATACTTGAGCAGGTCTGCTATTCCAGCCGATAGATCACAAGATAAGTACCTCATACACTGTAATCTGAATCAAATACTACACCATTTTATTGTAGGATTTTAAAATGTTTATATTTTATCAAAGAAGTCTGCCACCATTTCATTTTAATCAGCTACATTTTTAAAAAATGGACACTGAAATGTGGATCATCACTGTAAAGTAAATCTAGAAATCCACTGCAAAGGAGTACTAATTTTTCAAAAAAAAATTTCTTAAAAATCCTAAAACCCATGGAAAAAACTCCACAAATAATGAAGTTTTTAAGAAAAGATTTTTATTTTTAATTTTTTCCATTTCAGGGAGAGCAGAAAATAGTCTCCTACCAGTAACTTGCAATCTGGCTCATTTTATGAAGCTGCTTCCCCTCCTCCCCCCTGCAATCCTAATGTTTATTAGTGTGTTTACCAATTAATTTTTCTGACATCACATTCTTCAAGGAGAAAATACAAGATGACTCCACTAAAGCAATATGAGCAGAGCAGCAGAGATAGGAATTTTATCTTTGTATCCTGAAATGTGCAAGAGAAAATTCCACCACTGCCAGTCAACTTTCTTTAAACACAGGTCCATTTCACAGGGTTCTCTAGCTCCCACCCCTCCTTTGCTTATCAGCATGTAAAAGACTAAGGATACAATTTACTGTTGCCCTACTTGCATCTGAAGAAGTGAGGTTCTTACCCACGAAAGCTTATGCTCCCAATACTTCTGTTAGTCTTAAAGGTGCCACGGGACCCTCTGTTGCTTGTTGCCCTACAGACCTTCTTGCATCAGCTAAACTGGACAAGGGGGCCATAGAGTAGATGCAAAGCCAGGGCCGAGGAGAATAACACTGGGGGGTGGAGGAAGGGGAGGTCTGTGGGCCTGTATGTATATCACTTCCAGAGGAGTCATGGATACAGGGAGCCTTTTGTGTCTAGCCAAGTTACTCCTGTTGGAATCCTGCAACTAAGTGTAGTGCAGGGGCATATCACGGGCAGGAGGAGGTGTGGTCAAGGTAGCCTTGTGCTCCAGTGATTCTGTGCCTCTGCAGCAGTCCACTGAAGTGAGGACACAACATTCCTCAACCAGAGCAGGGATGAATCTGGATTAAAGATGGCCATGGTGGTAGTGCTGTCATGTGTATAAGAGCTTGTCTACACAGTGGGTTAATGCATACTATCAGGGTCTGATTTCTGAAGCACATCAATATGTTGCACTTTAATTAGTCCATGTAGACCCTGCTAGTGCATTCTAATCATTCCCTAATGCAATTTAACATGCACTAGGCAAAACTTGGTGCACACGAGCAGGTTCTACATTGATCAACTGATGTGCAACATGTTACCACACATTACCCCACAGTGTAGACAAGTCCTTAGAGGAGAGGAGTCTTTCAAGCAACACCAAAAACCTCCTGAAACAGGCTGTATTATTTTGTGGTTCTACAGGGAGAAGAGCCTAAACAGTATATAACTGGAGTCAATATTTTACAAGGTGGTCTCAGATCTGATTTTTAACTCTCTACTTGTAGCTGTATCCTACAAATAAGAGGAATATGTTTAATAGAAATGAATGGGATTTCATGCCTTCCTATTAAAATGCAACATAATGAATATATGAAACCCAATTTTACTTTTATGGACAAACTTTCTATACAAGATAAACTTTTTTCTCCACGGGAATTCCACATTACATCTATTGTTACAGGGTTCAAAGAACAGATACAGGGCCAAATTCCCTTCATTTGCACCTTGGCATTTCCCTAGACATATAGGCCAAAGACTTTATTTTTCTTCCAAAAGAGTGGATTTAGGATTATTTATTTGTGAAATGTGCAATTTTTTTCAAATATGAACATGTCATCATTCTAGTAATTATTTGTTTTAAATAAACAAGTCCCTAATAACTTCTCTATAAGAGATCAACACTTATCACTGTTACAGTACATTAAAAATGTCTCTAGTCACCTTTAACATTCTTTCCTCCTAATTAACCATCATTCTTTAGACATTGAACATATCATTATTTTTACATATCATAATTAGCTACTGTTTGAAAAGCACTTGGACTGCGCGGAGCGATGTAAGTACTAAGTGTTATCGTTATTAGCATTCATCTTTCTTTACTGCACTTTCCTCCTTGTTAACTACTTGTGACCATGAAATCCAGATGTCTGGAACACAAGTGTAAATTTACATGCACAAGACTGTGAGGCAATCAAAATGGAGACTGCAAGGTTACAAATTCCTGTATGTAACTAGTCAGTTCAAAGGAAACCTTGCTGTTATACTAAATATGACATAGCCAGGAATTCATCAATGATCAAAACAAATTAATAGGACTGCCAACTGATGTCCTAAAAAATCAGGAGTTAGGCCCTAAAAGACCCCAAATCAAAAGGAACAAAAAAACAACAACAACAACAAACACACCCCTACATCAAGAGATTATTTGTTTTTAAATAATAAAGGTTGGGTTCTTTTTTATTTGCTAGCTTGTAAGGTTCACATTTTCAAGCTTTTCTTCAATCATGAGAGCTAGAAACTTATTTTATTTTAAATGAAAGATAAATCACATCACTCCAGGAGCTGGGGCTTTAAGAAAAACAAATGTTGTGAGACTTGAAATAAAATGGTGAGAGCTGGCAATACTGAATGAAATATGTGTAATGGACTGTAAATGAATAAGAAAAATGAAATCAATGCTTTTGGAAAGTAAAAAAATCTAAGTAAAAATCCCCTCCCCTTATTGTTAATAAGCAATACCTACCTCATACACAGTTGATCTTAAAGCACTTATAAAGGAGATTACTATCACTATCCCCATTTTACTGAAGTCAATGGGTGAAATCCTGGCCCTGTTGAAGTCAGTGGGAATTTTGCCATTGACTTCACTTTGGCCATGATTTTACTCAATGGAGTTACAACAGTGTAAAACTAGTGTTGAGATCAGAATCTAGGCCCAGTGACTTCACCAGAAACTATACATCCCTGACTAGGGGTCAGATCATAGCTTTATAGTCTCCATTTGCTCTTTGCTGTTACACCAGATGACGTGGCCCTAAGGGTGGAATTTAGCTCAATGTAAGGATGCTAGGGCATCTCAGTTAGAGGACAGTGGAAGAAAGCTAAGAAAAGTGTGTGACACCGAGAGAGAGAATTTAGAAATTAGATTCCATTCTATTTAATAGTGTATGCATGCAATGCGATTTTTCTCTCTCCACGGCAGTGCCCCTATAAAATCCCCCACTCCTAGATCTTAAGATAACTGTATTTGAAAACATTAAGATTTGAGCCCACAAAGCTTTCCTCATATGAATAGTTCCGGCTGGCTTCAGTGGAAAAGGAAGCTCCAGCTGCTTCATGTAATTCAACAACTTCTTATGACATGTGAGGGTTTAAAGTGAAAAAATGTCTTTTGTTAGAACAGAACTTGAGTAAGGACCTGCATGATTGAGCGCTACATTATTAGCTCACACTTTCAAAATTGGCCTCTAAGTCTGTGCTTACAAAATCATGACCTGCTGTACCTCCCACCATGAAATCTCACAAGCACATGTTTAAAGGGCACACTTGAAAATGTGCTCCAGCATCCTTGGGTATACTTAGTGCAGGTCTTTCACCTGCATGGCTGGAGAATAGGAAAAGTAAATTTGCTCCTGTGATAGTCTCCTCTTCTGAAATGTAATGAATAAATGGCCCCTTTAAATAACTCCCTGTTCTGAACAGAACCCCAGATATTCAGGAATCTCTCCCTCTCCTGTATCCTTGTAAATCAGAATCTGATCTGGCATCAGCATTTCCCCCCCCCCCCCAGTACTGATGTAATGATTGTGCAGTGTAGCAGACTGACAGCCCTGGGGATTGAAGACCTCTATTTATGTTTCCTCACATTAGCTTGCCTAGGTGCCACCCTGTTCTGCAGGAGTGTGTCTGGGGCAAGATGGTAGCTCTGTACCCCACGCCTTTCAGTTTTTATCCTCTCTGAGACTGCCCCCAAAAGGTGCTAATTAAAGGCATTTGTGATATGGACACTTCTGCATTAAGAAATAGATTGAAACCACTACTTGCTTTCACATAATCCCCTGAACAGACATCAGCTGGTAGTGGCTTTTGGTCATCTGCATCTGAACTGGGCTGCATGTGAGCAGGGGACTTGTTGGTAAAATGCCTTGTGTAGACTCTTCCTACTCCCCATGTTGATATTAGTATATTAAATAATGCAAAATGCCAGCCAGCAAGTCAGGTGCTGCCATGTCGCCACTGAGGCTGGCAGAATACAGCCTATTAAAAGAAAAGATTGGCAGGTGAGAGCAGGCTGTGGGGTAAGGATGAGAAACTGCTCCTGAAATGGCTTTTAAACAATGTGGCTGTAAATTTTAACAATGTCATTTAAGAGCCTTTTAAAGTGTGGTGTCCTCCGCTTCCCCCCCACCCCACTCTCCCAGAGGCATCTGCCAATTGACAGCACTATGGGGAAGAAGGAACTGCTCTCTAAAAGCCTTTTTAAAAGACTGTTAAAAAGAAATATAATCACGTTCCTTATAAACCTGTTTAAACAGCCGTTTACTCCTTAGTCCACCCCTACACGTGTTCCCCTGACAGTCTCTTGTATTTTTCCTTCTGTGCTGGCAGACTGAATGGGGACACAGTGGTATGAGACAGGTTGGTGTCATACACTACTCGTGCTGTCAGGTCGAAGAGCCCAGCTCCCGTCTCCAGTAGAGCTGGTGATCCTTTTTTAACTCTTTTAGCTTTTCAAAGGCAAAAACGCAAGTATCCAAAGGTCACACTTCCAGTGTGAGGTTTTCATCCCCCCTCTACCCCACCCCCTGCATTTAGTTATGACACTCAGCTATATATTTAGATAGACTGAGGACCACAGTGGCTAGCCACACTTTTGACTCGGGAGGGAGGGGGAACTGAGCAAAGTTTAACACTTGCACCTTTAAGTACTTGGATTGCACCCCATTTGGGTAGTGCAGCGGGCTCTGAATTCCAGATGTAAACTTCGTTAATCAAAACTGAGCCCACAAAACGAAGTCTGCCACTCTGAAAAATGTATTCTAGAACTTTCTGAGCGTTTTTAGTCAGGAAGAAACGGGGGGGGAGGGGAGAGGAGGGCAAATTTTCCAAATCATCTTCTAACTTTACAATTGTAGGGCCAGATCCTCACTGTGGATTCTTCCAGTGATGTCAATAAAGCTATACACCGAGTTACACCAGCTAAGGATCTAAGGATAATTTTTTTCATGTAATTATCTGCACACTCAATGTGCACAGGTCAACCACTTTTGTAATGGGCAATGGCTGCTTGACTGTGCTAATCTGCAGGCATAAATTTTAAAGATGGATTGAGTCAAATTTTCAGTTTGAGACTTTCTTCTTGTATTTTGATTTCAATTCTCCCTCCCCTCCTGAAAAGTCTGGGATGGTTTGGATCTACGGTTTCCTTTCTGCCCATTATAAAGATCTGATGGGGCTATCTGCATACTTTAGACCCAGGTTCAGATTTTGGTATTTGAAGTTAGGGTTTTGATTCAAGCCCATCTCTAGCTGAGACTCAACTGGAAATCAGGCACATAATATCCCATGTACTCCTTTGAAAATGTGGCCCATATTGGACATTTAAGTGCACTGGTGTATGGTAGAAATAAGTTCACGACCAGTATCCAAAGCTTGAGCTTGGGTCTGTGGAAAGCCAGTGTTCCCAGAATTTTTTATCCAGTAGTTGTTCTGTTGGGAGGGAAGGGGTTGTGTCTGTGACTGCAAAGTGACATGTTATCAGAGTCTGCTGTAGAATGAAGTCAAAATTTGCCACAGGATTCAGTTCTCCTTGATGTAGAAATCAACCAGAGAAAGCTATAAAATACCTAGGGAGGTGGTTTTGAGAAGCCTATTGTCTGATGTGGAATGCGTATCAGTAAAACAGGAATGCAGCCTGGTTTCGAACACTCTGGAGTTTGAGGATTAACAAAATATGGGACATTTTCTAACCTCCGTTCTACCCATGAAGACAATGGAGTGTGTAACTGAGGGCAGAATTTAGCCTGAAGAGCTCTACAGGCACATTTCTTGACCTTCGCACTGTTTCCCAAGGCTCTTTTTATGCGCTTCTTGCTTCTCTCTCATTTTATAGTATACTTCTTGCAATTTTGTGTTCTGCTTTTATCCTGTTTCAGCATGATTTCCTTACACTGGGGTTGATCCTGCAGCTCTCCGCATCAGGAATTCTCATACACTGCTACAAGCGTGTTATGTACTTTGGGTCATGCCTTATTAAAGGGAACCTACAATCCCCCTGTGTGTGAAAATCCCATTGACTTCCGTTGGGAGTTTCACAGTGCAGAGATTTTCTGAATCAGGCCCATTAAGAAGGAATTAACTGAAGTACATAATGTATTTGTAAAAATAAATGCATTTCAAATTGACCAAGGCATGTACAACATATGTTGCTTACAAGCTACAATTAAACAACAGTTAGTTTAGCCAGTCTTTTTCTAATAACATTTTCTGGTCAGCTAATAATCTCTGAACCAAACTCTATTTCTGTGATCATATTTGCCACCTCTTTGGGCCAGAGACTATTTTCCTAGTCCACTGCCATACACAATTATGTGGGCACTAATGTAATATAAATAATAATTATCTGCAGAATAGTTTGGATGAATAATTCATCCTCCAGGTTGATCATAACCTGTTGGCCGAGGCTGTTTGTTCATGTTGTGTGATTGGTCAATGAAGTCCACATGATATTGCTTCTGCTCAACTACTGAGAATTTTTAAACTGGAGAAGGCAGATCAAAAATAAACCATGTGACTAACTTTTTCAAAAAGGACAAAACACTTAACACACTAACGGCAACTAAAATGAAAATGCTATGAATATGCTATGAAATGGTATTGTGAATGGAAGGCAAGTTTCTCCCCAGAATCATGAATGGGAGCCATCACAAATGGGAGGGGAGCTGCCTATGAGACGATCTCTATTAAGATCTGGTCCACATTATGAAAATGGTTGGGAACTTCAACAGTATATAACTTCTATATACATATTTCCTATTGCTGATTTACTTTATGGGCCAGATTCTGAGCTGGTGTAAATCAGCATAGCTCTCTTGAGGTCAGTTGAACTATGTTGATTTACACCAGCTGAGGCTCTAACTCTATAATTTGATAAAAAATTATTCAAACGAACAAGATGAACGAACTCTTGAGCTTTGGTAAATTCTGAATCTAAAGGACTTACTCCTCACAGATATGCTTAAAGTTCCTGATTGCAAAGTACTTGTTTAAGTCCCAATGAAGTCAGTGGGACACAACAACATTTAAGCTTAAATGCATTCCAACGAGGAGAATATTCTGATTGCAATGCATGGAGATAATCACATGACAACTATGAAAGGAGAATACAGACCAAAGAAGACAACAAAAATAGAAGCAGTTAATTGATCACTTTCTGGAAAGCCAGAAATAATATGAGAAATGTCCCTTATAATGTGGTTAATATTCATTTCTTCTTTGAAGAAGAACGAGCCACTTTCAGACCATGGATCTAGTGTTTAGAACTTAAAGCCCTTGAGCTCAAGACAAAACTAAGCTGTTGATTAAAAGAGAAGCTGCAGAGTCAAAGCTAAGAGTTCAATCAGGGCCATGGAAAGCATCAGTGATGCTTAAATAACAGCGTCTCCTTTGAATCTTTTTGTATTTCACTGACTAGTGAGACTCAAGCGAACAAAATATTTTTCTTACTGCAAGCCAATTGAGCTACCAACCTCTAGTGAACACTCTTTTCCCTTAGCACTGCAGGGTATGGCCACTATGTCTAACCCCTAAAATAAACATGAGCATTAAGTCCATTGAAGAATAGACGAGAAGTGGAAATAAATCTTTCTGTGAGGACCTGAATTTGAGGGGGTCTGGGACATGGGGACATTAAGGTCATTTTAAAATAAAGATCTGCAGAACTGGAAATGTAGCATTTTTCTATTTCTATTTGTAGAAATCGATACATAAAAATAGCCTTGAAGCAAATGGGCCAGATTCTGCTATTACACAGCTGCAAATGAGGAGCACCTCCTTTACAACGTACATGGAATTACTTTGGTTTTCTACTGGTGCAAATGAGCACAATTTTGCCTAGTATCTGTTCTGGGATTTATTCCTACTCCCTTTCCAACTCCACCCAGCAGCTGCAGGTCCAGCTCAGTTCCTCCCCACTCCTTCTTCGTAGTGGCAGCAGTGTTCCCCCAAGCAGAGTCTGCCTGGTACCAGGCCAGTCACTGACACAGATCAACTAGTTGTACAGTGTAAATTATGAATCAAAGGAGAAGAGAATTGCTCTCTGGGATTGTCTGCCAAGTAAATTTTAGTCATGTCTGTCTAGATTCCACTCTCTAGAATAACATTTGCTGGATGCAGTCAGTTCTTAGGCATGCAAAACTGGGGCCCAATCCTGGTAGGTGCTGTGCACTTTCAATTCATATTAACTTCAGCAGGGGTGACGTGCTTGGCACCTAGCAGGAGGCAATTCTCATTTTGCAGAATGTGGCTCATCACATGATGGCAGGGCCAATTCTTCTCCGACCCAAGTCCATAGAAGAGCTCTCATTTACTTCAAAATGGGACTGGGATCAGATCCTGAAAGAGCAGTAAAACAAAGTAAAACAATCTGCCTGAAATGCGCAGATGAGTATTTGTTTCGGATGCAGCAGAAAATAAATAATAAATGAAACTGTAAACCTGCATAAGTTCTATGTTTTTCCTAGATGCAAATTAAGATTTAAATATCAAAATGATAGGCTTCTGCTAATCCTTCTTAGGCAGTCATAAATTCTTAATCAGACTCTAGGCAGTGTTGTTTAATACCAACTTTAATAAAATAGCTGCCTGCAGCAGAAAGACAGTTGGGATTCTGACTCTAAAAGTTTGGTAGCCTCTTCCACATTTTTATAGCCTGAGGCTCTCAGACTAACATTGATACCAACCTCTTTGAAATATGCTCATTTTTTAGGCTTCTAAATTATTAAACACCTTATTAGTGGAAAGATTAGATGGGGGGAGGGGAGAGAGTCATTTCTGTATAAAGGAAAATGGATTAGAAAAGGAAGAAAAAGTTGAGGGAATATTTACATTAAAAAATCCAGCTCTGTTGTTGATATACAGAGGTAATTTATAATTCATTGAAGAAATGAACCCATCAAATTATATCACAATGCATGACAAATTGCTATTGTCGAGCTATCCTGCAATACATTACGTAGAATCATTCCTGTCATAGTGAAACTTCTTTGTGATTTAACCTCGTAGTGACATTGCTTTTTTTTATTATTATCCCCCTATTTTCCATAGGACTTGCCTCTCATGAAAAATATCTCTCCCTAACATCATATACTAATGGGGTGGGAAAAGTTTCACCATGTGACATAATCATGATGCCTATCAAAAAGAAGCTGCTCTGAAAATTTAAAAAATGTCTTCCCTTTATTTACTTGTAAGTCAGGTGAACAGATTTTTGCATTTAAAAACAAAAATTCCCTAAGTACAATGCATTTTTGCTCTATGTCCAGAGCTGCTTGTTAGCATGCTAATTGTTTGGTTTAATATGCAACACAAAGCACACTCATTGCTTTGAAGTGCTTATTCATGATGTCACAGATATTAGAGTGTATTTCTTAATTACAAAACAGGACAATTCCCTCCCTCCCTCCCCCCATCACCCCCCCACACACATATTCTGTGGCTCTGACTGGTTTCCGTAACCAGAAGGATAATCATTTTGCCACACAGAAGCAGATAAGAAAAAAAATGTAAACAATTTAAAAAGCCATTTTAATTTAATAACAAATTGGGAGCTGTACTTTGTGCTAAATTAGCACTGTGAGCCTCATATCCACGCATGGCAAGGCTCCTTGTTCATCACTGCTTAATTAATCAGTCATGTTTCCATCTAAATGAAAGTTTTCTATCTCTCCCGGTCATCTCTAATATCTCATTGCTCACAGCACATCAAGTTAATCTTGCTTGCATTAGAAAGTTACTTCTGATGGCCCGACTCTGTTATTTACAATAACTCATTTTAGCCCTGGGCGGATACAAAATTTGTATCGGCCTCCAATCTGCGATCTGCAAAAATGGTCCCCGGACATCCATGGATTTGCAGGGCTCTACTCATCTTATCCCAGCTTGTGGCTGAATCCTGTTTGTTCTGCTCTTGTGAGTCATCCTACTCGAGTCAATGGGCCAGGAGCATGAGAGAGGCAAGCAGTATATGGCCCTTGATGCTCCATGTAAGGACAAGCAGTCTAGTTCTCAACAAGCAGATGTCTAATGAATTTTCAGAGTTGTGACACAGCTGTCCGCTGCAGTGTGTCATCACTTTTGCTTTTTGGGGGCTTGACTGCATCACCAAATACAGGACTTGTTAGGGGGTCATTTAAAATAAAATATCAAACAATAGATAAGCACATAGAGATTTAGGGGAAGAATAGCAACCGGTAAGTAAATGAGAAAAGATGTAGGGAGACAGTGACTGAAAACATGCACCCTAAATGCACTTCATTCCTTCTTAAATCTTTTTTCCCAAAGAAATATTGTGTTCCCTTCAGAGAAGTCAGAGATGGAAAAGACCTGTTAGGTCATCTAGTCTTTTTGGACCATACTGACCTGGCTCCAGTCAAACATAGTGTTATGCTACCCTTTGTGAACCTGCGGTCTCTGACAGCAATCTACAGTACGTGCTGTACATTCACGGACTCAAACTCTAGGGAGTGGTTTGTGCTGCTGAGAGCCCTGAATGCATTCTGAAGCCTGTTCCTGAAGTCTTCCTCCTAGATGGCACCACAGATTAAGGATCCCTCTTGTGTTCTGACCATCAGGGACTGTCCCAGGCCTTTGTAAGATAGCAGACAGACAGTGGGGGGTGAGGGCAGGACACAAATCTACAGCTGAAATGCTGATCTCAGATGGAAAGCTATTTTTAATGTCTGTCTTGTTAAATTTGAATACATCAGTAAACACACACAATATACTTGCCTCTTTAACATTAAAGGAGCAGTCATAACCAGCTATAAGCAACTCCTGAGAAATCCTGCTGTGTAAATTTGCTCTGTTAGGGTTCAGTGTAATATTTCCCCTGAAAATGAAGATGTGTGCTATATTTTAACCTCCTAGATTTGTGACAATCAGCTTCTGACCTCTCATTTACCAGCCTGGTTGAAATTACAACCTGTTGCTAAGGAAAATTATTATACCTTAAAGTGAATGAGATATCTGGCAGCTTGAAGCATATCTGACAAATGGATTACAGTAAATTAATGAGGCACCATTTTAGAAATCCTGCAAAAGACATGCTAAAAGTGTTAAAATATGATAATAAAATTTCATTTCACAGCAGAATAAATTGTGTGTAGACAAGTGGAAGCCTGGATTTTTTTTTTTTTTTTTTTTGCCCTTTCTAGAAATCAAAGGGCACCCTTTTATTTCTGACAGGGAAGCATTGCCTTAAAAGCAGTATACATTTTCAAATAAACCTGAGATTACAGGTGTCTGTGAAATAATGCCATTGCTTGTAAATATTAATAAATAAGATACACTGGGCCCAATTTTGCCTTTGGATGTGTTACTCTTGGGGGAATTCTGCACCACTACACAATGCAGAATTTTGCAGAAATTAATGCAAGCGGAGAACTTCCTTTCCCCTACAGAAATGGGCTGCAGTGCTGCTGGTCACCACTAGGGGCTACTGGACCTGGCAGAGCCCAACTCACACATAGAAGACACTGCCGGGGGCAGGGGGAGGAGGAGGGAGGGAGCTAGAGAGTTCCTGGCAGCTGCAGTTCCCAGCATGCCCTGAGGGAAGGAGATGGCAGCACACAGGAAACTCCTTGAAAACCTGGGACCAAGCATTAGGCTGTTTCTCCCTCTGGATCCATGGGCACTAAGGGGGGGGGGCATGGCTGGGCTCTGGAGGGGCGGAGCGGGTGTCTGGGCTCTGGAGGAGGGGAACGGATGACTGAGGAAAGGGAGTCCCTGTGGCTGGGCTCTGGGGGGGAGGGGTTGTGGGTATCTGCCCCCCCCCCCAGCTGGGCTTTGTGGGGGGGTGGGGGTGGAAGAGACACAGGAACTGGGTTGTCAGGGGTTTCTTTAACTCTCTACTCCTGGGGGAAATTTTGTGTGTGTCTATGTTGTTACAGACATACTTGCTGACAGGCATTTTGAAATCAATTATCAAAATAATTGAAACTGGTGTGATTATGTAGTGTTATTTTGACAAATAAAATTTGCAGAATTTTAAAATATTGTGTGCAGAATTTTAATTTTTTTGGTGCAGAATGACCCAAGGAGTAATGTGTGCACACAGCTTCCATTAAAGTCTAGATGCAGACATGGGCATCTGAAGACCAAATCTGGCCCACTTTGAAGGCTTCATACATCTGTCCAAACCTCTAGCTCTTGAATATGGCTAAATTCTAGAATGGAACCCCTGCTACAGTCAGGCAAACCCTTATAGTATATTGCTCTACCCCCACCCAAATATTCTGTATGTCTTCTATATTTCACTTTCCTGCCCCATCACTGCTAATTAACAAGCGCCACCTCATCCTTGCAGATTTGTGGCGAGGAATCCAACCCCGTGCCGTGCAAGTTGTTCTATGGGTTCATTGTGGGTATCAGATTTAGCAAGGTTTTCAATGAGTGGTGGTGACTGAGCCTCACCCCCATCCCCCATTATTTGTTCTCATTTCTAATTAATTTCCTCCTCCTTCCTGAGTTATTATTTAGTGATACCACGCCTAGTGTTTTGGAGGTCACAATATGGTCACCGTAGAATCAATTGTGGTGCTGTCACACATTGCATTGCAAACTCCTGAGAACCCTCCAGTAAAACAGTGAAGCAAACGAGTAGCCCTGTCAACTTCAGTAGGACTACGGATGTGCTTAAAGTTAAGCATGCGCTTAGTGTTGTTCCAGATCCGGGCCTGGCTGAAAGAGGCCAGAAAGTCCAGCAGCATTAGGAAAAAATTCCTATGTTTACAAAGAAAAAGCTTAATAACCAGCAATGATGGGAAAGGAAAAACAGTAACGGTTACTTACACTTAAAAGGAATTTTGACAAAATATACAATTTTGAAAAATTATTTGGTACAGCTTTGATTGTCTAAAAGAGCAAGGTTGGTGGACTCAAACCTTTCTTCTGCATCTTTTCCCTTGCAGCAGTGACAGCTAAAGTGAGCTCTCATTTCACAAAAGGAAATTGTCATTTCATGAAAGGGATTCTAAATGTGTGTATTCCTCCTCTGTGATCTCGCCGAATGCTATCTGTAACTGTGAAAAGGGGGAAGTGGGCTTTCTCTAGCTCTTATTACTGCAGATCTGTTTGTCTAGTAGGTTGAGCGCACAGTTGAGACAGGTGCTTTTTGGGACTAATCCAGCCCTACCACTGTCCCATTTAATCTGTCTGCATTTACACTACCTTCAGTGCCACAGTACCTGCGTGCTAATGACACACTGGTCCTGGACAAGTAACCTCCCTGTGGCTCAGTTTCCCTGCCTGTGCAATGGAAATAATGCATGTGTGTTGTTGTAGCCATGTCAGTCCCAGGATATTAGACAGACAAGGTGGGTGGAGCAACTTGTGTCAGACCTCTGGTGAGACCTTTGGGGATGATGTTTTGTTTCTTGCATTTGTTCAAGAAGTAGATGTCGCTGTCAAGTTTTTTGCTTCCTGTTTTCTTCATGTTGTGGCATTTCCATTTCAGACGGCTAAATTTTATATCCTTCACTGTTGGCTACAACTTCACTGCACACATGTTGGTCCCAAGATATTAGAGAAACAAAGTGGATGAGGTAATAGCTTTTATTAGACCAACTTCTGAACAACTACCTCCCCACCTTGTTTCTCCCACAGAACTAATAACACAGACCTACGTTACAGGGACGTTAAAGTGTGATTGTCTTGATGTGCAGGGGAGAAAGGGTCATAATGTGACTCCTTGGTCTTCTGCACAGGGTGCCCATAATGTAGCATGGGGGGAAAGAGCAGCCTCTATAGGGCTAATACTTCCTCACCCCACACCACACACACATAGGCAGGAAGTGGGCAAAGCCTTGGCTCCACAACCCAACCTGCTGGCCAGTGCAGCTGAGCCAGTGCAGATGGAGACGTGACCAGTGCCATGTATACGACTGGCTCAGACCTCTACCCCCAAAATGCAAAGAGGGAGTAGATTGTGACTCAGTCGAGTTCCTGGTCTGCTCTAAAGCTGGTCAAAAAACAGGGAACACTTTCTTGGATACATCTTTCACAAAGCTTTCATACGTTTCAGCTAGAATTAGAGCTAGTCCAAAAAAGGCAAGGTGTTTGTTTTTTGTGGGGGGAAAAAAAAGTTAGTCAACCCCCCCACTTTTTAAAAAAAAATTAATTTTGAAATGTTTTGACCAGCTCCAGTTTGCTCCTGGAGCAGCATAAATGAGCAGAAAAGAGAAGATGATCAATTGGGTTAGGGTGCTAGCATGGGATTCAAACCCAAGCTCTGCCCCAGACTTCCTCTATGATCTTGGGCAAGCCCTTAGCTTTTCTATGCCTAAGCATTGCCCATCTCACAGGGATGTTATGAGGATAAACACATTGAAAGATTGTGGGGTGATCAGAGACTATCGTAATGAAGGCAATCTCGAGATAGAACTATGTATTGTCGCAGGACAAAGCCAAAGCTGACTCCTTGGTATCCATACAGCACCGTGAAAATACAAAGCAAACTATTTGCTAGAGGATAGTACTAATTCTCTTTTCTTATATTTATAAAGAAATTACTCATTTTTAATCATTAATACTAGCAAGATTGTACTTATCAGAAACCCTACAATAACAAACCACTGTGCACACAAAAAGAAAAACATCAGTAAGAAAACAGATTTCACTTGCAAGCTTCTGGAGGAAATTAAAGGCAGCAATGTGCTTTTTTAAAATATGATGGAAAAATATCTTGATCCCTTTCAAGATGTAAGTAAGAACATTCCCCCTTAGGCTATAACTTCTGTGTTTGTAGCTGGGCTCAACCTAGTTTAGTCTTAGAATCCTGATTCAAATCCTCTTGATCACAGCAGAGTATAGGCAGCCTAACCCACTTTAATGCAGAACAGATTTTTGTTCCCATCTCCTTATGGAATACAAAGTGGAGGCTCCTTCATAGACAGATATTTGCATCCCAATTTTATTTTTCTTCATGTTAGGTCTTACCCTTCACACTAAAGCCAAGCTCCATGCTAATGATCATGTTGATTGAACAGCATTTGTCGTTTCAGTAGCTATTAACTGCTGGTTGAAGTGCAGCATTTGTGGATTGGAGTCTCTATCTTCCACTCAAATAAGCACACACCTGCAATACCTGTAGAAGCTCGACCAGTGTTTAAGTTCTGTGCTAATTTTCAATCTCCACTGACCCTTCTCCTAGGTCCTCCTGCTCTGGGTCCATCATTAGGTGCAAAAGTGGAAATGCTGGAAAGACACACTACCTATTATCTCTCAAGCAGCTGCAAAACTATGTTGTGGTGTGTCACTAGGGAAGGGTTGGGAGGAGATGGTGGATATTTATATTGCAGTTAAATCTAAATCACATGGCTACAATTAAACACTTTCTGTGTGTATATATAACCTAGCAAGACAACCTCATTAATTCATAAAATATCTGCCCATGCCAAAGCAAAGCCATTATCACACAGGCTACTTAAAACACAGCAAGGTGAGCACAGTTCCTGCATGGGAGCAGATAGAAATGTATATGCTATGCATGTCTGGTAGAAGGGGGGTGTCTGGCATGTGTCTTTCAGGGCTGGGTGTGGGGCAAGGGAATGCAGTATCTGTGTAATCCTGGATCGCTCACCACAGTACTGTCAAGTGTTCTGGCCCCATCACAGTTAAGGCATCAATTCTTTGCTAAAACACCTTTTGGGGGATGCTTTTTGGGAGAGCAGTGGCCTTGCAATAACTCAGAAAGGAGACCTAGGTTCAGACTCTCCATGCTGGGAGGGCTACCCTTGCCAGCTAGAAGACCCATGAGAAGGAAAGACTACTTCAGATCTCTCAGCATTACCCCTTACAGCTGATTTAGAGAGGTTGTGGGTTTCTAAAAGGTAGACCTGCCTGCTCACTCCTCTGACGCAAGAGATGACTGCTAAGATGTAGGCTCCTGAGGGGAAAAAAATGATTGGTGGTGTGGGAAGATCCTTGTGGTTGTAAGAGGCCTCCAGTAAAATGCATTAGGTTTTGGATAGTTTTAATGAACAATCTGTATAATCTGAGACATTCTCATCATGGGACACCCTCTGCAACAAAGTCATATTTCTGTTTATAAACAGCCTTCAACACCCAGTGCTGGACAAGATTTACAAAGGAACCAGTGCTATACCAATCGGCTGAAAAACAGACAATACTGACAATTAGCAGCAACCAGTGTAGAGACAATGGCTCAATTCTGTTGTCAATTAATCCAGTGTAAATTTAAATTAATGGAGCAATGCCGATAAAGGCGTGATCAGTATTAGGCTCAATACTGGCTAACAGGCGAAGGACAAACAGGAGGAATGTCAATGCACTAGAGGAGCTTGTTCTTACGCCCACTGAAGAGAATGGGAGTGCTGCCACTGACTCTAACAGATGTAGGATGGGCCCTAGGAAAGGAGAAGAGACAAGTTTTTAAAATGAGATTTATAATGAAAGTAAAACAGGATGGGGGGGGAACCCCAAAACACAACTTTTTGTATTGTTTTCAGGCAGTGGTTTCTAATCAAGTTCTAATGCAATGTCGCAAACAATACAATTGACAGATAACTATTTCTTCTGCAGTTCCCTTGTTAGCATAATGCTCCTGATGCTTTGCATTTATTATGCATTATTCAATGGGGATTTTTTATTTAACTGAAATAGGGACTGATAATCTGCTTTTGTGCCTTTTTTGTTAGGCAAATAAGGCAGACAGCAGCTGAGATGAAACACTATTTAAAAAGAAAATCCTACATTTCAGACTGAGTCACTTCTCTAGCCGTATAAACGAGGAATCCTGATTTCTCCAGAGCCTCAGAATGGGCTGCCATGACTAAGCAAACCAGCTTCTGCCAGATTTTATCTTGCCCGGAACACATTTCAAACTTCTGAACCAATATTTAAACTGCAAGTCGAATCCTGCACAGAGGCAGCAGAAGAGATGGATTCACCAGCATGCAGAGCTGTTCATCTATTCTAATTCATAGTTTCAGGGACTTATCCTAAAGATGGTAAGGTATACAGCAAAGGAACAATGTATGGCACTGCACAGCAGGGCAGATTAATCCCAGCTGAAGCTAACTGGTTAGTTTTTGAGAGTTGTGTGGCTAAGTGATTACAAAAACTAAAAGCCCTTGAGCAAAGCCGCACAGCTACACTAGCTATCCTAGTCTTCAGGGGGTTAATTTAAAAAATCTGTCAAGGACAATAGCTTCAGTGGTGTAGTCCCTCCATGCTCCCTCTCACGCATAGTAATGGTAATCAAAAGCCACCTTAAACCATTTCTGCTTTATTTTTTGCATCATTGCAGCAGACTCATTGAAGGAATTACCATCATTATGCAACATGCTGTGTACCATCTCAGCAGGCTGCTTGCTCCCAAAGTATTTTACCAACTTTGTTTTTATAGATTTTAGTTGCTTTTCACCTTAGTAATTAGTCATCATTTCTGGTGAGCTTCATAAGCAATTTTTTGAGCATCTTGAGCCTTGGCAGTGGGAAATTGCAAAAGAAACCAAATGTTGTCAATGCAGACAGCACACCAATAAGTCAGGCAAGAGCTGGGCAACACTGTCATTTAAACATGAATAGAATACCAATGCTCTCCTACGCATGGATTATTAAAGCAACCCTGCTACTATCGTGGAGGCAGGCATGGATTAAGTGACCCAACAGAGATCACATCCAAATCTAACCATTCCTCAAGTCTATAACTAGGAGAAAATCAACATGTTGACATCTTCACTCGCAAGATGAAAATAAATTTAATGAACTGAGTGGAAGGAGGATGGGGGAGGCTCAGGACTTGAGGGATGCATCATATCCTTGAGTTGCACATTAACTTCATCACTTGTAGGGGCTGCAGTCTATGTATGTTCTGCTAACCATTCAGAAGTTCTATAAACTGAAACGCAGCACAGAAAAATATTTTTCTTTAATGTGGGTGTTTGCTTTCAATTTCAAAAGGGAAGTCTCTCAATTAAATGAACAGCAGAGTGCAAAATGCAAACTTTACTTTTCAAAAGGGAAGACTATCTTTAGCACCAGGTTACTACTTGCACAGGGGAGCTGTGCAGGTGGGGGAGGCAGAAGTTAGATGCATATTTCTAACAGTGAACAACCTGGTAGAAAATGATGACTGTGCCTATAACTGTAACCTTTAGAGTTCTAGCACTGAACTATATGAGAGCCTGAACTGGTGTGAAAGCTAAAATACCTAGAGCAGCGTTTCTCAACGACCACTCTGTACACCAGCCCTGATCCCTGAGCTCTCCCTGACGTTGTTTAGGAAGGCAGAAAGCCATTCCCTGGTATCAAAAAGGTTGAGAAACACTAAACTTGAGAGACTAATAAATCCCCTACAGGTACCCCAGGTTGCCAGATCCTGAAATGACTGCAAAAATAATTGCAAGGAATTACAGCTAGACTAAATCAGTACCATTTTCCTTGAAAATGTATTGCTGCTTCTGATTATGTTTGCTTTCCCCCGTCTACAAAGTCAATCACAAGCCAGTAGAAATATGTCCAGAAAGATTGCAATGCAGTGTAAAGTCACAAGCATATGAGATTATATTTTTACAGTTGCCCTGGCAGATAACATTGGAGAGGAGAGGGGTGAGGGATTCCCTGAAATATTTATTAGCACATTTGGGCTGTTTAAGGAAACTATCCAATTAGATCTCTGCTGCCAGGCCTATTACAAAAAAAATGTGTTTATATCAGTGAAGAAGGAATCTACTTGATTTAGATCTCCAGCCCTCCACTCTCTTCACACATGCAAACTTATTGACTCAATTGCCTTTAAAAGGATTTTTTTTTAAAATAGCGATACACCATTACCCATAGCATTATACTGCTCATGAGCAGCTGTTAATCAAATTTATGGATTACTTAAAATAATAGGCAAGCACCTGCACATGGAACTTACTGCACACCAGATATTTCACTCTAGAAAATGCATGAAATAAGCCTTTATCTTGATGGGGAGAGTTATGTTTATTTTGATTAAAACTAGAGACTCCTACCCAAACTCCATCCTGAATTATGATATTTCCAAGGTGCTATTAAATATGGTCCCATGAAAGGATGAACAGAAACAATGCTATATATGTATTTGTATAGACGCACAGTACATGGGTGTGTGTATGTGTGTGGTCATTAACTATTCCTGAATTGGCATCCTTTCCCTTCCAGTTTTGTTCCAATAACTGTAAATTAAACAAAGGGCTGACTTTACACTCAGTAAGCAATTTGGCTACCTGATCCTCCTTTAGTGATAGCAAAACCTTAAATCCTAGGTGTCAATAAAAAAGGTGCCTCGTCATCTCTTTTTGGATAAAAGTAGCAGATCTGGCGTCAGGCTGGGCGTAATTTTGGTCATTAAACTTCTTGATCCTTGAATGTCAGCAGGAGTCACTTAGGTGACCATCCACTTGCACTTCCAAAGTACTGCATTTAACTCTCCATAAAATATGGATTTTATTGCAGCAGTGACAGGACTTCTTTCCATAGTCCCTGACCGCTACAGGGACTGCTTAGTTCTTGCTGCAACTCTTTGCACAAGACGCATATCACAGTGTGAGATTTATTTATATATAAAATATGATTTCACTATATAACACACAGAGATAGGGTGACACCAGTTCCTTAGACTCATTTACTACTAGGTATGAATTCAATGTCTTTCTGTAACCATACAACCCCTGTACCTTCCCCACCCCATCATCCCATAAAGAATTTCACGAGTGTCAGTTTCTAGACGGCTCCAGCACGACCCCCATCCCCCGGCCCGACTTATCCTTCTAGGACGCCCCTAATTTCAACCGCGCTCCACGCTCAGTTCTGCTGCGCCTCAGCTCTGCTGCGCCTCAGCTCTGCCTGGCGACCTACAGAGCGTTCTTGCCCCGCGTTCATTGCAATCGCTCACAACCTGCTCTTGGCTCCCGTAGCCTAGGTATCATTTCAGGTACTTTCTCACCAAGCTGCTGCTGCTGCTTCGCCCCGACCCCTTCCCTTCTCCTCCCTCCCTTCCTTTGGCTAAAGTGTTTTGCTAGGGCCATGAATTTGCAGCAAGACGCCGCGTCTCTTTGCCCTACTTAAAATGACACCAAATGCACGCCCCGCTAAACACGTTAATTGCCAGCGATCAGCGGCTGCAGCGCCCGTCCAAACTGTGCCTACCTCCAGCGCGCACACCCAGCGGCCGGGGCGCGCAGGGCCCCCCTCCAGCACCGAGCTGGCAACTTTGCCAAAGAAGTGGCTTTCAGGAGCATTCACACCCGACCAAACAAAAGGGAAGGCAGCTGCTTGCCGGCTGCTCCTCCGTTAAACTTGCCCTGAACCAGTCCAAAGCCTGATCTCCTTACCGGTAAGAAGAGAAGGGAAGAGGACAAGTGCTCAGCCTCGGGCAGTAATACAGTGACCAGCGTGGAAACAGTGCTCTGCTCTGCCTGCTGTCCTCCACGCTGCCTGCTACCTCCACTGCTGGATCTACTCGCGTCTAAGTGGGGCTCGCTCTCTCCCAGCATCACTTTTAACTCTGGCAGGCAGGGAGCCGGAGCCGAAGCCGAGGGGGCTCTCTATCTGATTGGTTTCCATTCAGTGCTCCTGATTAATAAAAAAAAAAAAAGGAAACATCCCTCCCTCACACACACACATACAGTGCTCTGCTGCTGCTTCTGCAGCAGCACTCAGTATGGGAGGGTTAAGGGCTGGGGGAAAGCAGGCACTTCCAGACACACAGTCATTTGCAAGTGAATGCGGTGGGAGGGTACAGGGGGGAGGGCTTTGTTAAAGACACCCCCCCCCCCCATAGACTGACTCTGTTTGAAGCCTAAAGCAATCAGTTCTGTCTAATCTGCTGGTAGTGATAGTAAAAGCAGAAAATAGAAAAGAGGTTAAGACATGCTCATAACTTATATTTGTGTGCATCTGTTTGGGGGGGGGGGGGGAGAAGGGATGTTTAAGCCTGAAATGAAATTTCTGTCTTTTTTTTCATCAAAAATGACTGCATTTTTTTTCCGTGCTATCCTGACTTCCTGGACCTTCAAATCATGAATTCCCAGTGAAATACTACTTTGCATAACAGTACGTAGAGGTGGTGGCGTGTGAGTACATACCTGCAGCTTCTGCCTAGGTTACGTAGACAGCTCATAGAATCATAAAAACGGTCTGCCCTGTGGGGCACAAGGCAGGGGTGTTTGTACTGCACCTAGCACAATGTAGCCCTGAAAGGAGGCTTTGGGTAATAAATATAAATATGACGACAGAAATTAATTGTCAGTTACATTTTGCCTGTCAGGAGCCTAGTGCATCCCCCTTACACATATATCATTGTTCCCTATAATAGTGTTTTTCTCATGCTTTGAACAGTTTCATTGTTAATGTTGCAAGCTGTGCAGCTTCTAACACTTGCTTTGGAGAGGATTCTGTAGCCCAGTGCAGGATTATTATGAATCTTTTCCCTGATTATTCAGCCTATAATTTTGCCTTTCTCAATTTCTCTTTGTTACTCCCAGTTACACCCCGCAGTACAAACCCAAGTTATTTCCCCCCCCATCCTAGGGGAAAATGGTGTGCTGAGTTTCTTGGAGGTGGCCCTCACAGCCCAGGGGAGGTGGGGTTGAAGTGGCCTGAGTTTCAGCAGTCTCTTCAGGCCTGCCATATAGGTCACACCACAGCCTGGAATCTCTACAGTGCTGGGGCCCTGCCCCCAACATGCCCCTCCTGCCTCCAGTCCCAACCCTCCTATGCCAGGCGTTGTGAAGGGATCCTTGAAGACAGCCTTAAGGTGTCTTCCCTCAGTCAGACACGGCTTTTAGGGCCCTTTTAGCTTGGTAAAAAGATGAGAACAGCATAAAGTGGCCAGAGTGAGGTTGAGAATGTCACCCTTAGTCTACCTTTCAAATATTTGCTGTCCATATTTATGCAAAGGAGCGGTAGCAGTCACCGCTTAGCCAAGCTGTACCTGTTTAAGCATTTTAAATTTCCTCATAGATCATTCTTCTCGGTACGTGGATCCTTTTGGTCATTCTTCTTTGAACTTCCTCCAGTTTCCCAATATCTTTTTGTTAATGAAAAGCCCAGGACTAAATGCAATATTCCAGGTTCAGAACTTTCTATGGAGACAATTCTCCCTCCCTGCTTTTTGACAGAATGGATATGCAGCCTCTGTCTTTTGCTGCCATGTCACATTGTAAATGTCTTACAGTGACTCTAAGATCTCTTTTTGGTATTAGTCTTTCCCTCATGCTGAATGGATGTAATCACGTTGTTTTTCCCAGTTTCCTTAGACTGCTTTTCATTTTTCCAAGATGGATTTCTGTGGTGAAAAGTAAGCAATTTCTCATTTGTGTACTCAATGTGTACTCAAAAGAATCTGCATATAGATATGGAATAGCAACTAACAATTGCACTTTCATGGATATGTGAAGAGGTTTTTTTCTTTTTGTTTTCAAGGTGACCTTGTCAAGGTCATGCTCTACCTCCTCGCCATTCATCATTTAAATACCATAATGATATTAGAATTCCCATACTGCATCAGGTCATTAGTCCATGAAGTGTCCTGTACCTGACACCTGAGCTGAGTGAAATGTTCAGCTAGCCTTATAAAAATTACTCCAAAGTCAGCATTGTCTGAAATTGACAGCACTGTTGCGGAGGCCAAGAATTTAGCAAGATTCAAAGAAGGATTGGATGTTTATGTGGCTAACAAGAGTAGCCAGAGTTGTTACAGTTAATGCTCACTAAAAGAGTAGTGGATGGGAGATTAAAAGCTCATTTTTCACATTTTAAACCTATCTCCAGTTATTAAGGATTACGATGAGACCTTCAGGAGAGGGCAGGTTATCCCATATCTGCCTACTGCCGGGTTCTTACATCTTCCTCTAAAGCATCTTGTGTGGGCCACTGTCAGAGACAGGATACTGGAATAGATGGACCATGGTTCTGATCTAGCATGGTAGTTCTTATGTTCCTATGGCTTGAATTTGAATTGTCTATGAATCTGTCATTATCTCTCAAATTTGTTAATCATGGGTTAGCTGTCCTGTGAACTTTCCTCCGCCCAGCTTCTTCCATAGTCAGTGTGCCTGCCAAGCCCCAAGAAATCCTGGCACCCCAATCCAAAAGGAATCTAAGATAAAAAGGTGGGATCTAATGCTGATTTGGGGTGAAGGAGTGTCTCAGGGTAGGCAGAGGCCAGCTATGGTTCTCTGTATGTTCCTGGCCCGGTAAATCAATCTACAGATCTTCATTTGCAAATCCTTATTTGAACTGAATGCTGCAGAATTCTCATTGTTTTACCTGATGAGCAGTTTAATATCTAATATGGGGGTTCTCAAACTGTGGGTCAGGACCCCAAAATGGGGCCCAGGCTGGTGTTGGCCCTGGGCCCTAGCAAGTCTGAAGCCCAAGCCCCACCGCCTGGGGCTGAAGCCCAAGCCCAAGCTCCTCTGCCCAGGGCTAAGGTTACATGCCCCCCATCCAGGGCAGAAGCTCTTGGGCTTTAGCTTTGCGCCCCCCACCCCCACCTCCAGCGGCAGGGCTTGGGCGGGCTTGGTCTTTGGTCCCCCGTCCTGGGGTTGTGTAGTAACTTTTGTTGTCAGAAGGGGGTCATGGTGCAAGGAAGTTTGAGAACCGCTGATCTAATACATCCACTATCCTATGACTGCATCGTGCATTTTTAAGGGGATGGTCTGGATGATTTAATATGCTTTTCCCATCACTATTTTCTGTGATCCTCCAGAGGAAGTCAGAAACCTTCCATAATGCACAGCTCCAGTTTCCTTCAGTGCTGCACAAGAAGGGAAAGAGATTTCTGGCTTAACACTGCAAGCAATCAGCTGATGCCAGGAATTATGAGGCTAGAATAATATTATCTTTGCATTCCATAACTACCAATGTTATTGATGGTCACAAAATTATCTATATCTTTAAAAATCCAGACACGCTGTGTTTGACCCATTGACCTTCTGGTGTAATGAGTTCCACAGGTGGGCTACCCACTGCATAAATATTTCCTTTTGGTTTGCTTACATTTATCACCCCTTACTTTCAAAGAGTGTCTCCTTATTCTTGTGTCGTGGGAGCAAGTGAAAGGAAGCACCTGGCCAGTTTTCACTTTATTTTTAATCATCCTAGGTATCTTAATCAAGTTTGTAATTTTTTCTCCTTCCCAAACTAATTAACCCCAGTCTTTCAAATCTTTAAACCCAATTCTGTAAACAATTATTCATGTGCATATAGCTATTCTCATTTGAAGTCCCGTTGGACTGTATATGGGAATAACAACTTGCACAACTGAACCAAGTATTTTGCATGTGAAACCCACTCAGCATTTTTATTACTCTTTTCTGGACATTTCCGCTTTCTGTTATCTTTCTTGAACAGATGCAACCAAAGTTGGGCACCAAAATTAGTCCAATGAATTATAATGCATCATTCTGTTTTGATATCTTTGGCATTGTCATCCTTTTAGAAGAGAAATATTTAATGTAACACTAAGGATATGTCTACACTACGAAATTAGGTCGATTTTATAGAAGTCGATTTTTAGAAACCGATTTTATACAGTCGATTGCGTATGTCCACACTAAGCGCATTAAGTCGGTGGAGTGCATCCTCACTACCGTGGTTAGCATCGACTTACAGAGCGGTGCACTGTGAGTAGCTATCCCACAGTTCCTGCAGTCTCCACTGCCCATTTGAATTCTGGGTTAAGCTCCCAATGCATGATGGGGCAAAAACATTATTGCAGGTGGTTTTGGGTACATGTCATCAGGCCCCTCTCCCTCCGTCCCTTCATGAAAGCAACGGCATACAATCGTTTCACACCTTTTTTCCTGGGTTACCTGTGCAGACGCCATACCACGGCAAGCATGGAGCCTGCTCAGCTCACCGTACGTCTCCTGGGTGCTGCTGGCAGACGCGGTACTGCATTGCTACACAGCAGCAGCTCCTTGCCTTCGCGGCAGACGGTGCAGTAGGACTGATTGCCATTGTATGTCTCCTGGGTGCTCCTGGAAGACCTCGGTGAGGTCGATTGGGGCACCTGGACAAATATGGCTATCCTCCTCTTAGAGCACCAAATGGGAGCCAGAGACTCCAGGTCATTCTCTTCTTTAAGTTTCGTCTCATGGAGATTCAGTCCTGCCTGGAATATCATGCGAGCTGGAGACTTCTGCCTCAGGCTGCTCTCCCAGCCGGCGGCACCGCACGGTTGCACCTACCCCAGCCTACCCCTTGCTCCCATGGCTCATGAAGCCTGGACAGTAGTAAGGAGCAGTTCGACTATAGGCTGAGCAAGTGCAGAATGGTGATAGAATGTGCCTTTGGACGTTTAAAAGCTCGCTGGTGCTGTTTGCTGACTAGGTCAGACCTCAGCACAACCAGCATTCCCATTGTCATTGCTGCTTGCTGTGTGCTCCATAATATCTGTGAGAGTAAGGGGGAGACGTTTATGGCAGAGTGGGAGGTTGAGGCAAATCACCTGGTGTCCGATTTTGAGCAGCCAGACACCAGGGCGATTAAAAGAGCACAGCAAGGCGCGCTGAGCATCAGAGAGGCTTCGGTGTGACAGTTGTGTGTGTTTCTCTTTGATGCATACCCACCCCATTTGTTGATTTTAATTCCCTGTAAGCCAACCATCCTCCCCTCTTCGAAATAAAGTAACTATTGTTTTGAAACCATGCATTCTTTCTTTATTAATTAAAAAAAGAGATAACGGACAAGGTAGCCCAGGTGGGGTGGGGAGGAGGGAAGGACAAGGCCACATTGCTTATTGTAGACACACTAAAAATGAAACTGTTTGAATGACAGCCTTCTGTTGCTTTGGCCATCCTCTGGAGTGGAATGTCTGGGTGTGCCCAGACCCTCCCCGCACGTTCTTGGGCATCTGGGTGAGGAGGCTATGGAACATGGGGAGGAGGGTAGGCGGTTATACAGTGGATGCAGCAGGGGTCTGTGCTCTTGTTGAATTTCCTGCAGCTCCAACAGACGCTTCATCATGTCCGTTTGCTCCCCCATTAGCCTCAGCATCACGTCCTGCCTTCGCTTTTCGCGCTCACTTAATTCTTTCCTGGCCTCTGCCACTGAATGCCTCCATGCATTAAGCTGTGCCCTATCAGTGCAGGGGGACTGCATGAGCTTGTAAAACATGCGTTTTTCTCGCCTTCTAATCTGCAATAACCTCAGGGACGGAGATGATAGGGGGGAGCGTAGAAACATTCTATGCTCTACGATTCTGGGGGGACTTCATGGTCACCTGTGCTGCTAAGTGCTGCTGAGTTCATCATGCTGACCAAACAGGAAATGAAATTCAAAAGTTCCCGAGGCTTTTCCTGTGTACCTGGCTAGTGCATCGGAGTTCAAAGTGCTGTCCAGAGCGGTCACAATGGAGCACTCTGGGATAGATCCTGGAGGCCAATACCGTGGATTTGCGTCCGCACTATCCCAAATTCGACCCAGCAGGGTCGATTTTAGCGCTACTCCCCTCGCTGGGGAGGAGTACAGAAGTCGATTTTAAGAGCCCTTTAAGTCGACAGAACGGGGTTGGTTGTGTGGACGCATTCATTTTAAAATCAACCTAATGCGGCTAAATTCGACCTAACCCCGTAGTGTAGACCAGAGCTAAATTGTGGCTTACCTACCATGCATCCTACCAAAGCTTCACAGGCCCTTTCTAGTGGTGCCAACACCATTCCGATTGTAGGTATGACTATGTGGTAGACTGGTCAGAAATTTGCCGACGGAACAGTTTTATATTGGAAACTTTACGGAGTTGAAATGTTCTACAAGATCATGTTAATTCCATCAAAACTTCTGATGGAAACCTGCGTGGATCTTCACCCTCCTCAGCTCCCTGAGTCCCCAAGTTCCATGGCTCCCTAGGCTTCCAGGTTCTCCATCTGCATGGTGACTGGCAAGTTTCCAGGCAGCCAGATCCCCAGGGAATCAGGCAGCCTTGAAGCAAGTCAAAACATTCAATTTTGGTTCTCCCAAAATGAATTTAGCTCCTGCAAATTTCAAATTTTTGGCTTTTCATCCTGATTTCAGATTAAATCAAAATTTTTCATGAAGCGAAATTCTGTTTTGTCTGGTTATCTCCAGCACTGATGAGAGTGTGAGTTAGGAGGACAATTGTACCAGAGCCCCAAGCTCAGGAGAATCCCCAAAACATCTGTAATGGCTGTGTGTTAATAAAGTGAAATGAGAGGTAGTGGAGCGCCAGCGAACATGATGATGTATCAGAGCCACAAGTTTTACTTGATGGGCCTGGTCACCTCTGTTATGACTCCCACTGTAGATATTTCTGTGCTGTTTTGTGTACATCTGAAGTGTGCCAAGACATCATGAAATGTATTTATTCATTCATTTATTACATGATTATCACTTAAAAATTGAACAATCCTCATCTGAACATCCCTCCTCCTCACCTCAAATTCTTCCTCTGCCTTCTCATGATGACATTTGTGTAGGGATGGGAAAACCAACCCCAGCCTTTTCATGAAACTCATATTGACTTAGGTATTTTCCAAAAAATGTCACACACCTCTGAATTTCCTGTTTATCCCAATTCCAGTAGTACTGAAATATCACAAGAAAAGTTGTTTTTGTAGTGTTTATCATTCCACTACTACACGATATCTCATGAGAGTACTACCTAAAGAGAGTCTGCTAAGCTTCACATAAACACACACATTTTGGGTTGTTTATCTGAACTAGCATTTGAGGTTCATCCCTCACCAATTTTAAATTTATGTTTATAAGATTTACCTCCATATTCTTACATCTGATTCATTGATCCCAACAGACCCAGGAGAGTGTGGACATCACAAACACAATGGAGCGAAGACATTGGGTGTTTTAGTGCCGAGGCACGTCAATGAAGTTATAATGGCTCTCATCAGCATTCCAACAGCCTGTTGGCATTTCCACTTTCAGTAGAATGGCTCTTAGAATGCAAACAATTTTCTTGCCTTTTAAAACACCATGAAATCAAATAAATCCTTTTAAGTTTGATCTTTAAAATCAAAAGCACCAACTGATCAGGATAAGCAAGGGGCAGATACATCTGCACTAATGGGGTAGTAGCTGGTTGAAGGTCAGATTAAATTCTTCTAGCTAAATAACGATTACAAGTCACAATCAGTTTATGACCAAATTCCACCATAAATCCTTAGAATCTTGGTGGTTTCCCTGTCACTGGTAACATGTTTATCAGTGATCCTCTCATTCTGATGTTATAGTAGCTATTAGTCACGGGCATAAGGACTGAGAGGATGAGCTGGAGATGTCATCCCTTCCTCAGGTAAAACTTTGTTTTCTCCTTGCAAACTTATTTCAATGACGTTAAAGTACAGTGAAATATTGCTAGCTTTGTCAGATGTTGAGAGTTTGGGAACATTTTATGAATTTTTCATTTATTTTCATGAAATGCTTAATTTTCCAGAATGGTCATTTATTGTAAAATACTCAAAATAATACTGCAGAGCTGTTTTGTTGGCTAGGGGGGAGGAAGTGACCCTCTTATTCCCTGAATCCCTGAAGCTAGCAAAAAGCCAAAACATAACTGCTTTGCTTTTGCAGTGCATTTTATTGTGATCATTATTTATTTGTGTTACAATAGTGTCTAAAGGTCCCAACTGAGACCAGAGCCCCATTATGCTAGTCACTCTACAAACATATTGAGGGAGAGAGAGTCACTTCCCCAAAAAGCTAGCGGTCTAAATAGACAAGACAGAAAGCGGTTGGGAGGGGAACCAGAGAAGAGAAGTGACTTACCCATGCTCACACATGGGCGTCAGATGACTGACGGCAGTGTGTATCCAGCAGAGCTCATTGCCTCCCTTCTTTAGTCCTTCCCAAAGTTCTGGGGTTTGTTTGTGTTTTGACAAAGTCTTCCACCTCTCAAATGATATAGCTGAAAAATCAGAATCCCTCATGGGTCCCTCCCCCACCAATTAGATCCTTCCATCTCAAGACTATTACATACTCCAAACTTGTATGGAAAATACTACTAACCTGTGTGTGTACATGAGAGAGAGAGAGAGAGAGAGAGAGAGAGAAGAGATTAGTGTGTATAGACAAGATATTTTAGATCCTTTTGAGTGTTTTCTAATATGTATTTCTTCCATGAGAGATGGACTTTGGGTTATGAATCTGAATCCAAGAAGGAAAAAAAAAAGTGTAACTCCACTGAATTCTGCTGAATTTATCCCATGACAACTAAGAAAACCTGCCTGTGCTGATGGAGAGATATGTAAAATAGTACCAATACAAATTTTAGAAAGTCTGTTAATATATTTCTGAAAGATTTTTTCTGTACAATATGTAGCTATATACAGATCACATGAAGGTGAGGTAGATTTTTATTTGCACTCACTTGAGATGATCTGCAAAATTCACCCATGCTTGGGCCACTTGTGAGGAATAGACATTGAAAATTTATGCCAACATAATCTTTATACCACATCATCAGATATTCTGTATATGCAGGTGTGTGTGTGTGTGTGTGTGTGTGTGTGTCATTTGATTTATTTTTAGTTATGCTGCATATATATTATAATATAAATATATCTGGATTTGTATGCTCCTTCTTTGTGTAACGTTTTGAGGAAAAATTGACTTTTTTGTGAAGGAGAAGAGGCAGACAGATTGTGTTGTAATAAAACTAGTGACTATGCGAAGCTGCTCAGAGATTTGCAGTGTTGAAATGGTCAAAGTTGCATGGTAAAGGCAACATATAACCTGGTTCTACAATTTGTCACCTGGATATCTCCAGCACCTATGCGGTATGTTTATATGCAGAGTCCGTCCACATCATCTAAGATGGACATACCCGGTGCATGTATTTTGAATGTGTATCTATTTATGAATTTAATGCAGTCTGGAAAATCCAAAGTAGTTCATGGGTTGATTTGGAATACATTACAAAAAATGAAAATGGAAGACTTGATCATATGACACGACATATGTTGGACATGCTATGTTTGATTATTTTTTTGTTGGCATTAGGCTCCAGCACAAGGACTGGACAATTCTCTTTTAACATAAAGATGAGAGTTTATATGAGGCATTTTATTTATTCCACAGTTACCTTTCCTCCTTCCTCACCAAGTGACTTTTCTTCTTGGATCCCTTTCACTACCTTATCGATCACATCATCCACCAGCAGCACTGAGATCACAATTAGCTTTGCCTAAAATTCAGGGCTGGCTTAAAACATAGTCACTATGGGCCTGTGGATGTGGCCCCAGGTCCAGGAGTCACATGATGAGATCAGAATCTCAGTTTTCCTTTAATTAAAAAAAAAAAATCTTAGCCTTCATGAATGCAAAGGCCAAATTTCAATGAGAAAGATGTGCTGATTTAAACTGGTTTAGCTAAAAGGGTGCAAAACATTGAGTGGACACTCTTATTTAGCTTTAAGAATATCTTATTATTGACTTAAGCTAAATCAAAATAGGGCAAATTCAATCAATATAAGGCACTCTTAAAATGAAGTACGTGTCTATTCAAGGTGGTTGTACCCATTTAACTGGTTTCTAAGATGACTTAGTTAATAGGTACAGCTTTCTTCTGTATTCAAGGCCAAAAGAAAAAGCCTGAAAATGTGAGAGTGTACTTGATGCTAGGCTGCTGAAACAGCAACCCCAAGAGGTATGCACTAGGGCTGGCCAGAAAACAAGAATTCTTTTTTGCAAAAAACTGAGGATTCAGCATTTGTTTTTGTTCCACATCAGAGTGAAACCAAGACCTTTTGAATTTTTTTGTGAAAAGAGAGAGACGCCCCCTTCCTCAAGAGGGCGCTTCCTTGGGATGTGGGGAAAAAAACAAAAAAAACCCCAACCCCCACATTTACTTTGCTTTTAATGAGAAGGGCCTATGATAGAAAACATGTTGTCAGGACCCCATTTATTTACTTTCACAATTAGTAGCAAACTGTGATCGTTTTCTTGAAAATTACTAACACTCTGTTTTCTGCCATTTCACTGTCTCCTCTCCCTATACTTATTTTAAGAACTGCAACTTTGTGAAATCTACCTAGTTCCCATTAGAAGATGCTGTCTTGATATTGAAGCACAGAAACATTCTCAGCCCCCCCCTTATTCAGGGAGCATACTTTGTAGAATAAGCCATATTGTGAGTAGAGTGGTAGACTCAGGCCTTACAAGAAAAAGAGCATCTTGAATTTGGCTGGCAATATCCAAAATGGCAAAGTACCCATCAAAAAGAAACACCAGACTGAAGCTAAAATAGTGAGCTTTTGGGCTTATTGCAAGGGTCAGTTGTTCACAATCTCGACAGTGAGGCTTCAAGTCCCCGTAGGCATAGGTGCCAACTCTGTGTGCTCCGGAACTACAGCACCCATGGAAAAAAATAGTTGATGCTGAGCACCCACCAGCCACAGCTATTCGGCAGTGCTGTTTGCTGGCGCCACAGATCAGCTAATTGGGAACATGGCCAAACAGCTGATTGGGGACGCTGCCAAATAGCTGATAGGCAGCTCGGGCAGGGTCTTGGGGGAGGGCGGAGACAGCAAACGTCAGGTAGGTGGGGGCCTGGGAGGGGGCGGAGTGGGGGCAGGAAGAGGCGGAGCAAAGGGGGGGTCTTGGGGGAAGGGGCGGAGTTGGGGTAGGGCCTCAGGGCAGTGCAGGGGTGGAGCACCCCCGGGGAAAAGTAAAAGTCAACGCCTATGCCCCATGGGTAATATAAGCTTAAGGTCAAGATTTTTAAACATGGGTGCCTCAGTGCAGACTCCTACACTGATATTTAGAGACGTAAATAAGTGGTGTGATTTTTTTTTTTTCAAAAGTGCTGAACACTCATCAGCTCCCACTGAAATCTTGGCCAAAGTGCTTAAGCCACAATTCAGCAAGTTACTTAAGCACATGCAGGACTCTAAGCACATGAGTAGGTCTGAGTGAAGTCAATGGGACTGCTCACATGCTTAAAATTAGCTATGGGCTCTATATACCTTGCTGAATCAGGGCTTTAGATTTTATGGTAATGGGTGCTATAGTAAATCACAAGATAGGTAAAGAGTTAGAAATTCATTTGCAAGTTCTTCCTTTAAGTAGGTGAAGAAATCATTTCTGGATACACTGGTTTTGTATTATATTTGCAATATTAATTGTCTTGTTTGAATAGTACTATTTTTTCATATCACAACTCATTTTAAGAAACTATTAATTCCTACTATTAATTGAAAGGTCCAGGGGATCCAGTCTGGATATAGTTTGCTATAGATTTTTAGGTTTCTTCTTGAATCATCTATATATTTTATTTACATAAAGGCATACAGATACAATTGTCAGAGAAAAACACAGTTCTCACTCTCTTTTTGGGTGCAGCAAATAATGTATTACTTAGGAATTCAAATCAAATATTCCCTATGCCCTAGATCTTCAGCTGCTGTAAATCACTGAAGTGCCATTAAGTCCAGCTGAGCCTCTGACCCTCTATATTTATAGATACAAAAGAAGTTTGGTGGTATGCCTTTGGTTCTTTGTTACCGTAAACATTCCCCTTTCTGTGTATTCTTCCGCTAGTTCTGTCTTTGATAACATACCAGAGAAAATAATCCACGAACTATTTAGAGACAACACACTGCAAAACTGAATTTCACTCCAAGGTGTGGGCTGTGGAGAGAGCAGAAGCTTCTCCCTTCCCATATTTTATAATTGACCACTGTTTATGATGCAAGAAAGAGAGATTCTGAGTTCAAAGAGGACTTCAAAATGTGAACCTGTCAAAGCTGCTGCATTATATTTGCTTTGGATGGTGCATTAGCATCTCTAACACAGCATATGTTATTTTGAGTGATAGAGGTCCTATTGTGTAGGACTGGGGAAGAAAAAAACTAAAGTTTTGTATTAGTAAGCATGTGACTCAAAAAAGCAATTATCTCATTCTTTAAGGGCTGCAAAGTATAGTTGTAGCTTCTGACGAGAGTAAACTAGATGTGCACAGCTTAAAGGCAAACTGAGGACTTACAGATGAAAAGTTCAAACCTCTCTTCATTCCCCCTCCCTTCTTCACCACCCTTATGATCTCCCAGCAATAGTTTTTGAGAAAAAATCTGGGGCACTTGTTTCTCTTATTTCTTCTGGGTTGCTGTTTTATCTTCATTTTTGGTAGAGCAGTAATGATATCCAGTGGCTGCTTAGATGAATCACTGATGGATATTCCTTAGGGATATCCCAGAAAAATGCATCCCAGCCAAGACTTATTTCCTCAGTTCACAGTGTGAATTTGAAACATATATGCTGCCAACAGTGATCAACTCCTGCTACTGGTCAAGTTCCTATTATTGTTTCCTTCTGGTCCACTTCTTCAACCCTTCTATTTCCTTCATCCCCACTAGCAATTAATCATTGCAATGAATCTCTTGGGGGGGAAAAATACACAAGAATTCTTTTCCACCTTTGCATTTTATGTGCAGAATGTTCCAATTCCTTTACTTCTTATATGGTTGCTGGCTTATGCTGTGTTGATTTTTTTTTAGCATTTATAGGATTTTTTTCTTTCTTTCTTGGGTACTTTTCAAGAGAAAAAGAGGCCACACATTTCACTCTTGAAAATCTGAGAGTAATGGAGGCATAAACCAATGAAAAATAGAGTACAGATGCTCCCTGGGTTACGCAAGACCCAACTTACGCAAATTTGCACTTATGGAAAAAGTTCCATAAGCCAGAAATAGGATTTTTGAGTTACGGAATTTTTTGCGTAACGTACGGGTATACATTTCCAACTTACGCAAAATTTGAGTTATGCAAGATTTCTGGAACGGAACAATTGCGTAAGTCGGGGGGGCGTCTGTACAAGGAAGATTTGTAGGGGAGGAACATGGTGAGGGGAGGGAGAGGAGGAACATGGTGAGGGGATCCATGATCCCTCTTCATGGATTCCAAAATCTTCACATTGAATAGGGTGGGTGCTGTTGTATCTGTTTTTTCCCCCTTTAAAATGTGCAAAGTAATGTCTCCAATTATTGCAGGTAGAGATTGAGCTATTCACTCTTTTCACTTCTAGGGTAGTGTTTTAAATCTGGTTCATCCTGATCATGGCCAAAACTTGTTTCCATCTGTGATCTAGTGGTGATAGAAAAAACTCCAAAGAAGTTCTTCACCAAAAAGCATCTTTTTGTAATCCCTACTACTTCTCCCTACTGCAGAATTGTCCTCTTATACAAAGTTCTTTTTTTTCCTCAGCAAGCCTTTCTCAGGCTGTCCATTTAACACTGTCAGAGCAAAGCAGCTATATCCCAAAGGAAGGCATCACTGGCATTGCATCTTTATGTCTTCTAGCGGATAAGTACATAGAATGTTTTCCCTCTCTTATTGTAGAGATGGCACATTCTCACCCTATATGGTAACCATTCAGCAGCCTTTTAGAAAGTAGTTGCCAGTCTTGGTTAATCATATTGTGGATAACTGAATGTAGTTGCCAGTCTTGGTTAATCATATTGTGGACAACAGCACTACAGCTGGCTCAAAAGGAATTTCCCAATATGGCACAACCACCCATATAGCCCCACCAGTGTATTAGTGTAGCAGGTTACTAGTGTTTCAAGTACCATGTCCTCAAGAACTGCCCCAAGCAGGGTTAGATTATACAGTAATTAAAATGCTATTGAACAAGGCCCACTGAAGCTCTCTCTGTATTTACACTAGTGCTTCTCACTGTTATTAGCAGTCTCAGTAAAGAGGGAGAGGACCAAGTAGTCATGTAGATGGAAACAACATCTCAGTTCTCAGACCACAGACAATCCCTTCAGGTTCAGAGCTGACAAGTACTGGTGAGGAAGCTTATAATGCTGCTGCCTACGCTGCACTTGTGCTGTAGATAAACTGAGAACTTTATTCTTCAGGGGTACTAATCTAGCCCTTCTCACCTGTACAAAATTCACTTTGAAATAAATCAACAGAAGGGGCTAATAACAATATTTCTTTACAAAAAAAGAAAAAAAAATCTTGTCTTTGGGTATTTAATTGGTGACTCAAGTTCATTTTGTAAAAAGAAATCATGCCTCACCAATCTATTAGAATTCTTTGAGGGGGATCAATAAGCACATGGACAAGAGTGATCCAGTGCATATAGTGTACTTGGACTTTCAGAAAGCCTTTGACAAGTTCCTCCACCCAAGGCTCTTAAGCAAAGTAAGCTGTCATGGGATAAGAGAGAAAGTTGTCTCATAGATCAGTAATTTGCTAAAAGATAGGAAACAAAAGGAAGGAATAAATGGACAATACTCAAAGTGGAGATAGGTATATAGCAGGGTCCCCCAAGGATCTGTATGGGACCTGTGCTGCTGAGCATATTCATAAATGATCTGGAAAGGGGGGTAAATTGTGAAGCAGTAAAGTTTGCAGGTGATACAAAATTAATCAAGATAGTTAAGTCTAAACTTGACTGTGAAGAGTTACAAAGGGATCTCATAAAACTGGATGACTGGGCAAGAAAGTGGCAGATAAATGCAAATTAATGCACATTGGAAATCATAGTCCCAACTATAAATACAAAATGATAGGTTTTAAATGAACTGTTACCACTCAAGAAAGAGATCTTGCAGTCATCGTGTGTTGTTCTCTGAAAACATCCACTCAACATGCAGTGGCAGTCAAAAAAAGCTAACAGAATGATAGGAATCATTAGGAAAGGGATAGATAATAAGACAGAAGATATCACAGAAGTGTTATTTACCCCTTCACATAACAGACGAACAAGGGGTCACCCAATGAAATTAATAGGCAGCAGGTTTAAAACCAACATAAGGAAGCACTTCTTCACACAATGCACAGTTAACCTATGGAACTCATTGCCAGGGGTTGTTGTGAAGGCCAAAAGTGTAACTGGGCTCAAAAAAGAAATCGATAAGTTCATGGAAGAGAGGTCCATCGATTCCTATTAGCCAATATGGATGGTCAGGGATGCAATCCCATGCTCTGGGTGTCCCCAAACCTCTGACTACCAGAAACTACAACTGGATGACAGGAGATGAATCACTCGATAATTGCCTTGTTCTGTTCACTCCCTCTGAAGCATCTAGCTCTTGCCCCTGTTGGAAGACAGGATACTGGATGATTTGTCTGACCCAATATGGTCATTCTTATGTCTTTATGGGACTTTGTCTGTTTGCCTGTAATAAATAAAAATGCTAAGTAGATGTAAATTAATATAAACATTTAGATCAAGTTGGACAGATGGGTGCAATGGCAGGTGGGTGCCTAACTGCTCTCTGTGCTTTGAAAAACTCTTTCTTGATTCAGTGTTTGTATTTTGAGAAGTGCATAGTTTTTATAGTGGAGGGATACAGCAAATATTTTGCTCTTCTACTGCAAACAGTATCATGGGACAACCTAATGGAATATGAAAATCCTAATGCGTTTGACAGTCCCATAGCAATACACACATGTGCAAAAATGTTAGCAGACCCCAACTAAGGGTATGTCTACACTACGGGATTAATCTGAATTTACACAATTCGATTTTTGGCAACCGATTGTATAAAGTCAAGTGTATGCGGCCACACTAATCACATTAATTCGGCGGTGTGCGTCCATGTACCGAGGCTAGCGTCGACTTCTGGAGCGTTGCACTGTGGGTAGCTATCCCATAGCTATCCCATAGTTCCCGCAGTCTCCTCCGCCCATTGGAATTCTGGGTTGAGATCCCAATGCCTGATGGGGACAAAAACATTGTCGTGGGTGGTTCTGGGTACATCCTCCCCTCCCTCCGGGAAAGCAATGGCAGACAACCGTTTTGCGCCTTTTTTCCTGGATGAACAGTGCAGACGCCATACCACGGCAAGCATGGAGCCCGCTCAGCTCAAGACAGCAGTCATGAACATTGCACACGTTATCGTGCAGTTTATGCTGAACCAGAACCTGCAAAACCAGGCGAGGAGGAGTCGGCTATGGCAGCGCGGCGACAAGAGTGATGAGGTTATGGACACAGAATTCTATCAAACCGCAGGCCCCGGCACTTTGGAGATCATACTGTTAATGGGGCAGGTTATAGCCATGGAACGCCGATTCTGGGCCCGGGAAACAAGCACAGACTGGTGGGACCACATAGTGTTGCAGGTGTGGGACGATTACCAGTGGCTGCGAAACTTTCGCGTGCGTAAGGGCACTTTCATGGAACTTTGTGACTTGCTTTCCCCTGCCCTGAAGCGCCAGAATACCAAGATGAGAGCAGCCTTCACAGTTGAGAAGCGAGTGGCGATAGCCCTGTGGAAGCTTGCAACGCCAGACAGCTACCCATCAGTCGGGAATCAATTTGGAGTGGGCAAATCTACTGTGGGGGCTGCTGTGATGCAAGTAGCCAAAGCAATCACTGAGCTGCTGCTACCAAAGGTAATGACTCTGGGAAACGTGCAGGTCATAGTGAATGGCTTTGCTGCAATGGGATTCCCTAATTGTGGTGGGGCGATAGATGGAACCCATATCCCTATCTTGGCACCGGAGCACCAGGGCAGCCAGTACATAAACCACAAGGGGTACTTTTCAATGGTGCTGCAAGCACTGGTGGATCACAAGGGACGTTTCACCAACATCAACGTGGGATGGCCGGGAAGGGTTCATGACGCTCGCATCTTCAGGAACACTACTCTGTTTAAATGGCTGCAGCAAGGGATTTACTTCCCAGACCAGAAAATAACCGTTGGGGATGTTCAAATGCCTATAGTTATCCTTGGGGACCCAGCCTACCCCTTAATGCCATGGCTCATGAAGCCATACACAGGCAGCCTGGACAGTAGTCAGGAGCTGTTCAACTACAGGCTGAGCAAGTGCAGAAGGGTGGTAGAATGTGCATTTGGAAGTTTAAAGGGTCGCTGACGCACGTTACTGACTCGCTCAGACCTCAGCCAAACCAATATTCCCATTGTTATTGCTGCTTGCTGTGTGCTCCACGATCTCTGTGAGAGTAAGGGGGAGGCCTTTATGGCGGGGTGGGAGGCTGAGGCAAATCGCCTGACTGCTGATTACGTGCAGCCAGACACCAGGGCGATTAGAAGAGTACACCAGGAAGCGCTGCGCATCAGAGAAGCTTTGAAAACCAGTTTCATGACTGGCCAGGCTATGGTGTGAAAGTTCTGTTTGTTGAAAACCCGCCCCCTTGATTGACCCATTCCCTGTAAGCAAACCACCCTCCCCCCTTCGATCACAGCTTGCTTTCAAAGGAAATAAACTCACTATTGTTTTGTTTAAAAACCATGTATTCTTTATTCATTGATTATAAACATAGGGAGAGAACTGACAAGGTAGCCCAAGTGGGGTTTGGGAGAAGGATAGGAGGGAAGGAAAAGGCCACTAAAAAAGTTCAAAATAATGACAGCCTTTTGCTTGGGCTGTCCACTGGGGTGGAGTGGGCAGGTGCATGGAGCCTCCCCCCCACATTCTTACACATCTGGGTGAGGAGGCTATGGAACATGGTGAGGGGGGAGGGCGGTTATACAGGGGCTGCAGCAGTACTCTGTGATCCTGCTGCCATTCCTGAAGCTCCACCAGACGCCAGAGCACGTCCGTTTGATCACGCAGCAGCCCCAGCGTTGCAGCCTGCCACCTCTCATCTCGAGCGTCCCTCATGGCCTCACGTTCACTGGCATCTTTCCTGTACTTTGATACTGTGTCCTTCCACTCATTCAGATGAGCTCTTTCATTGCAGGTCGATTCCATGATTTCGGAGAACATTTTGTCTCACGTCCTTTTTTTCTGCCGCCTTATCTGAGATAGCCTTCGGGTCGGAGGAGGGAGGCTTGAAAAATTTGCAGCTGGGGGAGGGAGGGAAAAATGTAAAAAAAGATACATTTTACAGAACAATGCTTATACTCTTTCACGGTGAACAACACTATTCACATTACATAGCACATGTGATTTTGGTACAAGGTCGCATTTTGCATCTTAATATTGAGTGTCCGCAGCTTTGGTGTTAGAGATCACAGATGCAGGTCCGGGCAACAGAATTCGGCTTGCATGTGGCCATGGTAAGCCATTGTCTTTTGGCTTCTGCAGCCTTCCTAAAAGCAGCGCCCTCCTTTCCCACATACCAAGCAGAGCCCGTTGAGTGCTGCGGTTTTCCTGTTAACGTGCAGCAGCAGAAACCAAACTAACCCCACCCCCATCCAATTCTCTGGGATGATCGCTTTATCCCTTCCCCCACCGCATGGCTGGTATCAGGGAAGATCCCTGCTAGCCAAATGCAAAAAGCTCAGCCCCAATGATCCCCTGACCCCCCCTCCCCCCACTTGGCTAACTGCAGGGAAGGATTTCTTTTCAGCCACAGGCAAACAGCCCAGTAGGAACGGCCACCTCTCTCCACTTAATTAAATTCCTGTATTTCAACTAGGTTACCATGAACGATATCACTCTCCTGAGGATAACACAGCGAGATAAAGAACGGATGTTGCTTGAATGCCAGCAAACACCGGGACCATACGCTACCAGGCTTTGTCATACAATGATACCAGATTACTTGCTACTAGTGTGGCGTGGTCAAGTGTCCGACCATGGAGGACGGAATAAGGCTGCACTGCCCAGAAACCTTCTGGAAAGGCTTTTGGAGTACCTCCAGGAGAGCTTCATGGAGATGTCCCTGGAGGATTTCCGCTCCATCCCCAGACACGTTATCAGACTTTTCCAGTAGCTGATCTGGCCGCGAATGCATCCCAAGTCCTCAGGGCAAATTAATCATTAAAAAACGCTTGCTTTTAAACCATGTTTTATATTTACAAAGGTACACTCACCAGACGTCCCTTTCATGGCCTCATTTTCTGGGATAACGCCTTGGGAGGGTTGGGAGGGTACTTCAGTCAGGCTGAGAAAAAGTTCCTGGCTGTTGGGGTGAACGGAGTGCTGTGTGCTTTCCGCAAGCTCGTCGTCCTCCTCCTCCTCATCTTCCCTGTCCGCAGAATCCTCAGGCATGGCTGAGATTACCCCCTCCTCGGAATCCATGGTCAGAGGTGGAGTAGTGGTGGCGGCCCCCCCTAGAATTGCATGCAGCTCAGTGTAGAAGCGGCATGTCTGCGGCTCTGACCCGGACCTTCCATTTGCTTCTTTGGTTTTCTGGTACGCTTGTCTGAGCTCCTTAACTTTCACACGGCACTGTAGTGAGTCCCTATTGTGGCCTCTCTCCGTCATGCCCTTGGAGATTTTTTCAAATGTTTTGGCATTTCGTCTTTTGGAACGTAGTTCTGCTAGCATGGAATCCTCTCCCCATGTAGCGATCAGATCCAGTACCTCCCGTACGGTCCATGCTGGTGCTCTTTTTCGATTCTCGGACTGCATGGTTACCTGTGCTGATGAGCTCCGCGTGGTCACCTGTGCTCTCCACGCTGGGCAAACAGGAAATGAAATTCAAAAGTTTGCGGGGCTTTTCCTGTCTACCTGGCCAGTGCATCCGAGTTCAGATTGCTGTCCAGAGCGGTCACAATGGTGCACTGTGGGATAGCTCCCGGAGGCCAATACCGTTGAATTGCAGCCACACTAACCCTAATTCAAAATGGCAATGTTGATTTCGGCGCTACTCCCCTCGTTGGGGAGGAGTTCAGAAATCGATTTTAAGAGCCCTTTATTTCGAAGTAAATGGCTTTGTTGTGTGGACGGGTGCAGGGTTAATTCGATTTAACGCTGCTAAATTCGACCTAAACTCATAGTGTAGACCAGGCCTAAGTAGTTGGCATTGCAGGGGGCTGTGTCATGATCAGAAACTTCCATCTTCCCTATGTAAGAGCAACAATGAGGATCATGTTACGCTCGCCCTGCACACTGCGGATTTTCTCTCTTATGTCTCCTGCTTGAGGCTAAAATGATTGTGAAATGGGAATTCTTTGTCCCAAGGAATGAGCCAAAATGTAAGAATACAGTACAGTGATTTTTGCTTATTTTAATCAACTCTGGACCACTTTAGTTGCTCACCCTTTGAACAAGAGAATTGCTTATCCCATTTTTTCTACCAGAGCTCAAATTAGTATCAACCAGAAAAGAAATAGAAATTGACTAAAATAATAAACAAGTTCATATTTGCTAATATATTTGTAACACCATTGAAATTTCACTACATCAATTAATATTTAGTAGAAGTTCACCCAATGGGTGAAAAATTGTTATTTTTCTTCGTCTCATTTTGGTGTTGTCATTTAAAAACCATCCATCATCAGAATCACTTTGACTCTGTCCAGCCTTATGCAGCTGATGCGCAGAAAGACAAAGGAAAAAGGCTTGTTCTTTCCTTCACCAGCAGTGGATGACATGGTCACAACAAACACGATGCTATCCTTGTCTGTTCTCTCCTCTGATCCCATACAGAGGTCCTTCTGAATGTTAGCAAGAGTCTCAAACTACTCATGACATATGTCCAGAGAGTGCTCAGTTTCCCTCTTTCCCCTCCTCAGCATCTTCCTTAATATTGTCGGATTATGTTGTAATCTTAAAACCGGCATGGTGGCAGGAGCTCTGAACATTTAAGCTTTTGCATGCAGCTTACGAAGTCAGGTCCTTGTCCTTTATTATTTTAATAATCACATGTCAGCACACCATCTTTTTGTATTTTGCCTTCAGATACTGAATTAGCTAAGAGGCTGAATCAGAGATGCGGTGTTGGCAGGCACAAACTGAAAAATACAACTGTGATGTTTCCTAATGGGCTATCCGGCTAGAAGGTCAAGAATGCAAGGAACTTTTCTGTGTTTCCCCTCAATGGCTTGTCCCTGGCTTCCACTCAGGTTATAAGCAGTCATCCATGCTGTTGACTTCATGCTTGTGGTCAACCTGAAGGTGTTCCTAGCCCCTAAACGCGATGGTGTGACTGGTTTTCTAATCACAGGAAGAGCTCAACCTGTCAGTCACTGCCATGTTTGCAGAGAGAAGCACTAGAGTCCATATTTTATTTCTTGTGACTATAAATTACTCTGAAGCAAAATATGCCATGTGAGTCTTTTCTAAAAAACAAACAAACAAAATCAGCTCCAGCTCATTGCTATTGTGTAGAGGTCCCCAAAGCAAAATTATGCCATGTAAGAATCAATGTCAACTTTGTCAACATGGTTACCTTATCCTTGCCCATGTGCACCATGTATGTGTTGTGATTTGAAAGATTACAACCAGCTTTAGACACTAAACCAGAATAGCCCAATTTCTCAGAAATTTTGTGATCCTTTCCTTTGAGAATCTCACGGGAAATTAGCCCCCTGGCACTGCTACACATGGAGAGACAGTATCTTACATCAACATCATTTCCTAATGTTTGTGGTTTGCATTTGTTACTCTGCTAGAGTAGCCTTGAAGAATCATGTTTCTGTTCTTTCACAAGACACTAACAATAGGCTGGTCTAATTTGTAGTGTGCTGCCAATTTGCACTGTACTAAAGATCTTACAGAATAGTGAGTGAAAAAGAACCAAAGGAATACTTTTGTCTTCTCTTTCAATGGCAACCTTTTGTTTAACGTCTCGGTCAACATTTTATGCTTGAAACAGACCCAGGACATGCCTACAGTGTGATTAAGCTTTAGTTCTTAATGAATCTTTGGATTTCCTGGCTGAATGGTCCTGTATACACACACACACACACACACACACACACACACACTTTTTCCATTTAATGTATTGTTTTAAAAAATAAAGCAGAATATACATATGTTCTGTGTTATTTTTTTAAAACAATACATTACGTGGAAAAATATGTGATGATACTGAATCCCTAAAAGTGACTTCGTTCGAAAGCTGTTGAGTGAAATAAAAAGAGTGAGTTTAGCAGTGATCAGATTAAGGGAATGTGACCACAGTACGCAAAAAAGAAAAGAAAAGTCTTATCTATCCACTGAATTACTTATATGGCCCACTTCACTGGAGTATCTGAGCACCTTATATGTTGTGGGCTTTTTCTATTCATAACAGCTTTCTAAGCGGGGGAAGAAATGTGCTGTGTGCTGCAGAGGGAGCAATATCTAGCACACTGGGGGGGGGGGGGTCAGTTGTGCTCCCATTGAAATCTATGCAAATTTTGCCATCTATGGGAGTTGGCTGTTGCCCCAGAATTTTGAATTTAACTAACCTGCAGCCAGATTTTTTGTGGGGGAGGAAGAGAGGTTGGGGTGCGGTTGGTTAACAGGAAGAAAAAATCCCCTAACACCAATAATATTTTAAATTTTCTTTCACAACATGCAAGCTTGCCTCTGTTGGATCTATTCCTGTCATTCCACCCCATTACACAAATCTGAATAGCTCTCAGATCACAATGCTGTTCTCTGGGAGGTGTTTTTTGGGTTCAGAAAAGTATCAGCACTAAATATAGTCGCATCTCAGGAAGCATGAGCAACATCATGCTACTATAGTTAATTGTTGGTTGATGTTTTAGTGTTCGGGGAGCATGGATTGTATTCATTGCCTTCCTCCCCCCCCCCGCTCTTCATTATGCCTGTAACTAGAATGAACTTTGCTCTGAACTAAAAAGCCTATGACAGTGGTATGGAGGAAACATACAGTAAAGCACAGAACGCAGAAAAAATACTATTGAGAAAAACTGCCTAGACAAGGAGGTGTTTTTGAATTTGGCAATATGAAGAGATTTTTCACCTGATGATCATGGTGGCATGCAAGCTGCAGGTAGCTGGCATGCAAGTTTCATAGTGATTCATAGTTCGACCTTCAGCTGAGATAAGGCTTCCTTCCAATAGAAAGCTTATTGATCCCTTGGTGAGCAGAGATAAGGGAGATATTAAACATTAGGAACAAGAATGCTATGCAAACCAGTAACTCACCATTTTCTCCCTTCTTTCCCTCACTAATTACATGAAGTTTCTTTGATTTATCCGGGCCTTTGAGGTTTGTAAAATTGGTCTGGAAATGTCTGTCTGTCTTGTGAGATTTCTGACATTTTCTCTTCCAGCCGAGCATAAGAATGGCTTCTCTTTGTATTTTGGCATCTCCACTTCCAGTTCCAGCTTGGCATCTCCACTTCCAGTCCCAGCTGGAACTAGGAAATCGGCTAGCAAATGAAAATGAACAATAATTAGGACAAGGAAGATTTTTTTTTAAAAAAGTAAGCAGACTTGGAGAAGGTTCATGGGTTGTGTTGTCTGTGTCTTCTTTTTCTGAGCTGGGTCCTGATCTTGCCAACAACACCCCTGTGAGTAATTCCACTGAGGTCAGAGTTACTCGCATGCATAGGTGACCGCAGGGTCTAGGCGATAGTTTGCAGCTCCTGTTTAAAAGGAGATACAATAATGAATTTACCTTGTTCTGAATGCGGCTGGGTTGGGGAAGGTGAGTAGGTAAGGTGGATACCTCACTCTTTTATTGTGTAATGAACAAGTGATCTGCAAGCCTTGTGATTTTTAGACACTATTTTATTGGGGTAGGTTTTTAATCAGACTGGTGAGTTTGGAACTGCTTGTTCTCTAGGAATTCGAGTCCCCATGGGGAAAAGCTCAGAGCAGCTTTAAATCATTCAAATGTTTAAGTGGTATTATTCATGGCATAATACACTACTCTGGTGTGTGCTTCATAGCTCCGCCACTGTATCTTCTGTCAAACAATTTCCAAAAGTCCTGCATCTGCAAATTTATATTCAAGGAAACCACTGTAACATAGTGAAATTAAGTAATAATTGAAGTAGATACTAGCAGTTTCAGCACAAAGGGTCTTATTTGGGTATATTTTTAGCAGTTGGTATACCACATTGATACAATAATACTGAATTACTGAAGAGGGCGGGGGGAGGCAGTGTTGCAGAGGATGTGAGAAGGGAGAAGAACAAAGGGGACTTTTCTCCAATCAAATGCAAATGAAAATGACCCTAAAGATTCTGGGCACACACAGTCTTTCTCCTGACAATGAACATTTTCATGCAGTGAAATCCATTTTTTGAGACTCATTAGCAAGTGCTGTGATCTTGCTTATTTTCTATAGCAGGGTCTGGTTATTTCAAATTGATTAGGAAGTCTCTGATGTATGAGAGCGAATCACTGAATTACTCTAGGTATTTCTGTAATTGGTTACCATGCTTAATTACAAATGTTTCAGCACAACAAATACATTCTGAACTAGATTTTCACTGCCTTTCAATTGTTGCTCTTAGTATATGGTGGTGTATAAAAAAAAAAAAAGAGTGAAGAGAAATTAAACTTCTAGAATGGGTGCTTTTGTTCTAAAAGAGGTGAAGATATACCAATTGATAGATTAATTTAAAATGTAATATCAATAATGATTTTAAAACAGAAGAACTAGACTATCGATCACCTATTTCAAGATAATTGACTACCAATGTTACCAGTCCATTCTGGGTGTAATTAAGTCCCCTTCCACACAGCACCTTTTTAATTGTTCCACTAATTGGTTAGGGCTGTGCTTAGCTAAACAAACAAGGCCTGATTCTCTTCTCATTTAGACTGATATGCCATTTCTGCCCTGGTGTGCATGTCAAACAGTGTAATCCAGACACTAGATGTTGGCAGCAATCTGCAATGTCAGTGATCTCCATGATGGAAAATGGCCACTGTGACTTGTGAGGCAGGGGATTGTGTGGTTTGAGTAGGAAACACCATAATCTTCAGTGGAAGAGGAGGCACTTTAAAGCATGGTCTTGGTATGGGCAACCGCTTCTGCTGAGGGGCTATGGGACAACTTCTGGGAGGCACTGCTAAAAATATAATTAGGCAAGGAGCTATGACACAGTTGTGGATGCAAACTGACCTGTCTAACTTGTTTAAACTGATTGTGCCCTTCACTGATTACAAAAATCACACTTTGAGCTGTAGTGTGGATGGGGGCCTACCTAGAATAGGGAGCTAATTGTTCCAAGTTCTCATCTTTATCACCTTACTCCCAGGCTGGCAGACCTTGGTATACTGAAACAGCTCTTCTCTGGGCTCACCAAACATGATCAGGAGAAGAAAATACAATGTGTTTTGTATACAGTGCTTTTCATACTTAAGATATTGCAAAGCACTTTGAGATATATTGGAACATATTGTAGTGAGGAGGCAAATTGAGCTTAATAATAATATATGGAGATATACCTATCTCATGGAACTGGAAGGGACCTTGAAAGGTCATTGAGTCCAGTTCCCTGCCTTCACTAGCAGGATCAAGTACTATCCCTAATAGTGTTTTTTTGTTTGTTTTGGCCCCAGATCCCTAAATGGCCCCCTCATGGATTGAACTCATAACCCTGGGTTTAGCAGGCCAATGCTCAAACCACTGAGCTATCCCTCCCCCTCCTTCCATTACATGCTCAGCTTAGCTATGCTCATTCATAGTTTTGGACATTAACATCTGTTTAATTGAGGAGGTAAGGTTGTACCATGAGATTTTTTTGTTTGATTTTTACCTCCATAGCTACAACTGGTAGGCAGAATGGTCCTCTTTAATACCTCAGCCAAGTGACAAAAGTTAAAGTGAATTTGGCCCAATATACCTCTCTGACACTACCACCCCTCTGGAGACTCACATGCTTGGATGTCTTTTCGTTAGCTAAGCAATCTGACTAGAGCTGTGTGAAGCCTGCAGGGTGTGGTTTGCTACTGGTTTCACAAAATGAGCTCTGCCAGTTTGTTCTTCCATTGGAAAAGAACCAACTCCTGCAGGTTCACTTGGCAGTTGGACTTCAGTGACCTCCAAATTCTAAAAAGGGGGGGGCTGAGGAGGGGAACATCACCTCCCACTGCAAAGTCCCTTTTTTATTTCCTCCCAACAAGCTCCAGGACCTTATAGTAGATATCTTGTTTTGGGAGGACAATGGCTTTGTTTGTGCAAAGAACAATGGCTTTGTCCTATCCTTGACCTTCCTCTAGGATCTATCATCACCATCTCTCAGTCTTTGGGCTGGGAGAGTCACATGAGGTATGTTAACTTTTAGCAAAGGGTGATCATCCTCTCTCTTGCCTGGTGACTGTGTCAAACCTTTAACTTAGGCTAAGTCAGAGTGGATAGTGACTGTTTCCCCACAGTTCTACATTTGATAGATGATAACATGTAGTTAAGGATATTGGACCCATTTATTAAATACTCTTGCATTGGCCCATGCAGATATCTTTCTTTTGTCATGAATGTGAAGAAGAGAGAAGAAGCCATTATATGTTGCCTTTGATATCAATTGTAAATTGTGGTCATACCAGTGATACTAGCTCACAGACTAGAAAGAACTATAAACCTTAAAAAAAATTCAAAACTTTAAATCAGAGGCTTATGAAAACTTTCATGCAGGCTTTAAAAGAATAAAAACAAGCCCAGAAAGATTCTCTCTAGCAGTAATTTCAGTTCTTGTTGTCCAAAGCATTCCCAGCAGCACTTCAATTAAGCTTGTGTCTACACTAACATTTTCTACAGATAGCCTACCATTGCACCAGCACCGATTCCACTCCCCTTATGGCAGCAATAGTGAAAGGACTAATATAGACCAGCTGCAAGCATTTTAACCACCATATCACCTAACCTTGGTGATGTCACGGAGAGCATTCTACTGGCGACCAATCTATGCTCATGCTACCATTGGTAGAGCTGCACCATTAAAGTAGTAAATTTTCAGGAAAATGCTAAAGGACTCAAGGCCTGTCAATCATATAATCATTTGGCAGATAAAATTAGCTACAAAAAGCACATGTGCATGTGCAAGGAAACATGCCGACCTTGGAGAGATGCTCTATAGGTGAGCAGCACTCGGTGGTGAAAAAACAGGTTAAGAACTACACCTCTACCCGATAGAACGCGACCCGATATAACACAAATTCGGATATAACGCGGTAAAGCACTACAGAAGGGATGTGGACAAATTGGAGAGAATCCAGCGGAGGGCAACAAAAATTATTAGGCGGCTGGAGCACATGACTTATAAGGTCTGAGAGAACTGGGGTTTCTCTTTAGTCTACAAAAGAGAAGAGTGAGGGGAGATTTGATAGCAGCCTTCAACTACCTGAAAGGGGGTTCCAAAGAGGATGAAGCTAGGCTGTTCTTAGTGGTGGCAGATGACAGAACAAGAAACAATGGTCTCAAGTTGCAGTGGGGGTGGTCTAGGTTGGATATCAGGAAACACTATTTCACTAGGAGGGTGGTGAAGCACTGGAATGTGTTACCTAGAGAGGTGGTGGAATCTCCATCCTTAGAGCATTTTAAGGCCCGGCTTGACAAAGCCCAGGCTGGGATGATTTATGGGTGTTGGTCCTGCTTTGAGCAGGGGAATGGACTAGATGACCTCCTGAGTTCTCTTCCAACCCTAATAATCTATGATTCTGTGAGTCAATGGAGTGGTACCCACTTACACCAGTAAAGGTTTTGTCCCCCAGTTCTTAGTTACACTCATAAACTCATGAATTCTTAGAGTTGCAAATGGGTGTACACTGAGATAATCTGGCACTTTAGATGTACTGGAGAATAAAGAAATTATTTGTAACCCTTCTCATTCAAGAAGCATAGCTTCCATGGAGGAATAACTTGATCTAAAACTTTCATATTGGATAGTGGTGCTTCAGAGATACTTCTGAAGTCTAAAGCAGTGCTTCTCAAAGTCGGGCCGCCGCTTATTCAGGGAAAGCCCCTGGCGGTGCGGGCTGGTTTGTTTACCTGCCGCATCCGCAGTTTCGGCCGATCGCGGCTCCCACTGGCCGCAGTTCGCTGCTCCAGGCCAATGGGGGCTGCGGGAAGTGGCGCGGGCCAAGGGATGTGCTGGCCGCCCTTTCCGCAGCCCCCATTGGCTTGGAGTAGCGAACCGTGGCAGATAAACAAACCGGCCCGGACCGCCAGGGGCTTTCCCTGAACAAGTGGTGGACCGACTTTGAGAAGCACTGGTCTAAAGCACACAATATGACAAGGATAGATTTGCTGGATTCTGTTCTTCTCTCTCTAAATGTACATACAACTCAAATGTTAAGGCGAGCTATTCCCATGTAAGAAGAGGACAGACCCCAACATATGACTCCCATTCATGTTAATGGGAGGGGAGGATAGACTCCCTAATGGTCAGCCTTAGGTTTGGCAGGGGGCCTGTACAAATAAACTGAGAAGGGTCCCAGGAAGACTTTGGTAACCCACATAGCAAACTTGAGGTTGAGGAAGGTGACTGAGGTCAGTAACTGGGTGTGTAGGAATCAACTGTGATTATGGGGATGCAGTAAGGTTTCAGCAGCTGGGGTGTAATATGAAAGTGTTGGATAAGGGCATTGGTTACAGAGTAGCTGATGGAGAGGAAGTGGCACCACAGCTCATAGAGTGACAGTTCCTGTGATTCAGGGACCCTGAAGGACTGGGTTCCTACATTCATCTTTCAGATTGTGTATGTTCCTGGTGGGGAGCTCATTGGCTTGTGTAGATGCCCGCTAAGAAGGATGGTGACAGAGTGAATCTGCTTCAAGCACAGGACCCTGCGCAGCCTCACACTTTGCACATGTCTAAGGCTAGCTCTACATGCCAGCATGCTCAGCTTGCTGGAAGTTAATAGGAGTCAACGTTTGGATCAAGGGGGAGAAAAGATCCCTTTGTCTTTGAGTGAAAAGCACTCCGGCACTGGATTTGCAGGCTATACACTACTAAAGACAAGCATGATTCTTATTAAGAGGGAATATTGTCTAGTGGCGAAAGCATGGGACTGCGAGTCAGGAGACCTAGACTATATTCCCAGCTGTGCAAATGACCTGCCCTGTGACCTTGGGCAAGTTGCATTATTGAATACTTTCAAAAGGAGCCACATATTTTGTGTTCCTCAGTTTTCAGAAGCCCAGCTTACGGTAACTTTGGGCTTGATTTTCTGGGGTGCTGAGCACTCGCAGCCCCCACTAACTTCAACTGGAGTTGAGTGCTGAGCACTCCTGAAAATTAGGCCCCTGGTATTTCATGTTAGACACCCAGGAATGTAGTCACCCCAAATCAGAGGCCTCACCTTTTGGTATCTTTGTTCCCACTATAAAATAGGATAATACCTATCTAACTGGGGTATCCTGACACTAAGATAATTTACATGAGATCCTGGAATGGAAGGTGCCATATAAGCAGGGCCCTACCAAATTCACGGTCCATTCTGGTCAATTTCATGGTCATGATTTCAGCTACTTAAATCTGAAAATTCATGGTGTTGTAACTGTAGGGGTCCTAACCCAAAAAGTAGTTGTGAGGGGGTTTGATGGTGTTGGGACTCACCACCGCAGTGTCTCCCACTGGCATATCTAGGAATTAGCTCTGTCCTCTGCAGGGCGCCCTCTGCCAGTGGTGTCCCATCCGTCATCTGCTCCCCTGTTGGTGTCCGGACCTGCATTGCTCCCCGCTCAGCGGGCGTCCACTTCAGGACACTGCCCTCCGGCAGTGCCCACTGCTCTGGTCTCACCCCATTCCGGGGGTCTGGTGTTATCAGCAGTCCTCCGTCTGCATCTGTTCTAGTGGCCGGCTGCAGCCTCAAAGTCTAGCCCCTTTGTCACAGGGCCAGCCACAGCCTGTATCAGGCCACGCTCCTCTTCAGCCAGGTGTAGTACAAGGCGGACGGGGGGGACCCAGGCCCACCTGCTACTCTGGGTCCCGACCCAGGGACTCTCTAGCGGCAGCCTCCCTGCCCTCCTTCTCTCCCCTTGTCAGATTTTGTCCCTAGGCCGCTTCCCCTTCAGCCCTGTGCACCCGCTCGGCCCTTTGTAGCAAGGCTTGCAGCCTGGGGTTTTCCTTGGCTGGAGCTCCCCAGCTCCTTCTGCCCTTCCCCAGCACTGCACTGCACTGCCCAAGGTGCTACCTTTCAGCCCAGGAGCCAGTCCTCCTCCCTTGGCAGTCAGGGAGAGACTCCCTTTCCTTCTGCTAGGCAGCCTGTATATAGGGACTAATCCGGCCCTGATTGGCTGCCTCTGCCCTGCCCTGATTGGCTCCTAACAGGCCTCTGTTGATTGGCTGCCGGCCTGCGCAGTCTCAAAGGCCTGTTCTAGCCTTTTTCCTCAGGGGGTGGGGCACTGCCCTACTACAGGGGGTCACAAGGTTATTGTAGGGGGGGTTACGGTACTGCTACCCTTACTTTTGTGCTGCTGCTGGCGGCGGCACTGCCTTCAGAGTTGGGTAGCTGGAGAGTGGCGGCTGCTGGCCAGGAGTCCAGCTCTGAAGGCAGAGCGACCACCAGCAGGAGTGCAGAAGTAAGAATGGTATGGTATGGTATTGCCACCCTTACTTCTGTGCTGCTGCCTGCAGAGCTGGGCCCTCAGTCAGCAGCTGCCACTCTCCAGCCACTCAGTTTTGAAAACAGCAGCGCAGAAGTAAGAATGGCATGGTATGGTATTACCACCCTTACTTCTGCGGTTCTGCTGGCGGGGTGCCACCTTCAGAGCTGGGTGTCCGGCCAACAGCCGCCACTCTCTGGCCACCCAGCTCTGAAGGCAGTCCAGAAGTAAGGATGGCAGTACTACGACTCCCCTGAAATAAGCTTGTGACCCCCAATTTGAGAAACGCTGGTCTCCCCCTGTGAAATCTGTATAGTATAGGGTAAAAGCACACAAAAGACCAGATTTCATGGAGGGAGACCAGATTTCACAGTCCATGATGCATTTTTCATGGCCGTGAATTTGGAGGGCCCTACATATAAGTTCAAATTATTATATATTTTACAATGTTTGTTTGATTTATTTAATTTCATTAGACATATAACCTACACAAATAAAATTGCTTTTGCAGATGTGTCCTGACAATGACCTGTCGGTGATATTAATAAGACCGCAAATGGCAGCAAGAGAGAAAATATTGGAAGCCAAATGTCATTAATAATAACTGCAATATTCTTAGTGTTAACAAATTATCATCTGCATACATTTTTAATTAATAGGAGTATGAACAGCAGTTTGGCTGTCAATGGGCATCAGTATTGATGTGTGCGAGTGAAATACTGCAAGACAGAGGAGATCAAAGGGGGGAGAATAACTGAAAAGCAACAAGCAGCTGTGGATGATGAGTCATCATTTTCTAATCAAACTTCTGAGAGCATCGTGTCTTTGTATCTAGACTGCTGAAATGAGAAGTATGAATCCAGGTGAAGTTAAGAGAACCTTTTATATAGCAGGGAAATAAACTTTGTATTGGATAGTGGGAGGGTTTCTGATGCTGGAATTTAGCTGGTCATCAATTGCCCCAGTAGAAAAGATATAAGAGAAACACTCACGAGTAAGGGGATAAGGGAGGAAAAGAACAGTAGATAAATTGGGTATCTCAGAACAGAGAAAGCTGGTGGATTTACTTACTGAGCCCAGAAGGAGGAATTGTCATAAAGCAGCCCCACTTGGAGTGCCCCTTTTGCAGCAGGTTCCCTCCTTCAGAGTCACCGGACACAGTCTACACAGTCTTTCTTAGTGTAAATGGCCTTTGTGTTACGTTAGCAAAGAGTGAAGCTGAATGCAGGTTTAAGTTGTCTAAGTGGAACTTTATTAAACCCTTTGCACGGCTCTGCTCCTGTGACTATGTTGCTTCCAACGCAACTCCTCTGATTTTATTTTTTCTAGTGTCCCCTCAGAATCAGTCCCTCCAGGGAACATGGGGCCCTCTGACTCGATTTCCACTGATCCTGATATATCTTCCCTGTTTCACAAATATTTTTACTATGAACATTAAATGGATGATGATTTAGTTGGGATCGGATGATTTAGTTGGGGATTGGTCCTGCTTTGAGCAGGGGGTTGGACTAGATGACCTCCTGAAGTCCCTTCCAACCCTGATATTCTATGATTCTATGATTCTATGATTAAAAACAAATAATTGATGCCCAGACCCCATGTCAACTTTAGTGAGAGGTTGCCAGCACATAGCTAAGTTGGAGTCTTGTTGTCATGCTGTTTGAAGTGGTTCATGACCATAAGCGGCAACCTCAGGGCACACTATCAAGAAGCAGAGATGTGACCCCAAACTGATTGAATGTTCTATAATTAGATTTCACCAACCCAGTAATAAGTGTGAACTCCTAAAGCACTCTAAGGCCTGGTCTACACTAGGCGTTTATGTCGAATTTAGCGCCGTTACATCGAATTAACCCTGCACCCGTCCACACCACGAGGCTATTTAGTTCGACATAGAGGTCTCTTAAATTCAACTTCTGTACTCCTCCCCAACGAGAGGAGTAGCGCTAAATTCGACATGGCCATATCGAATTAGGCTTGGTGTGGATGGAAATCGACGCTAATAGCTCCGGGAGCTATCCCACAGTGCACCACTCTGTTGACGCTCTGGACAGCAGTCCGAGCTCGTATGCTCTGACCAGCCACACAGGAAAAGCCCCGGGAAAATTTGAATTCCTTTTCCTGTCTGGGCAGTTTGAATCTCATTTCCTGTGTGGACATCGTGGCGAGCTCAGCAGCACTGGCAACGATGCAGAGCTCTCCAGCAGAGATGGCCGTGCAATCTCAGAATAGAAAGAGGGCCCCAGCATGGACTGATCGGGAAGTCTTGGATCTGATCGCTGTGTGGGGCGATGAGTCCGTGCTTTCCGAGCTGCGCTCCAAAAGACGGAATGCAAAGATCTATGAGAAGATCTCTAAAGCCATGGCAGAGAGAGGATACAGCCGAGATGCAACGCAGTGCCGCGTGAAAATCAAGGAGCTGAGACAAGGCTACCAGAAGACCAAAGAGGCAAACGGACGATCCGGATCCCAGCCCCACACATCCCGTTTCTACGAGGCACTGCATTCCATCCTAGGTGCGGCCGCCACCACTACCCCACCACTGACCGTGGACTCTGAGGATGGGATATTGTCCAGGGCCGGTTCCTCGGACATGTTAGCAGACGGGGAAGAAGAGGAAGGAGATGAGGAGGACGAGTCAGTCGACAGCGCTTACCAAGCTGATTTCCCCGACAGCCAGGATCTCTTCATCACCCTTACAGAGATCCCCTACCAACCGTCCCCAGTATTGAACCCGGACACAGATTCAGGGGAAGGATCAAGCAGTAAGTGTTTGAAACATTTAAACATTTATTTTTAACAGAACTGTAATATTAACAATAAGAACAATGTGTTTTTCATGATTTGTTGGCTTAACTATTCAGTCCCAACTATTTTAAAAAAATCTAACAGTGTCCGGTTGTGCATGATTCTGCTGCCCAAGCCGCTCCACTCTTTAGTCCCTGCCAGTGCAGCTATATTAAAATGCGGTCTATATGTCCGGGGATAGAGCTGAAATCCTCCATGGACATCTCGAGGAAACTCTCCTGGAGGTAATTGGAAAGCCTGTTCATCAGGTTCCTGGGGAGAGCGGCCTTATTGGGTCCTCCGAAGTAGGAGACGTTTCCGCGCCAGGAGATCCTCAAGTACTCCGGGATCATAGCCTTGCACAGCATGGCGGCATACGGCCCTGGTCTTTGCAGGCTTTCCCGAAGCATCCTTTCTTTATCGCTGTCCGAGATCCTCATTATGGTGATGTCGCTCATGATGACCTGCTTTGAATTAGGTAGGGGACTGTTAGTATTGGGACTGCTTGCCCGTTCCTTTACAGAACTGTAACCGCCGGTTTACAGCCACGCGGTGGAGGCGTGAGAGGGGCAGCATACAGGGATCTTTCCCTGGGACAGCCGCGAGGGGGTGGGACAGGGGCAGAGTTCATGCTTGCCGGATTGCTGGCAGCAGAGACTGGCATTGCTTTCAATGTGAAAGGAGGCCAGTGCTACTATTAAAGTTTTAAGCAGCCACAAGTCTACGGCTTACCATGTCTGCCTGCTACAGAAATTCCAGTGTCCTGCCCCGCTTCCCAGATCGGCAGTGCAAGACCCCAGGCACTGAAGGCGAGGTCCGAAAATTCGACCTTGTCCTGAGTGTGCATGTGATAGGTGCAGTGCATGGTCTTGTTCACAGAGAAAGACTATGTTCTTTGTTCACAACTACATTTATCTTTCGGAGGAATTCACTACCTTTTTCTCTTTCCCACAGCCACATCTGCGACTGTCTCCCAACCCAGCCTGGCATCACACTCCCAGAGGCTAGCGCACATTAGGCGGAGGAAGAAGAAGACGCGAGAGGACATGTTCTCAGAACTAATGGGCTGCTCCCGAGCCCAGGCAGCACAGCAGAACCAGTGGAGGGAGAATTTGTCCCAAATGCACCGGACACACATGGAACGTGAGGAGAGGTGGCGGCAGGAAGACCAGCAGGCGACTCAAACGCTGCTTGGACTTCTGAGGGAGCAAACGGACACGCTCCGGCGCCTTGTTGATGTTCTGCAGGAATGGAGGCAGGAGGACAGAGCCCCGCTCCAGTCTATCAGTAACCGCCCTCCCCCGCCACCAAGTCCCATACCCCCCTCGCCCAAAGTCCAAAGAAGGAGGGACGGCAGAGTCCGTGAAAACTCTCACTCCACCCCTGCAGACTGCTCAAGCACCAGAAGGCTGTCATTCCCCAAAATTTGAAAAGTCCTTTCCTTCCCGCCTCACCCAAGCCCCCGTCCAAGTTTCACCCCCCAGTTTCATGTGTGGTTGTTAATAAAAAATACGTTTCTGTTCATTACTGTTTCCATCTTGTTCTTTTGGAGGAGAGTCTGTCTGAAGGGGGGGAAGGGGCTTGGTAATTGGACAGGACAGTCACCTTTAGAAGGGTACAGAGGCGGGGGCAGGTCCAGCAGCAGGGCACATACACAGTGCAGTGACTAGTTACCCTGGTCAGTCCGGGAGGTGGTTTTCATGTTCTGGGGGGGGGGGGGGGGGTTGCTCTGTGACTTTGTGGCGGGGGAGGGCAGTTACAGATCTTATGCAGCGGTCCTTTTCCTGGATCACAGAGCCACGCAGCAGGGGATCTGTAACCCTCCTCCCCCTGCCATACAGTCACATAGCCCCCACATACACGCAGTCCCGCTCAGGAGGGCTGGCAGGCTCCGTTGAAACAACCAGTCCACCACTGCGAATCCTGTCATTCCTGGAGTTTAGAAGCATCATTTGCATCAGTTCACTACAACCGCTCCCCACCACAGTCTGCGTCCCAGGTTTCAAACATTCCCGCGAAAACAGTAATAAAGACAACGGTGTTCATTAACAAAATAAAACTGATTTGATTTTTTTGGAAGGGGGTGAAGGGGGTATGTAGCTGGATAGGATAGACAACATTAACCGGGTAAAGAAATGGGGGGAGGTTCAGCTTCTCTTTAAACAAACTTAAAAGTCACTGGTTACCCTGCTCACTGAGGAACCTAGCTTTCAAAGCCTCCCGGATGCACAGCGCGTCCCGCTGGGATCTTCTAATCGCCCGGCTGTCTGGCTGGGCGTAATCAGAAGCCAGGCTATTTGCCTCAACCTCCCACTCCGCCATAAAGGTCTCCCCCTTGCTCTCACAGAGATTGTGGAGCACACAGCAAGCTGCTATAACAATGGGGATATTGGTTTCGCTGAGATCACAGCGAATCAGTAAGCTTCTCCATCTCCCCTTGAGACGGCCAAAAGCACACTCCACCACCATTCTGCACTTGCTCAGCCGGTAGTTGAACAGTTCTTTTTCAGTGTCCAGGGCGCCAGTATAGGGCTTCATGAGCCAGGGCATTAGCGGGTAGGCTGGGTCCCCAAGGATCACTGTATGCATCTCCACATCCCCAAGACTTATTTTGTGGTCCGGGAAGTAAATACCTTCCTGCAGCCGTCTAAACAGACCAGAGTTCCTGAAGACGCGAGCGTCATGAACCTTGCCCGGCCATCCGACGTTGATGTTGGTAAAACATCCCCTGTGGTCCACCAGTGCTTGCAGCACCATTGAAAAGTAGCCCTTTCGGTTGATGTACTGGCTGGCCTGGTGGTCCGGTCCCAGGATAGGGATGTGAGTTCCATCTATAGCCCCACCGCAGTTTGGGAATCCCATCGCGGCGAAGCCATCTATGATGACCTCCACGTTTCCCAGGGTCACTACCTTTGAGAGCAGTACCTTAACGATTGCGTTGGCTACTTGCATCACAACAACCCCCACGGTAGATTTGCCCATGCCAAAGTGGTTCGCGACTGACTGGTAGCTGTCTGGCGTTGCAAGCTTCCAGAGGGCTATGGCCACTCGCTTCTGGACAGTCAGGGCTGCTCGCATCCGGGTGTCATTGCGCTTCAGGGCAGGGGACAGCAACTCACAAAGTTCAAGGAAAGTCCCCTTCCGCATGCGAAAGTTTCGCAGCCACTGGGATTCATCCCAGACCTGCAGCACTATGCGGTCCCACCAGTCCGTGCTTGTTTCCCGGGCCCAGAATCGCCGTTCCACAACATCCACATGACCCATTGTCACCGTGATGTCCTCGGCGCTGGGTCCCGTGCTTTCTGACAGGCCTGTGCTACTCTCAGACTTCAGGCCCTCACCGCGGTGCCGTAGCCTCCTCGCCTGGTTTATCTGCATCTGCCTCTGGGAAAGGTGGATGATAAGCTGCGAGGCGTTGACAACGGCCACAACTGCAGCGATGGTCGCAGCGGGATCCATGCTCGCAGTGCTGTGGCGTCCGCGCTGTCACTAACCAGAAAAGTGCGCGAACTGATTTCCCGCCGGCGCTTTCAGGGAGGGAGGGAGGGCGGTAGTGACGGACGGATGACGACAATTACCCAAAAGCACCCTAGACACATTTTTTTTACCCAGAAGGCATTGGCGGCTCGACCCGGAATTCCAATGGGCAGCGGGGACTGCGGGAACTGTGGGATAGCTGCCCATAGTGCACCGCTTCCAATGTCGACGCTTTCCCTGTTAGTGTGGACTCACAAAGTCGAATTACTGTCCTTAGTGTGGACACACACGTTCGACTTTGCAATATCGATTCCACATATTCGATTTAAGTGAAATCAAACTACCCTCGTAGTGTAGACATACCCTAACAGTCTTACCATGGAGTCACAGACAGTCCTCGTGGGCATTCCCACCCAGGCAAGCTGAACTTAGAAACAATTGGTTGCTATACACCAAAGTTCACAAAAGATTCAGGTTGCTTCCAGTCCAAAAAGACCAATCACTTACCCCAGGTCAATTTGTAACTCAGATCTCACACCAAAGACAACAGTTGTAGCCAAACCAATAGTAAACTAACTAAGGGTTTATTAACTAAGGAAAGAAATGAGAGAGTTATTACAAGGTGAAAGCAAGCAAACTTATATACACAAATGAGTAATAGTCTATGGTTTTAAAAGTGACAGAGTTGTAGTAATCTGTCAGCTCTGAATGTCTTTTAGGGCTAACCCAGGTGGACTCTGGGGATCTCTGCTTCTGTTTAATAGCTCCGGTCCTGTTTGAGTCCAGACAGCAAAAGAGATGAAAAATGTTCTTTTCCACTATCTTTATTTTCTTCTTCCAGAATTCAAGCTAATGGGACAAGTCCTTTTGCATGTAGCCTCTTCATGGGTGTTCAGAGGCAATTAGCAAAGTTTTTGTATTGCAGTGTTCCACAATGGCCCATTTAGGTTTGATAGACCTTCCTTATGGGCAAGAGATAATACCTTTCACAGGGATTTAGTATTTTGCACTAGGAATTTTCTTTTTTCTTGTTTGGTGAGTTAGATAGTTCAGAACAAACATTTTACAGCTATATAGCAAACACTTAAGTAGTACCGTAAAGCATGGGATACAGACATTATAAGTAGGATTAATACATGTAGCAAGTTACAAACATTTCATAAAGTCTAAACACTAAACACATTGTTATAAGTCCAATACCCATCGTAACCATACTAACACAAAAGTGAAACAGGCTGGTTTCCAGCAATGAATTTGTCAGTGCTCTGCTGAGGCTTAAAGCCTTGGCAAGAGCTGGCACCTGGTCTGCCAGCATCACACTTGTCTTTACCACAGACTCAGCTGGTTACATTGTCTTTGAAATAATTTGGTCTCCTCAACAGGCCTATCTCTGTTTCCCTGGGTATGTTTATGTTGGAATAAAAAATGCATGAAACCAAGTCCCAGATCACATGTCAGTTGACTCAGGTGCATAGGGCTAGGACTGCGGGACTATAAAATGGTAGTGTAGATTTTTGGGCTTGGGCAGGAGCCCAGGCTTTGAGACCACACGAAAGGAGAGGGTTTCAGACTCCAGGTTCAAACTTGGCCCCGAATGTCTATACTGTAATTTTATAGCTCCACAATCTGAGCCCTGTGAGCTGGAGTCAGCTGACCCCGGTCAGCTGTGAGCCATGCCATGAGTCTTTTATTGCAGTTAAGACCTACCCTGTTACCTGTCTCCAAGTCTAGCAAGCTATCTCTCTGTGGAATCTCTTTCCTCTGTGTGGAGTTGGCCTCCAGATGGTTTTCCGTCTCCATTCTGTGATGATCTAGGTGTTGTGTCTGCTTGTAATTCCTTCTTGTTTCCTTGGATCACTTGTCCTTCTTGGGTAATTCCCTTGTATGACCTGGGTGCCACTGCACCCCTCATGACTACCTTATTCTGCTCCTTCTGGTGTTTCTCTAACAGCTGGATCCTCCCAGAAGTGCCTGGATCCAGGGCTGGTAGGTCATTGGCTGACCTCTTGTACTGTAGTGCCTGCTTTTTCTGATTGTTGGCCTTCTCCTCTTGGTGGTGTCTCCATCTTTCTGGCTAGCAGAAGGGTTTTGGTCCTTCACAGTGCCTGCACCAGACACTTTTGTCATCCTGTGATGGGGTATTCCTGTGTACCAAAAATGCTAACAAGGGGTCTGAACCACAAGAAATAGCCTTGTGTAACAGTCGCTTAGCTGTTTCACAGCTGATCCCACTGTACCGTGCTCTGAGGGTATGTTGGGGAGGAGGTATGATGACCAAACTCCCATTTGCATACAAATTCCTTGAATGCTTTCAAGGCAAATTGGAATCCCTTGTGGATGAATGCAGGGTTTGGAATGCCATTTCTTGCAAATTGGTCTTTCAGTTTGCTAATCACTGACTTGCTTCTTGTATCAGGCAGGGCATCAATCTCCCAACAATTTTAATAGTAGTCCGCTAATCTAGTACTGCTTTTCCTTGGAGGTAAATAAGTCCACTCCCACCCTTTTTTCCATGTTGGGGGGCGGGGGCATAGCTCATGTGGTAAGAGTCTCTGCTGGCAATTTTATCATACAACTGGCAGGTCTCGCATCCTTCTATCAAAAAGCACAGTTGTGAACTCATTCCCTGGCCAATAAACACACTCTTCAGCTCGTTTAAGACACCTGCAATGTTCAGTTGTGAGGAATGTATTTTTCGCATGACATGCTTATGTAATGAGGCGGGGACGATAGCCCTCTGTCCTTGAAATCTGATTCCAGTCTGCATATCCAGTTCATCTTTAATTTGAATATATTGTTCTGCTCCTACCTGTACCTGGATTTTGTCTTCTGGTAACCCTGCTAGTATCACTCTTTTGACTGCTTATAGTTGGATGTCCTTTTCCATCGCCTCTTTGATGTACACCAGCTTCACTCTTGAAACTGGGAGATAGTGCACATGTTAATGAATTCAATGTTCTGATCCCCTTCCTCCAGCTTGCTGATGCTGGGTATATGTGCCCTGTCAGGGTGTCAGCTAACACCAGTAATCACCCTGGATGATATCTGATCTCCACATGGACTTGCTGGAGTCGTATCAACATGCACTGCAATCTCTTTGGAGAACTAAGAAGGGATTTTGCCATGATTATCTCTCAGGAGTTGTGGTCTGACTGCACTATTATTGGGGCCACAGGTGTACTGATGGAATTGCTCCACTTCAAATACTACAGACAGAAGCTCCTTTTCTAGTTGGGTGTGCCCCTGTTCAGTCTCTGACAAGGTTCTGCTGGCATAAGTGACCAGCTGCTCCTGCAAAAGAGCTACACCCAGTCCTTCCTCAAGTTCATCACACTAGCATGTCAGTAGCTCTCCTGGCTCGTAGTACTTCAGGAGCACTCAGCCATTATCATTTGTTTCAGTATGTCAAATGCTTGCTGTTGGGAACCCACCCAGTCCCACTCAACATCCTGGCTTCTGAGCTGACATATGCATTCTGCTATAGCCACCAAGTGTGGACAGAACTTGGACAGAGAATGTATCATTCCTATGAAATGCTATACCCCTTCCACATCCAATGTAGCTGGTATGTCTCTGACTGCCTTGCTCTTGTTCAAATTTGCTTTCAGTCTCTCTACTGTGAGCAGATGTCCAATATATGATACTTCAGACTGTTTGAGTTGCATTTTTTCTGGGTTAAAATTTATGTTCTTGTTCCTGCATTGATATAGAGAAGCTTGTAGTTTGTTATCATGGTCTTGTTCAGCTTCTGTATCATAACTCTCTTCTCGTACAATGAGGATATCATCTGCAATTATTTTTATCTCAGACAGTTCATACAGCACTTGGGTGAGTCTTCTCTGGAACACTTCCGGTGCTGGTCTTATGCCCATTAGCATATACAGCCATCTGTTGCAACCAAATGGTTTGCAAAGTGTGTTGGACTTTTTATCCAGGCTTATGTGCCAAAACCCATTCATTGTATCAAAGACTGTAAAGATTCTGGTTCTGGAGAGTTCTGGCAAGATGTCATGAATTGTGGGCAGTGCATAGTGGCATCTTTTCAAAGCCTTTTCAGTAGGTTTTGGTCTATGCAGATGTATAATTTGCCTGGTGGCTTCTTTATCATCACCATGTTGCTCTCCCAGGCTGTACTGACCTCTATGATTCTATGATACTCCGCCTCCCCTGCAGATTTTCACGATCCTTACACATTGGAATGTGTAGTGCCACTGAATTTTCCTTCATGGTAAGCACACAGATTCCACTGTTGTGTCTACTTCCAATCCCAGCTTTCCTTCAAGGCACCCATCACCTTTGAAAACATCCTTATATGCTTTTAAAATTGTTTCCTGTGTCCATGGGACTCCACATTTTGCTTCTTGCCCTACAGCTATAAAATTCTGATGCTGTGCCATGATCAGATCCAGGGCTCGTATGGCTGTGCTCCCTAAGAGGGGTCTGTAGTGCTTACCATCCAGCACCACAAACTTCAGTTGGTACGTTTATTTTTTCAAGTTAGTTACTATGAGATCACATTTTCCCACAGGCTACATTATGCTCTCATTGTACTTTATTAGATTGCAACTGCTTTTTGTAATGGGCGTGTTTGACTCCTACTCACTCCGAAGAATCACATTGCAGGAGAGTTTCCTGCTGAAATTGCATGTTGTGTTTCCCTATTAACATTTTTATATATGCCCCTTGTTACTTTCCTGTCCCAACACCTGAACCTGATATGCTCACAGACTCACGTTCAGAGTCATGATCATCACCACGCTCTGATGTGCCATCCCCTTCTTGTGCAAGACTGATTGGATCTTTCTGAGAGCTTCTTCTGCTCTTGCACACACTGCTAAAATCAATCAGTTTGCTACATTCTTTGCACTGCTGTTCTAGTATGGGGCCCATCCTGTCTCCCATAGAAAATGCATCTCACTATGGGTAGGGAACCCTGGCCACCTGCACTCCTTTGCTGTTGTCTCACTGCATGTACTTCTGGGAGTGTTGTGCCTCCGAGGGCTTTCATCCTTTCTCTTGAGGCTTCCTCTGCACACCTCATGTTTAAGCATCTGTCTAATGTGATATCTTGATCTCAAGTGCCACAGACTATCCTGTACCATACCAGGGAATATGTCAAGTCCCCAAAATTGCATGTCACAGCCAGTGTGCATAAGGAAGTATAAGGTCTATGTCCTTCCCTTCAGATTAGTCTTTTGTGAAAAACATGTGTCACTCCACAATTTCATTCTGCTTTTGTGAGCAATAGGTTCCCAGGGTTCTAGGATTGCTGTGAGGCTTGAGGCAGTGGGGAGCTTCAGATGGGTGCAGATTTCTCTACCTTGTACCCAAATAAGGTAAAATAACAGTTTTATTCTCCTGCTGTTCTCGTCATCATTCTCTGCACGGCCAGATCTGTGTACAGCTCAAACTTCTCTTTCCACCAGGTCCATTGCTGGACTATGCTTGTGTCTTGAGAATGCAGGGACCTGGGGGTCTTCAGACCAAGTTCTACGGCTCATGCTGCCAGCTGCTGCACTGCAGAGAACTCACAACTCCATTGCTGCCATCCTGTTTCATTCACAAAGAGAGATGCTGAATGCAGGTTATGTTAACCATATGGAACTTTATTAAACCCCGTGCACTGCTCTGCCATGTGGTTGAGTTGCTTCCAACTCCTCATGTTCCATCTTTTCCTTGTGTCACATCAATAACAATCCTCCAGAGAACATGGGCCTTCTGACTTTAGTTCCACTGATCATGATATAATGGGGTTAATTTATTACAGAAGAAAACCCAGTGCACATAACAAATCCTAACACTATAATGCAGGCAATGCATCAAGAGCAGCCCTAGCATCCTATACTGTGCCCCAGCTCTCCGGTGCAACCACACCTTGTGGTGCCCTGGCTCTCTGGCTCTGAGAGTCAGCAAGCATACCCTTCTGCTACTCTTAGCCTTCATCCCTGTCCATCCTTCTCTGGCCTTGGCTGTCAGGCTCAGGAAGGTCAGCTGGATAGCACCTCCACTGACTTTCTAGCCACAGTGGCTAAAAAGCAGGGTAACAGAGGTAGTTAGACACAAAAAGGGATCCTTTAAAATTTGAAGGCAAATCCAACTGAGGAACATAGAAAGCAACATAGACTCTGGTAAGTCAAATTCTGGTAAAAGCATAATTAGGCAGGCCAGAAGAGAATTTGAAAAGTAACTTGCAAAAGACACACAAAAAAATTGCTGTTGGTTTTTAAGTATGTCAGAAGCAGGAAGCCTGCCAAACACTCAGTGGGGCCACTAGATTAGGGGTTCTCAAACTGGGGGTTGGGACCCCTCAGGGGGTCGTGAGGTCATTACATGGGGGGTCACGAGCTGTCAACCTCCACCCCAAATCCCGCTTTGCCTCCAGCATTTATAATGATGTTAAATATATAAAAAAGTGTTTTAATTTATAAGGAGGGGGCGCACTCAGAGGCTTGTGATGTGAAAGGGGTCACCAGTAAAAAAGTTTGAGACCCACTGCACTAGATGAACAAGGTGCTAAAGAGCACTCAGGGAAGACAAAGCTGTTGTGGGGAAGCTAGATGAATTTTTTGCATCAGTCTTCACTGTAAAGGATGTGAGGGAGAGTCCCACATCTGAGCCTTTTTTTTTTAAGCTGACAAATCTGAGCAACTGTCCCATATTGAGGTGTCAGGAGAGGAGGTTTTGGAATAAATTGATAAATTGAACAGAAATAAGTCACCAGGACCAGATGGTATTTCCCCAAGAGTTCTGAAGGAACTCAAATCTGAAATTGAAGAACTATTAACTGTGATTTGTAATCTATTGCTTAAATCAGTCTCTGAATGGAGGATAACTATGGCTGATTTTTGAAACAAGTCTCTAAAGGCAATGATGGCAATTACAGGCTGGCAAGAGTAACTTCCATACCAGGCAAACTGGTTTAAACTATAGTAAAGAACAGAATTATCAGACACATTGATGTATGTGATATGTTGGGGAGGAGTCAACATGGCTTTGAAAAGGGAAATCATACCTCACCAATCTTAGAATTATTTGAAGGGGTCAAGAAGCATGTGAACAAGGGAGATCCAGTGGATATATGTACTTGGACTTTCAAAAACCTTTAACAAGGTCCCTCACCAAAGACTGTTAAACAAAGTAAGCAGTCATGGGCTAAGAGGGAAATTCCTCTAATAGATCAGTAACTGGCTAAAAGATAGGAAACAAAGAGTAGGAATAAATGGTTTTCATAATGGAAAGAGGTCAATATAATCTGTACTGGGACCTGTGCTGTTCAACAAATTCATAAATGATCTAAAAATGGGAGTAATCAGGGAGGTGGCAAAGTTAGCAGACAATACAAAATTACTCAAATTAGTTAAGTCCAAAGCTGACTGCAAAGAGTTACAAAGAGGTCTCACAAAATTGGGTGGCTGGTCAAGAAAATGGCAGATGAAATTCAGCGCTGATAAGTGCAAAGTAATGTGCATTGGAAAACAGAATCCCAACTATACATACAAAATATGGGATCTAATTAGCTGTTACCACTTAAGAAAGAGATTTTGGAGTCATTGTGGATAGTTGTCTGAAAATACCTGCTCACTGTGCAGTGGCAGTCAAAAAGCTAACAGAATGTTAGGAACCATTAGGAAAGGGCTAGATAATACGATAGAAAATATCATATTGCCACTATATAAATCCATGGTACGCCCAAACCTTGAACACCATGTGAAGTTCTGCTCGCCCCATCTCAAAAAAAGATAGATTAAAATTGGAAAAGGCACAGAGAAGGGCAACAACAATGATTAGGGGTATGGAACAGCTTCCGTATGAGGAGAGATTAAAAAGACTGGGACTCTTCATCCTAGAAAAGAGACAGCTACGGTGGGATATGATGGGATCTATAAAATCATGATTGGTGTGGTGAAAGTGAATAAGGAAGTGTTACTTACCCCTTCATGTAACACAAGAACGAGAGGTCATCTGATGAAATTAATAGGCAGCATGTTTAAAACAAATATAAGGAAGTATTTCTTTACACAATGCACAGTCAATCTATGGACTGCATTGCCAGGGTTTGTTGTGAAGGTCAAAGTATAGCTGGGTTAAAAAATAATTAGATAAATTCATGGAGGATAGATCCAGCAATGGCTAGGGATGCAAGCCCATGCTCTGGGTGTTCCTAAAGCTCTGACTTTCCAAAACTGGGACTGGATGATGGGGATGAATCGTTCAATAAATTGCCCTATTCTGTTCACTCGTGCTGAAGCTTCTGGTACTGGTTGCTGTCAGAAGACAGGATACTGGGCTAGATGGACCATAGTCTGATCCACTATGGCCATTCTTATGTTCTTATAATTGACCAAACTGGCACAGGAGAGATGTACCTACTTCATTTACTGGGGCCCAAACACCCTGTGATAGGAATAGTTTAGAATTTGACTGTCATTTCTAGGCAGTACATACTTGCACCAATGTCTGGTGACTTAGACAAGGGCACTGTACTGGCTTGTAGACAGTGAGCATACAGAGGAGTGCTGCCTCAATTACACCATCTTGGGGCAGTCTATTTGTGACAGCAGGTGGAGTAAGGATTGTAATGCCTGGCTAGTAGTGCTTGCTAATGCCACACGAGTTAAGGAGCTGGTATTAAAATAACCTCCAGTTTTTACAAGTTTCTAATGAGCTATTAACAAAAAAACAAACAAACAAAAAAAACCTCTCTTGTTTAAAGCTTGGCACAGGGCTTCATTGCCAAAAAGAAAACTAATTTTACATTTAGTTTAAATCGGGTCAGTGTGTTTTTAAATGACAAAAGTTCCAATAACAACTACAAAAAAAGAGAACGGGCATTTTCAAAGTTTATTTTGTGCTTCTATAACTTTCAAAGTGGCTTTGATTTAAAAACTTAGAACTGTTATCCTAGTTCTGGTGTTCAGTACTTTTTTGACTTTTTTATGTCATTACTGCACAGCAACAATTTTGGCCTTTAGGAATCTTGTCATGAGAAGGGGAAGTATTTTGAAGAGCAGAGTGTTACAAATCAGTGAGGGTTACATATCACGTGGACTGGAGAAAACTTTTTCCGTAATTATATTTAGCATGGAAACCTGGGAATCTGTTTTCCTTCCAGTGTGTATGCATATCTCCTGTTAATGGTAATACACATGCATCTAGGAAAAACTAGTCCACTTGCTGTGTAAGCAGAGTAAAATGCACCAGTTGTAGATTCTAAACCAACCAAAGAATATCTACAGTAGTGCCCACTGGCATGGGAAATTGTAATAGTGTCTCTGTTATAGCATTAATAATCTAAAAGATTAAGAATTTTATTTTTGTATTTATATAGCATCTTTCATCTGAGGAGATCAAAATGCTTTATGAACATTAGCTAATTCTCCTGCTACCCTTGTGATGTAGGTAAACGTTATGATAATCCTTTCACAGATGAATAAACTGAGTCACAGAGAGACTATAAGTGACTTGTTCAAGGTCACAGATGTAATCAGTGGCAGAGGTGGAATTAGAACCTTGGCGACTTGGTTCCTACCTTCCCCATTCTAACCTCCAGGAAATACTGGGTTTTTTTCATACTAATCATAAATGGTGAAATAACCATTATCATCTATTATGTTTATTATAGTAATAATGATTTTATTTATTTAGTGCCTCCCTGGCAAAGCAATCAGAGTGCTCCAAAGACAATTAAAATGCAATTACTATAATAAATAAACAACAATAATTAAAAAAATCATAAAACAAACAATGTAAAACAACAACAAAAATACTAAAAAGGCCAGGAAAAATGGTGTTATCAATAATAGATCTAAGTGAATAATATGAAACTAATAATTTATCTAATGAGTTTTTGCTTGTGAAAGTATTTGAAATTGTTAGATACTTTTTTGCAGCAATTTTAAATCTAGAATTTGATCAAGAATGCTTCTCTCTGAATATTTGATATTTTATTTGCTGTTTCAGCTGAGTAATCTAATTCTGATTGGTCAGTTAAATCACATGGTGCTGTTTCTTTTTCCTGCTTGGTTGAATTGTGCATAAATACCTGTATCTACACTTTTAAAATCTTGTGCATGCCCTTTTCAAATTCACATCCGTCAAACAATCAGGCCAATAAATTTAATCACACAAATGTCCATGGAAAATTAACCCCAGTATTATAGTAGCCTACATGGGAGACCTTGCCTCTAAACTTCCTTATGTTCAAATCCAGAGGATCAGATTCTGATCTCATTTACACAGCTGACCTCAGTAAAGCAAAGCACAATGAGGCCACTTACATTATTATTTTTAAAGGGATCCTTCACATTTCACTCCCCGTTTTTCCCCCTCAACCAGCACTCAGAAGGGCCTTATACAAAGCCCATTTAAATCAAGATGAGTTTTTTTCCCATTGACTTCAACAGGCTTTGGTTCACACCCCAAGACCCATATTACACCACCTTTGGTGAGTGTGTGTTATAGATGGTAGCAGCTCCTATTATTATGATTGCCTGACATTTCCAATTATAACATTCTGTTCTCACTTGCTTATAAATTTTGCCAAATTTTAACACTTAGGCTGAAATTCTATATGCCAGGTGTCCAGGAGCGCCGCCAGCATTTTGCCGCCCTAGGCAATGGAAGGTCCCGCCCCCGAAATGCCGCCCCCGACAGAGGCGGCGGAAGGTCCCGCCCCCAAAATGCCGCCCCCGACAGAGGCGGTGGAAGGTCCCGCCCCCAAAATATCGACAACGACCGGGGCGGCCGAAGATCCAGCCGCCGCGGTCGCCGCCCCCCAAATGTTAGTGCCCTAGGCGACCACCTAGGTCGCCTAATGGGTTGCGCCGGCCCTGCAGGTGTCTGACTAAGGCTGAATATTTTTGGAAACATTCAGTCAAAATGGGTCAGCCATTTCCAGAATAAGGCTAGGGAAAAATACATTGATTTACCATGTTAATAAAATTTGTGCAACGTTTTCTTTGTAGTCCCCCCAGGTTTTGGAGCAGGGACTTAAAGTTTGGCAGGGGGTGGCGTTGTGCCTTTTTCCTGATAAAATCCACCCAAATTTGGCCAAGTGATAAGCCTTGGAAAAATTAGTTTGCATGTGCTCAGTAGAAGTGCCTTAAATTTTAGCAGCTAAATTCCTCACAAAATTTATCTATATTGAGCAAGGCTGAGCTGGACTTTCTCTGCAATTGCAGCTCTGGGCTGCTGCAGGATATTCTGTATGCAGGTACAGGCACTTGAAATGAGAGCAGGGAGATGGGCTGTTCTGTACTCTCCATGACTCCTCTGCTGGGCCCATGCAACATGGAGGAGGAAGTTGCCAGAACTGAATGCAGAGGAGGGGATAGAATAGAAACCAGATCTGAGGGACAGAGGAGGGATAGATTCAGACAGGGAGGCTTGGGATGGTGGTGGAGAAATTAGGACTGAAGGCTGCTGGCGGGAGAGAGGGAAACTGTAACCAGGAGTTTGGGTGGGGAGGGGAGAGTGGAATTGACTGGGCAAGAACACTGAGACTATGAGCCAAGGAAGAGGGGAGGAGAGGACTGGGAGCCAGTAGATTGGGTGTGTGTGTGTGTGTGTGAGACTAAAATCAAATAAGGAGTTGGGCAGGGGGGATACTAGGATTGATAATGAATGGGGTTGGAAGATGAGAGACAGATCTGATCAGGAGCTAGGGTGCAAGGGGAGAACTGGTACTGGCTATCCAAAAAGACTAAGGGCTTGTCTACACTGGCAAGTTTTGTCACCAAAAACTGCCCTTTGGTGACAAAAAACAGCAGGAGCGTACACACTACAATGGGACTTTTGTTGTGAAAAATGCCCAGTTTTGATGACAAAAAACTTCCACCCCTACAAGAGACTTTTGTCTTTTACCCTCCCTTTATTGTCGACAAAGAGCCAATGTAGACATTGCTGATTGTTTTGTTCACAGAACTGGCTTCCGCCAGTATCCCACAATGCCTGCCCTGATTGCTTTGCTCAGTGTTTTGATCTCTGCTGCCCTGCAGGCAGGCGCCTGTCCCCTTTCAAAGCTCCGGGAAGTATCTGTGTGCTTCTCCATTTGGGGAACAACAAAGAGCAAATCATTGGAATGCTCCTGTTCTGCCCCGCACTAGGAACACAGCAGCAGGCAGACTGCTGTTGCAGGAGGAGGGGGACAGACTGCTGTGCTGCTTTGCCATTCCTCAGCAGGGAGAGCTCACAAGCTACTCACGATGTTGCTCTTAGCAGCTGAGGGGGCTGTGGGAGAACTCAGAGAGAATCCCAAGATGCACAGCAATCAGCTCTTCCTTCCCACAACACTGCACTGTGGCATAAATACCCACAGTGAATTGCTCACCCTGTCGATGATGATGTCCCCAATGTGGACATTATCTGTTGATAGAGGGAGCAAATGTGAACACCCTTTGGCGATTTTTGTTTTGTCGACATTTGGGTGTCGACATAAGTTTTGTCAACAAAACTTGGTAGTGTAAACAAGCCCTAAAACAAGGAGCTGGGGGATAAAAGAGTGGGGAGGGGAGCACTGAGATTGAATGAGGATTCTGGAAATGGAGATAAGGATTGGGAGCCATTGGGGATGGGGAACATGGACACAGGGCTGGGGGGAAAACTAGAGGCCAGGGTGGGGAAGAGAGAGAGATCCGCTGATGAGTTGGGGAGGGTGGATCTAGGATTGGTTGGGCAAAGGAGACGGGGAAAGGATCTGGGGGAACAGGGAATGGCTGTGTTAAGAGACTAGGGTTGGGAGTGGAGGGGATACTAGGACAGAGAGTCCAGAAGGGGTGAGGCTAGGACTTGCTGGGCAAGGAGACTGAGACTGTGATGAGAATCCTGAGGAATGGAGACTGGGACTGAGTAGGAGTGGAGAATGGGACTGGGATGCGCAGCAAGAGGTGGGGAAGAGACAGGACTGGGGCAAGGACAGGTTGGAGAGGACAGGGTAGATGAAGTCATACTTGGGGTACGGGGCGGAGTCTGTGGGCTTGATCTAAAAGTTCCAATCAAGTTGATGACCCATGTGGGGTTAAATGTGAGACCATGGGATGAAATTGCCGTATTTTCAGTTTGCTTTTTTAAAAACCTAGGAAATTGCACACACAAAATTATGATAAAAGAACATGATTAAGACTGTAACTTCAAACATTCACATGTTAGGAACTATCAGCCCTGCCTACAGTACATGCAGAGCGAAAGTGACTTCCCCAAAGTCACCTGGGAAGTAAGTGGCAGAACAGAGAAATGAACCCAGATTTCCTGAGCCCTCATCCTATTCACTAACCAAAGTGGGGCTAAAACAGTTCTTTGAAAGCAGAGGCAGACTGTTAAGGTGCTATGCTAAAAGATTAGATTCAGACCCCTATCTCTTCCATCCTATCCTCCAATGGGCTTTATCTCTGTGACATACCGCCTCTGCTTTTTGCTTGGTAGGGCACTGTAAAAGATTGTACTGAGGCAGGTGAAAGTAAAGGCCATTTACCAGACAAGATGCTTTCAAGGATGCATCCCAAGAATCTTAAACCCATTTGCCATTTCTCCCGGCCCACCCATGAACTTATTCAGTAGTCCCGAGGGAATCACTGGAGCATACCAGGAGAGATGTGTAAAGCTGAGCACTGTGCCTTTGTATTGTGTACTAGGAGGTGAGTGATCCGATCTCTGAATCCCCATGTATTGGTACCAGGTTCTTTTTGAGTGTTCCCTTAATCTAACTTACTTTTGTATTTAATCAAAATGTAAGGGTCTTGGATTTTTTTTATTTCCTTTCAAGAAGCAACAGAGAAAAACTCTTCTATTTGATCCTGCTGATGTTCACTTTCCGACACCTGCCACCAGCACTGCTTGGACACATCCCTTTTATTTCTTATTCCCTTTTAAGTGCCTAGGTGGCTTTGATATATTTCTGTCTCTGTCTGTAATGGCGACAGGGTAGGTGGTGTTTTCAAACCGGGCTTGGTAGGATGTGCCTTTTATTTCATTAAAATCATGTTGCTCTGCAAACACCAGCCTGAATCAGGGTCATTCTACTTGGACCAGGTATGTTTTAGTCATGGTAATGATATAAAGCACGAGCAGCTATAGGCACAACTTTAATTGCATGCAAAATTCATATATAATCAACCAAACAGAGGGTAGGGAGGGGAGGATTGGACGCTGGATGGTTTACTGCCCATCTGTAACATTTCAAACTAAGGAATTTAAGCAATGGAATTCCATCACATGTATTTCATAAAGGGATTTTTCTTGTGTAAATATATATCTATTTAAACTCCTAATTCAACAGCATTACATATCTCTTTCTGGAGGCAGCAGTGAAATTGTGCTGATAATTTGAGCCCTGGGAAGTAGCCTGCTCCCTAGTGAATATCACCACAGTCACACTACTTTGCTATTGTATTAACTATCTGCTACAGTACAAGGAAAGCAGCTCTCTTTAGATTCTAATATCATTTCTCTAGGAGCACATCTTACTCTCAGACACCCCCCAGAAAAATGGCTAGAAAGCAGGGGTGACTCATGTGGGGCACACAAACCAGATCCTGCAGTGTCTGTTTGCAGAGACTGACTCTGGACAACTCCTGAAAGCTTACTTGGAGAGTGCAAATCACTCCTTAATCCCCTCCCCCCCCCCCGCCATCATAATTAATCCTCCCCAACCCAAAAAACTAGGATTGTTCCAATTTATTGCAGGAGTCTATGGAGTTTGAGGCTGACCCTACTTCTGTGCTAGCAGTGGTGGCTTTGGGGGTGGGGGGGTGGGGTTCATGGGTTCTGTTGCCTCCACAGAAATCATCAACCCCCACTAAAGCTGCAGACTGAGCGGCGCTGCAACCCCACAACACCACTCTCTGAAATTTGTCCTGAGTGCCCTTCTGTCATCATGGATGCAATGCCTGGAGTGGGTAGCTGGGCCCACCCCCATGGGACAGGAGCTGCTGCAGGGTGTGTCCAGGGCAGGCTCGCTCTACACCCTCTCTCCCACCCGCCCAGGGCTTGCCCTCCACACTGGGCCGGGTGCCGGGGCAGAGGATGCTACTCTGGGTGGTCGGTGACCCCCTTGACCACAACAAGAAGACTTTAGTCAAGTGCATCCATTGCATTGGGTAGCTACATCCATCCCTAAAGAATGTGCTGGGGCTACTGGCCAACAGCACCCTCTTTAGACTCAAGAGGTGGTAGAGGGGGCCACCAGAGTCAGAAGGCCAGCATAAGGGCATAGGGGTGGACAGCATTGTTTCTCCCTTATCAAGACCAGAGATGGGCTCAAATCAAACCCTGTAGCCAGAGACCTCTTAACACTGGGAAGGTTAAGATCTGCATCCAGATTCAAATTTTGCACCTCAGACCCATCTACTCTAATAATCTCTTTGGCAGTGGTGAGGGGAATCCCACAGCCTGGTGTCTGTACAACCCTACTCATCACCCTCCTCACAGGCATCCTCCCATTAGCCAGACCCCCACTGCTGTCCCACCAATGGGAAGTGAACTGGTAAAATAATATTTGTGACTGATTTGTTTGATGGATTTGTTTTCCCCACCACATGATAAATTATCCAAGAATAGTTTGTTCATTGTTCACACAGCTCTAGTGAGGAATGAATAATGCCAGTTTATTCTTGATATTTTTCACTATCATTCAATTAAATTATTCTCCATTTTTTGCCCCCCATCATTCGGTCACTTTTATTTGGGAACCTTTTCTATAAATGTGATCTGAGGTTTGCTTAAGTAATCGAACCTTTGGAAGGAGTCGAGTTGGTGTGTCCCCATTCAATTCAGACATTCATTGACATTCAACTACAGCCCCAACCTGATTCCAGGTGGTTATGGGTTCTGTGGAAACCCTAACAAAGACGCCTTATTTCTTGGAGTGTTCTTACCTGTGTAATCCTCTCTCTCACTCATTACACAGACACACTGCATGTTGATTCCCCCCCTCCCCAACCATACCACACAGTGATTTCCCTTTCATCTTTACTTTTTTTTACCCATACTGGTTAAGAACTAAGTGGTGACTGTAGGGCTTTACTCCAGCTGGGGAAAGATGTAGCATATGGTCAGCTCACGAAGCTCTGGAAACGTCTCCTTGGCATGCAGTCACTGCGATCTGTGAAAATGGCTCCCTCTGCTCCGGAGATTAAGGACCAGATGCTGCTTCGGGAATAAAAGTAAATAAGTAATGATTTAACTGAAAACACTGGCTGATCTGTGCTGCTGTAAGTGCAGTAGAGCTTGTAGCCTTCTCTGCCTTTTGACTAATGTACAACTCAATGTGGCGATTATACTGAGGTGAGGCAGAGGACTGTGAAGAAGTTGTACGCAGAGCTGCTTTGCCTATGTTCAAATAATATTTGGGGCTGCATTTACAGATCTCTCTCATGGCCTTGGTATTATTTAAAACACAGAACTTGCCTCTTGGTAATTGTCTTACCTGGCATTGCACTGAGAAAGGCTGACATTTTCAAACTTGGATGCCTACGCTTAGCAACTTAATCCATTTTGAGGGTAAGGACTCCTAAGTATGTGGCCTGAGTTTTCAACCCTCAGATTCCTGGCTGTGAGGAGAAGTGGCTTGTAGGCCTATCGTATGCACCCTTTCCGTGCCTCACTTTCTCCGCCCATACATTAGGGAGAGTTGTCCGTCCCCTCTCTCACAGGGCACCTTGGATGGAAGGTGGTATAGATGTGTCATGCATTATCATTAATACATTACTACCAGAGGAGACAGGCTGGATCAAAAGCTTGTTCATTTCACTTTCCACCATCCTTGAAAAATGTCACTCAAGGAGCTACATAGAACTTGGCAGCTGTGCCAAAGGATAACCTGAAAGATTGTTCCACAACGAGATATCCTAGACAGCGCTCGCTACACGTCACACAGCGAAAATATGGGCCAAGCATATGTAATGGGCACAGTGTTGTGTGCCTGAAGCAATAAAAGGCTTTTAAAGACTTAGAGAGAGATACTACCTCTGTGCCTCCTGTATACTGCAGCAGGACCTTATAAAGGGCTGGAACAGCCCCAGAGCCAGCTATGGAAGAATTCCTATAGACTGCTTATAACTTCTCCCCTCTCACCACAAGCCCTAGCATAGAGGTTGGAAGGAGTGGGCCTGTGGCAATAATATTATAGGCAGGGCCAATGGTACTAATGCCCTTAGGGCTGCCACCCCCATATCAAGTTACCAACATTATTCTGGGGGGCCATGGTTGCTACTGGAGCAATCTGGAATCAGGAGGGAGCAAAGGGAGGTTACAATCACCTGGGCTGGGAGTTCTGAGCTGCAGCTTCCAGAAGCAGCACACAGAATCTCCGCCTTTGCCCACACAGCAGCCTTGTGCCCCATTCTTGTTTTCTGCATCAGATTATTGGGACATCTCCAAACACTGAATTATATATATCCCAGCAATACAATATGCCTGACCTTTTGCAGTGCAGTACTATGCAGTAGTGGTTACGGCTCTCTGCTGCAAGCTGCAGCATGTCAATGAAGCGAGAGGAATTATCACAGACCTGCTTTTCAGCTATGGTAAGTCATTTACTGTACGATGACACTGCTGGCATAGCTGTGAAGTGCCCCATAGGAAACACAGAGGGTGGAGCTCAGTAGGTATGATTGTGCCAACCAATGCATGATTCCTATGTGGAAAAGGGTGTGTAAATTGGTACCAGTGGTTCAGTGCACTTCATCACCCAAGCAAAACACTTTGGAATATGCGTGTGTAAAATTAACTGATTTTGTGTCCCAGCAACTCCCAGCACACATTAAAATTTTCTCCTTGTTACTGTGCCCTGGAGGCAACACACACACGCACTGTGCTCATGTATCCAGATTTAGCTATCCATTGCATTGCTGTTTTGTATGACTGTTTTAGGGCAAGCATTCCCTCCCCTAATATCTGGCTGTTGGTGCAGCAGGCACATTGAGGGAATAGGGATTTGTTAATTGGATGAGATGCTGCTGCAGTGTCCAACTATGTCCACCGGGGGGTTTCTCCAGAGTGAGCTCAGAGCTGCACAGTGCCTATTACTCCAACTTCTCGACTGGACTTTCCTGTTTGGCACCTCTTACGCTGGGGCAGATCCTCAGTTGATGTCAATTTGCACAAGCTGAGGATCTGCTGCATTGTGCACATCAACTGCTGGATAGTAGTGAACAGGGAAGAAGGAGGCCAGGATAGGGACATGCTAACTCTTGGTCCAAGATCAAACTTTTGTGCCTTGCTTTGCAGCTGAGAACAAGTCCTCCTCCTTAGGGGATGCAAAGGTGTCTGCATGACTGCATGGAGTAAAGCGTGCTTACTGTAAAACATCTTGATGTAAAAACATGCCCACCAGTGTGAGCAACATAGAGTTTCTTCAGAAGGCCCATAGCACTTCCTGCCACCGCTGTATAGGACCATTGTCTTTAGGGCTTGATCCAAAGCCTATAGAAGTCAATGGAAAGATCCCATCATCTTTACTGTACTTTGAATTAGCGTCTTAATGCATGTGGTCATGTTGGCTTTTTATTTACTTTTGTTGTATTTGATACCATTTGAATGGTTGGTAAATGACACATTTCTAAACTGAAAAATACAAGTTATTTAACGTTTAATTGCCACTAAGCTCTCAAGTCTATTACTTGCTACTGGGACCGCGAGCTGGTTTCAAAAACCGCTGTTAATCTCAAAGCCATGAATTATTTTGTTCTAAATTCCATTTTTTCTAAAGAGCAAAAACAATTGCTCCTTCACTCACACAAGCTTATATTAAACTTCAGAACCAAGAGGCTATTATAGATCTTGATTGCTTTTCAGAACTAAATAAATGTGTAAAATGTAGCTTTATTTTTCCTCCCCTGATCCTAATTAATTATGCAAATAATGAAAACAAAAGGTGTGTGTGTGTGTGTGTGTAAATGCTGCATCTTGCTGTGTTTTCTCTTCCTGATTTCAGAACAGTCTCGAGTTAGTCCGTGGATATTTCTTATATTTCCAGCATCATTTTTTTGTGTTTAGTTCCTTTAAAATTAACTTTCTCCTGCATTATTGTGATGTATTAAAATTAGAAGCTTTATATTTCTCTCTGAGTCTAGGAGTGGATCATTGTGGGGAAAGTGGAATGTGTATGTGTGTTATGTAAGTGGAAGGGTAACATTTTATCCTTTTGTAAGATTAGTGCCTGCTTCTACTTTTGTTTTATTTGTGGGGGTGTAACAGGATGTTGATACTGCACAGGAGTGCAAGTTAGAACAAACGTGTTTGTAAAATAGGTTTTGAAGTACTGTAGTTGAGAGACAAGTTTCAATTTTAGGATTAGCTGCAGTAGCAACCCTATAAATGGAAGGTCTCTTTCAGGAAAACAGCGAAGGTTTGCATTCAATCACCCACATTTTAAAGAATTTAATGGAATGTAATTAATAGCCTGGTAGGAAATATGCCTTGTGTTGTAAACTGTTTCACCAAAAAGTGAGAACAGACCTAGTTCCCTTTAATCCATCTATCTCCTCCTAGTCCTAACTGTAATACTCATCAAAGCAAGCACAAGGGGAAATGATAGTGCATCTCAGTGCTAACTCTTCCCACTGCAAACCTAGGCACATTTATAACAAAGCTGTACCTTAAATTATAACATTGTATATTTTTTTCAAAGTTTATTACTGTCTTTGAATCTATGTTTTGTAGCCTCAGGGCTGTGTGCCTTTGTTTGCATGACACATTCCCTGTGTGTTTATTAACATACTGTTAAGCTATATTCCCAGCATGAGCAGGCATCCTTTCAATCCATTGACTACAGGATCAGGTCTGAGCATGCTCATTCACCAGAGATAATCACTACAACCAAAGTGACTTCTCACAGAGAATGTGGCTCCTCTCACAGCAAGACAGCAAATAGGAAATGACTTGGGGCAAGTCTTACTAAACTGGAAAAATGAATTAGACACACTCCTAACAGAATCTGAAAACATGACATTCAGTGAAGAAGGAGAAAAGGTTAGAGCAAGAGGTTGCTTAGCGTTCCCACTTGGGAATTGAAACATATTGATGGTTGTATTATACCTTCTTATGATTTGTCTTTCAGTTGTGTCATCCTGAAAGAAAACTATCCATTGAACAAATATTTCCATTTCTTTTATATATATATATACACACATAAATTCAAGTTATGAAAAAAGCAGGTCGTGATTGAGGCAAATCTCAACATCTTTCTGCGAAACAAAGGTTTTTCACTTAAAACAAATTTGAAAGTAAAATTGTGTAAATTGCTCTGGCCTTTGAGATGAAAAAATCCTTTACAATATGCAGCCGAAAAATTGGGCAGCTCAGGCTTATATCACGTTTACAGGAACATAAATTGCCACAATTGAGCTACAAGTTTTATGGTCTTAAATCGCATCATTATGTTTCTGGATATTGGTAGGGAAGCTAGAAAACAGCAGATTGCATCCATCTCAGGAAATAATAACAGTCTTACTGATTACCTTCAGTATTTCACTACACTGTATTAGGTCATTTTTAACCCTCTCATTTGATGGAAAATGTCATATTTGCTACTCAGGGTAAATCACAGCATGGAGTATTTATTTGCCTGATAAGCCAAACCTACTATGTTCATTTATTTTTTGTATGTTAACCTACTGAGGGACAGGTCTCTGTTATAAACGGGTGAAATCAATAGAGTTGTGTTGATTTATACCAGGTGTGGAACTGTCCCAAAAAGTTCATTGTTCAGCAAGTCTTTGGGGAAATCGTGAGGTTTAAATAAGGCAAACAGCCATTGGAAGACAGACAAAGATGTGGGAAAACAAAGGAAATAAGCCCTTCATGGGATAAAGACACTCCTATAAAAACAGTCTACTCATCTTAAAACAATTACAAGGTTAAAAATTAACAAATAAAAACCAGTTGCACATGCAGGAGCATCCCCCTCCAAGATATGATTCAAAGTCGTGATATTACAGATGGAAATTTGGATTTGTGAAAGTAGGAGAAATAAGCTTAATTGTGGGCAAATGTATTTTTCTTTAGATTTTATTTTCTAGATACCTAGAGAATCAAATAAATGCATCCCTCTAGAAATTCTCCCAATGCAGAGGCCTAGTCTGAGGCCTAAACCCCACTGAAATCAGGGTTTACATGGGCTTTAAGTGGTGCATGCTGGACCTTTTGCACAGAGATGAATTTCACTGCAGAACTCAAAATTCCCACTGATATGAGTGAGTGTTTTGGGAGCACAAAGAATGCAAAAGATTCCCCCTGATACTTGGGTACACAAGGAATGCAGATTTGGATCCAAACTCAGGGCCCAGTGCTGCCAACCCTATTGATGTTGAGTACTCCCTTACTCCCTAACATGCCCTCATTAATTTACAGATGAAAGTCCTAGGGTGAGGGAAGCTCAAGACCCAGGTGAATAATATGTCATAATAAAGTTAACACATGATAATGCAAAATATATAGAGAAGGGGAAAATATATTCCCTGGAGGAGGAGTTATGGAAGGATCTAAGGGTAAGGGGCTACATCTTAAATTCTTATAAAACAGCTTTATGCTACTCTGGCAGTGCAGAGCAGCCTTAAACCCATCTTAAATCGCCCGTGGAGGAGTCCCTTTGTGGAAGTAAATCCGCTTATGCCAAAGGACCAATGTATGGATTGTGACAAGGAAAAAAGAAGCATGGCCAAGGGGACCCCATTTGCTGGTGAACCCTGAAAGTGGTTTCAAGTTACCTTTGCCCACCTTCCTCTTGAGCTGTAGCAACCAAAGCTTGGATACAGACAAGGATAGGGACCAAGGTGTGTGTGTGTGTGTGTGTGTGTGTGTGTGTGTGTGTGTGTGTGTGTGTGTGTGTGTGTGTGACATTCACTTAGTTTCTCCTCCATAAATAAATGCCTGAATACACTAGTCATTTACTTTTATAAGACAAAAATAAAAAAAAGCCATGCTACAAAGAAGGCTGATTGCTGATATGAATTCTGATTGTTACGCATATTTTTAAAACAGCCAAATGTAAATAATTTCTGAAGTTTTCATGACTGTTAACGAAGATGTACAGTATCTTAAAGAGCTGGTCAAAGTATGCCTGAGTCAGCTTGTATCCAAGAACAGCTAGAATTTTGTACCAGGTAAAATCTTTAAGGGACAAAATTCCCCCCGTACAGAGTGCTAGTAGCTACAGTATTTATATGCCCCTCCCACTCAGTGTAGTATCTAAGCAGCTCACAATCTGTAACTTCCACAACATCCCTGTGCGGTAGAGAAGTGTTGTTATCCCTGTTTTACACATGGGAACTTAGGCACAGGGAGCCTAAAGTCTAGACCCGGAAACAGGACTTAGGTTCAGCATTGCAATCCTTAACTTTAGGCACCCTGTCACACAGTGGAATTCACAAGGCATACATTTTTAACAGTGAGAGTAATGAACCATTGGAACAATTTACCAAGGGTCACAGTGGATTCTCCATGTCTTTCTAAAAGATCAGGTCTAGCAATTATTTTGGGGAAGTTCTATGGCAGTAGTGGGCAACCTGCGGCTCATGGCCCACACGCGGCCCAACAGGGTAATCCGCTGGCAGGCCACCAGACAGTGTGTTTACATTTGCATGGCCGCCCACAACTCCCAGTGGCCACGGTTCGCCATTCTCGGCCAATGGGCGCTGAGGGAAGCAGTGCCCATTGGCTGGGAACGGCGAACCGCAGCCACTGGCAGCTGTGGGCAGCTGTGTAAATGTAAACACACTGTCTGGCACCCTGCCAGCGGATTACCCTGTTGGGCTGTGTGCGGCAGGTTGCCCACCACTGTTCTATGGCCTGTGCTGTACAGGAGGTCAGACTAGATGACCACCATCACCATCTCTGGGCCTTGGAATCCATGAACCCAAGTCTGCCGCCGCCCAGCTGAGTGCCCTAACCATGGAGCTATATAGTAGCTGGGGGTGTCTCTCTCTTATTGAAATGATTTTACATTATATAAAATACTTAAATGGTCATTTGGCCAGACAGAGTGAGAATTTCTCTGTAGTCTAGTGGTTAGGGAATTCACATGGGAGACTCGGGTGCCAGTCTCCCTACTCTAGTGAATGAAGGGGGACTCTAAATGCATCTGCAAGCTTGGGTCCTGCAGATGAACTCGGTGGGGAAATGTCTATTTTTTTGTATCCTGCTAGGGCTTTGGAATTAAGCCCAATGACTTAGGTAGTGGGGGTGCACACAAACAGAGGCACTTAGGGGACTTTTTCAGCAGAATTGGAGGCATCTACAAAGGTGGCAGATTGGTATCCTAACCACTTCGTCTCGACACACCCAGCATACAACTGTATATGCTAAGCTGCCCTGTGATGTCCTTCTGCCTACATTGAATAAACATTGGTTCCTTAAAACACAGCAGGTCTGAATTCCTATTACAACTTTCAACCACAGAACAAGTTTCTACACACCAATAAAAGCCTCCCAAACAAAGGTATATAGATTCTTGAAGATTAAACTGATGGTAGTATCAAAATGGGCCCTTCAAGATTGTGAAAGGACAGAACTAAATGCTATACGCTTCAGTTATCTTTCCCATTAGATGTCTTTAAAAAATAGATCAAGTTGGATTAACAATATATTTGTCATCTACCTTTGTCCAGCAACTAAAGTTTACCAAGTAGACACACATTACTAAATTACATGTTGCCTTAAAGAACTTAGAGAACAGGAACAAACTAGAATATCTTCAAGCTTAAATACGCTATTTCTTTGTATGTCTCATTCTTATTAACAGTAGTCATCCTGGCTCAAAAGTTACACAATATAATAATACTCCTGGAAGTTATCTTTCTATAGAGTGGATAAGTTTGAGGGGGGAAAATGTCAAGTAATATTTTATAACATTATTTACTTTCTGTTGTTTCCATGCTAGCAGAAACGCTAAAAATTATAATAATAAGGAAGAAAAATACTTTTCATTTCTGTTTTTTTTTTCATTTGCAAATACTGGTGGTTTTTTTCTCTGTTTTGAAATGAACAATGCTCGATGCACTTGTTTAACAATAGCCATATCTTCAGTTTATTTTCTTGTCTTTTTTCTGTCCATTGGTACTGTGCTAACAGATTCTGCAGAGCTGGCACAAAACATTGATTTATTTTGGGAATCATTTATTTGTTTTTGTTTGTTTAGTTTCCCTGTGATTGAAGTGCTGCTTCACTCTTAAAAAGTAACTGTAGACACTCATCATGCGGTTCTATGTTTGTTGTTTCACAATAATTTACACATCAAATATTCTTACTGTTCAAGCAAAAATGATGCTGTGTTTTGCCAGCCCTGTAAATTTATCCTGTGATCTGAGAGTCAAGCTGGTTTTTTTCTTCTTAGGCATCAGCAGCACTAATAAAGATTCCGCATTCTATGCCATCAGAGACACCTGTGCAAACCAGTTATCTGCAGGTGTAACTGACTGACTGAAATTTAGCACACAAGTTCTGTTGATACACAGGATTAAATATAATCCATCTCACTCTTACTTAGCTATGTTGGCTCTGCAGAGCTAATGGGAGTAAAAAAATAGTGAAATTTATTTAGATTCGGCAGATATGATTCAGAATCCACCTTCCATTGTAAGTGTAAGGTGCATTTCTTTGACCTTGCCTTCTCTAACACACTCACTCACTCACACACAATGCTGTCTGTGTGTATATGTATATAATATAAAATTCCCAAACTGCACATGCTTCTCCCTGTAGGGAGAGTATGAGAGAAAAAGCATATGATATATATTAGTAACATTGCTTAATCCACTACTGGAAGAGGCTCACATACTATGGTGATGAGCATGTTCTAAGAACCTATGTAGAATAAAATGGAATCTACACAGAGAGCAGAACTGTTCAGCAAGAAAATAATGTTTACATAGTCCTTGTTGATAGTAAAACTAGTTAAATAAAACTACATATTTGTTTCCAAATTCAGTGGTGATATTTAAGGATGTAACTCATTCTAACTTGTATTCACTTTGAAAAATACTCTAACATGCCTATGTAACTAAGGGACTAAGTCCAATTTACAAGAGAGAGCTAGGTCCAGGTTTTTAAAGATATTTAGGTGACTAAAGATGCAGATAGATGCCCCATGGGACTTTCAAAATGGCCTGGGCTCTAACTTCCATTGATTCAATGGGAGTTTGGAAATCTCATAAGATACCTATCTACATCCTTAGGTGTCTAAATACTCTTTAAAAAAATCTGACCATTAGAGGCAACCCCATTGAAAATCTGTGGCACATAAGCCATTTTTGAAAACATGACTTAGAAGCCTAAGCATTTTTGAACATTTCATCAGTTAGTCTCTTTACAACTTAGTTGAATTCCAAGGCTCACTCTGATTCACCTGTGAACTTGGCCTCTGGAATAAACAACATTTGCTCCACCCAATTATTATGACTTTAGTTAGGTCAAATTTTGGCCTACACTAATGTCTCTTTGGTATGATCTCAAGATTATTTATAAATGTTTAGAATTTATTTAATATTATGCTGTGATGAGCTTTGGTCTCTATCTGAACATCTAGTCACACAGTGCAATTTGGTTGATCTGCTAAAAGATAGAAAATAACTGCGGCTTTTGCTGTCACCAAATAAACTCTTGTTTTAAGTGATTAAGGTTAGTTGGGAATAAGGTTGTCTCCCCAGATCCCTCTTTAGCTATTGAGTAACATGATTCAGAGATAGTCATCAGTGTTTTCCCCAGGAATTGAAATTAGAGGGGGGAATTTACAGGGGGAGTTGGAAAACAGCTAAATTGGCAACACTGCAACTAGTTGACCAGTGGGAGAAGGAGGGGAATTTGGGGGGTGGGGGTGGGGGGTGACTCATCTAAGACTCGTCTCTCACCTTTTTTATATTACTAATCATAATTTAGATCAAATAAAACAGCTTCCATCAGTTAAGGGAAAATGTCTACAAAAAGTTATTTAGAGTCTAACACTGATAAAAGGCTGCATACAAAAAGCAGAAATGAAGAATCAATTCATTTTGGAGAGAATATTTTAATAAATCACTAAAAGAATCAACAGTGAAGAATAGGAATACCAAACTGAAACAATGTTAAATTATACATGATTGGAACACAGTTATCTAACTTCATAAAATGAGTTTCCCAAACTCACAATTTCTCTCTTGAGAATTTGAAGCCTTGGTGTCAAACTCAAAATTGAATCTGCCAATTACTTCCTGGGAAGAATGACTGAGTCTTAAAGTAGTCAAATCTTTATTTCACTCACCAGATGAACCTGGGACTTTGCTTCTACTTAACTAAAAGGATTTACTCAGACTTCCCAACTTTTTTCCAAACATCACCCATACTCCAGAAAATCTTACAGAATCTGCCTTTTATGCATTCCCTGTTTAACTGGCATGGGCCTTGCAAACTATGCTATGTCATCTGCCCTTTACACTATTTATATGCCAAGTTTCTATTTTGACACAGAATACATTATTTTTTGTCTGGTTACTTTGCTATTACTTTTAAAACAGTGGAATGCTCTATGGGAAAACATATATGTTCATATATAGCTGAATGGTTATATATTTTACAAGTGCAATACAAAAAGTAAAGTGTGACATGGATATGAATTGGATTATGACCTATATACATATATATTATGAGCTATATATATATATTTTATTATTGTGGCACATAGAAGCCCTAGTTATGGACCAGGATCCCATTGTGCTAGGCACTGTACAAACACAGAACAAAAAGATGGCCCCTGCTCCTACAATCTAAGTATAAGACAAGAGACAACAGATGGATACAGACCGATGGTGGAATACAAGAAAACAATTATATGATATTGGTCAGAATGAGATGCAGTGGCCTCTGCACACCAGTGGCCTAACCATTGACAAGCCTGTTGCATCACAGCAAATATGAGGCAAATTCTGCTTACCTTGCTCAAGACTCCCATTGATTTAAGTAAGGAATGCAGATTTGGTGAGATATGTCAGTGTTTGCTGGATCAGGGGGCATGAGCAAAGAAGCTGTGGAGATGGGGTTCATTAACTCTGGATGTGCTGGTGCGGAGGAGTTGTGCTGAAGTCTCCCTCTGGGCTGGAGGCAGGGATTCAATTTTCTCACCTCCATAAAGGCCCTAATCCTGTGAGGTGCTGAGCAACTGCTGGCAGCTACTGAGCACTCTCAACTCGCAATGAAGTCCCAGTGACTGAGGGCACTCAGTACTTCTCAGAAAGCTCTGCAGTCTTGTAGGATCAGGCACTTAGTTCCCCATAAAATGCTCACCTATTTAAACTATGAGCAAGAGGTAGGTAGATTGTGAGTTTCACTTATAGTGAAATTCCATTATAGTAAAGTAGAATGGAAATCCCTTATTGTTTAAAGAGATGAGAATTTGCAAACTGCAATTCTGGCTTTGTGAACTTATTCATTGTGCTTTATTCTGTGAACTGGTATTTGGCCTTCAAGAGCCCATTTCTGTAGTCCCCTCGCAGGCAAAACTCCCATATAAAAATCTGAGCTCATGAAAAAATGCCTTTGCTGTATCTGTGAATGCACATTTGTTTTCATGTAACTGTGTCTTTCCACTTAAAACTGAAAATGTCTGAAACCTGAGAATGACTTTCATGATTGAAAGACAAAGACGTCGGGAAACACCATGTCAGCAGATCTAATGCCTCTAAACCAAAATAATTGCAAGGTGTTTCTCTGCCCTGGAACTCCTCTGATAGCTCAGCTCTTCTATTTTATTTTTGAACTGAAATAAAAATATAATCTCTCAGAACCCGATTGCAAAGACTTACTGCCAGCAAAGGAAGAAAGAGATCAGACAAACAAATGGTTTTTCTTTAAAAACATTGTCCTTCTCTCCCTTCTGCAATATTATAACAATCTTATCCCTCCTCTTCTCTTCAACTGAATTGAAGCTGATGCGTTAATAATGCAACAGAGTATGATGGGCACCAGCTACCTCTAATCACCATAGAAATGAGCTGGCCCAAGAAAAATTCCACCAGAGGCATTTGTTCAAGCAAATGTACCCCTACTGACAGATGCAGAGTGTTAGGAGGACAGCGGTATCTTAATGTAATGAATCGCTGCCACAAGTTATTTTTCGGAGGGTGAATCAAAGGAATTTTCAGTTTGGAAATTAGCATAGCACATATTGAATTATTTGTCTTCCCATGGTGCTTTTAAGAAATAGGAAAAGACACTTTGGCTTCCTTCACAGAAGTAAGCCAAGAAAGGTTCTTCCCCAACCTATTATTGGAAGGGTTTCCTCACCAATCCCTATTTTTTTAAAAATGAATGCATATAATATAGATATATACTAAAGTAAGGTACAAATTTCTATTCACACTTTCACTGTTTCAAAGGTAGCTATAGCCTCTGTCATTTTATTTTGAAAATATATGTGACATGGTTTTCCTGTCATCTTATCCCAGCTGCTAGATGGTGCCTGAGTATATTAGGCAGCAGAGACTCTTAGAGAGTGTGATCCCACTTCCCCCTCATGGCTAGAGAGCCCTGGTGTGGAGGGTTAAGGCAGAGAATGAGGCCACACCTTGGCATCCATTTTAGGAGAAACATAAAGAAACATCAGGTCCTTGATTTGAAAAGGGCAACAAAAATTCAGGGAATAAGTCAGGGAAGTGGACTGGACGGAAGAACTCAAAGATCTGAATTAGGATTGCCAACTTTCTATTCACACAAAACTGAACACCCTTGCCCCGCCCCTGCCCCGCCTCTCCTCTGACGCCCCACCCCCACTCACTCCATCCCCCCTCCCTTTGTCGCTCGCTCTCCCCACTCTCACTCACTCGCTCATTTTCACTGGGCTGGCTCAGGGGGTGGGGGGTGGGACAGGGTGAGGACTCAGGCAGAAGGGTGGGATGCAGGGGTGAGGGCTGTGGGGTGGGGCCGGGGATGAGGGGTTTATGGTGCAGGAGGGGGCTCAGGGTGGGGCAGAGGGTTCGAGTGCTGGGGGGTGAGGGCTCTGGCTGGGGGTGCAGTCTCTGGGGTGGGGCCAGAAATGGGGATTTCAGGGTGTGGGAGGGGGCTCCGGGCTGGGGCAGGAGAGATGGGGTGCGGGGAGGGGGGTGAGGACTCTGGCTGGGGGAGCAGACTCTGGGTTGGGGCTGAGGATGAGGGGTTTGGGATGTAGGAGTGTGCTTTGGGTTGGGACTGAGGGGTTCAGAGGGTGGGAGGGGGATCAGGGCTGGGGCATGGGGTTGGGGCGCAGGGGAGTGTCAGGGGTGCAGGCTCCGGGCAGCACTTACCTCAAGCAGCTCCTGGAAGCAGCAGCATATCCCCCCTCCGGCTCCTACACAGACGCGTGGCCAGGTGGCTCTGCGCGTTGCCCCATCTGCAGGCGCCACCCCGCAGCTCCCATTGGCCGCAGTTCTGGCCAATGGGAGCTTCAGAGCTGGCGCTTGGGGCAGGGACAGTGCCCTATGCATAGGAGCCAGAGCGGGAGCATGCTGCTGTTTCTGGGAGCCACGCAGAGCCACAGTAGGCAGGGAGCTTTTAATGGCCTGGTCAGTGGTGCTGACCGGAGCTGCCAGGGTCCCTTTTCAACCGGGCATTCCAGTTGAAAACCGGACATCTGGCAACCCTAATCTGAATGTGGAAGAGACTTGGAAATACTTTAGATCAAAGTTGCAGAAACCATCTGAACCCTGCATCCCAAGCAAGGGGAAAAATCGTAGGGAACGGTTGCAGCGGCACAGGAGCCAGCAAACAGAGCTGTAAACAGGGGAGTTTCAGTGGGATTCCTGTTGGAGGAGAAGATTTTTGTAATTTGTGTATTGTATTTTGTAGTTTTATATGTGTGGAGGCTGGTAGGGGCAGTGTGCTGGGAGAGAAGCTGAGCCCTGATTAGGGGGCGGTGCTTCTCTGCTTAGTGGTCCTATAAAGGTAGCCAGCCAGTCCGGCAGCGACATAGACAGCTGCAGCAGCACAGGAGCCAGCAAACAGAGCTGTAAACAGGGGAGTTTCAGTGGGAGTTTGCAAGGGGAGTTTGCGGGGGAGACTAAGAGAGCTAGGCAGAGGAATAGACAGGCTAGTGAAGGGAGTGGGTGGTGTTCTGCCAGTGTTTTGGTGCCTGTTGGGGGTTTGTTTTGCTGTGGGTGGTTTGGTTTGTGTTTCCCAGGCTAACAGGATTTAGGTGGGAAGGCTATGACCGATACAGAAGCAGCAGTGGAATGAGGATGACACACAATGAGGATGACTGGATGTGGAAGCTGCAGCATGTACATGATCCTGGAGGGGGTATCTGAAAAGAGTTTCGTCTGCATGAAGTGCCGCCTGATAGAGCTGATGGAAGAAAAGATTCGAGGATTGGAGATGCAGGTGGAAACTCTGGTTGAGTTTAGAAGGGGGTTCGAGCAGATGATGGAGCAAAGACATGAGGAGGCTGAAGGAAAAAGCTCAGACTTGCAGATGGAAGCAGGACCAAAGAATTCTGAGGGGAGACTGCTGGGTGAGGAAAGTGGACAGTGGAAGCATGTGACTAAGAGAACCAGGCAGAGGAAAAGACAGACTAGTGAAGGAGAAATAGAGCTCAGGAACAGGTTTGCGGAGTTGGAAAATGAAGAAGGGGCACAGCAGGTGGTCGCTGAAGGTGAGAGGGCAAGGAAGAAGAGAAGAGCAGCTAGTCCTATAGGAAGAGGGGGAAGAGTCAATGGAGATAACAACACCAAATATGAGCCCCAGGAGGATGCGGGATGGGTTGCGGAGGATTGCAAGGGACAACAGAAATCAAGAGGACTTGCAGCCAGAGGGAGCAGGGGATAGACCGGACAATCGCACCATCACCAGGAAAAGGCAGGTCTACGTGATGGGGGACTCCTTACTGAGAAGAATAGACAGGCCTGTAACTTGAGCTGATCCGGAGAACAGAAGGGTGTGCTGTCTGCCGGGTGCTAAGATACGGGATGTGGACCTGAGGCTGAAAAGGATCCTAACGGGAGCGGGAAAGAATCCACTGATTGTCCTTCATGTGGGAACAAATGATACGGCTAGATTCTCATTGGAACGTATCAAGGGAGACTATGCCAGGCTGGGGAAGACGCTTAAGGATATCGAGGCTCAGGTGATCTTCAGTGGGATTCTGCCTGTTCCTAGAGAAGGGTGACAAAGGTGTGACAAGATTATGGTGATCAACAGATGGCTCAGGCAGTGGTGCTATAAGGAAGGCTTTGGGATGTATGGCCACTGGGAAGCATTCATGGACAGAGGACTGTTCTCTCGGGATGGACTTCACCTGAGTAAGGAGGGAAATAGACTTCTAGGATGGAGGCTGGCACAACTGATTAAGAGAGCTTTAAACTAGGAATTTGGGGGAGATGGTTGGGAGATGTCCAGGTAATCTCCGTGCTGGAATTTAACATTGAGAAGGAAGAAAACAAAGTAAGAAAGGATACAGCCGTGGGTATGAGAATGGACATAAGGAGGAAGGGTAGTGTAGATACCAGTCTAATAGGTGATACTGGCGGTAGAATGTCTGTGCCTAATCGGGTAAAGAATGTCAGTGAAGCCAAACGGCAAAAATTAAGATGTTTGTACACTAATGCGAGGAGCCTAAGTAACAAAATGGAGGAACTAGAGCTACTGGTGCAGGAAGTGAAACCAGATATTATAGGGATAACAGAAATATGGTGGAATAGTAGTCATGACTGGAATACAGGTATTGAAGGCTATGTGCTGTTTAGGAAAGACAGAAATAAAGGCAAAGGTGGTGGAGTAGCATTGTATATCTATGATGAGGTAGACTGTAAAGAAATAAGAAGTGATGGAATGGATAAGACAGAGTCTGTCTGGGCAAAAATCACATTGGGAAAGAAAGCTACTAGAGCCTCCCCTAAGATTGTGCTTGGGGTGTGCTACAGACCGCAGGGATCCAATTTGGATATGGATACAGACCTCTTTAATCTTTTTAATGAAGTAAACACTAATGGGAATTGTGTGATCATGGGAGACTTTAACTTCCCAGATATAGACTGGAGGACAAGTGCTAGTAATAATAATAGGGCTCAGATTTTCCTGGATACAATAGCTGATGGATTCCTTCACCAAGTAGTTGAAGAACCAACAAGAGGGGATGCCATTTTAGATTTGGTTTTGGTGAGTAGTGAGGACCTCATAGAAGAAATGGTTGTAGGGGACAACCTTGGTTCGAGTGATCATGAGCTAATTCAGTTCAAACTAGATGGAAGGATAAACAAAAATAGATCTGGGACTAGGGTTTTTTATTTTAAAAGGGCTAACTTTAAAGAATTAAGGAAATTAGTTAGGGAAGTGGATTGGACTGAAGAACTTGTGGATCTAAAGGTGGAGGAGGCCTGGAATTACTTCAAGTCAAAGTTGCAGAAACTATCAGAAGCCTGCATCCCAAGAAAGGGGGGAAAAAATCATAGGCAGGAGTTGTAGACCAAGCTGGATGAGCAAGCATCTCAGAGAGGTGATTAAGAAAAAGCAGAAAGCCAACAAGGAGTGGAAGAAGGGAGGGATTAGCAAGGAAAGCTACTTTATTGAGGTCAGAACATGTAGGGATAAAGTGAGAAAGGCCAAAAGCCATGTACAGTTGGACCATGCAAAGGGAATTAAAACCAATAGTAAAAGGTTCTATAGCCATATAAATAAGAAGAAAACAAAGAAAGAAGAAGTGGGACCACTAAACACTGAGGATGGAGTGGAGGTTAAGGATAATCTAGGCATGGCCCAATATCTAAACAAATACTTTGCCTCAGTCTTTAATGAGGAGCTTACAGATAATGGTAGGATGACAAATGGGAATGAGGATATGGAGGTAGAAGCCAAACTTGAACAGCTTAATGGGACTAAATCGGGGGGCCCAGATAATCTTCATCCAAGAATATTAAAGGAACTGGCACATGAAATTGCAAGTCCATTAGCAAGAATTTTTAATGAATCAGTAAACTCAGGGGTTGTACCGTACGACTGGAGAATTGCTAACATAGTTCCTATTTTTAAGAAAGAAAGAAAAAGCGATCCGAGTAACTATAGGCCTGTTAGTTTGACATCTGTAGTATGCAAGGTCTTGGAAAAATTTTTGAAGGAGAAAGTAGTTAAGGACATTGAGGTCAATGGTAATTGGGACAAAATACAACATGGTTTTACAAAAGGTAGATCGTGCCAAACCAACCTGATCTCCTTCTTTGAGAAGGTAACAGATTTTTTAGACAAAGGAAACGCAGTGGATCTAATTTACCTCAATTTCAGTAAGGTATTTGATACGGTTCCACATGGGGAATTATTAGCTAAATTGGAAAAGATGGGGATCAATATGAAAATTGAAAGGTGGATAAGGAACTGGTTAAAGGGGAGACTACAACGGGTCGTACTGAAAGGTGAACTGTCAGGCTGGAAGGAGATTACTAGTGGAGTTCCTCAGGGATCGGTTTTGGGACCAATCTTATTTAATCTTTTTATTACTGACCTTGGCACAAAAAGTGGGAATGTGCTAATAAAGTTTGCAGATGACACAAAGCTGGGAGGTATTGCTAATACAGAGAAGGATCAGGATATCATACAGGAAGATCTGGATGACCTTGTAAACTGGAGTAATAGTAATAGAATGAAATTTAATAATGAAAACTGCAAGGTCATGCATTTAGGGATTAATAACAAGAATTTTGGTTATAAATTAGGGACACATCAGTTGGAAGTAACAGAGGAGGAGAAGGACCTCGGAATATTGGTTGATCACTGGATGACTATGAGCCGCCAATGTGATGTGGCTGTTAAAAAAGCTAATGCAGTCTTGTGATGCATCAGGCGAGGTATTTCCAGTAGAGATAAGGAGGTGTTAGTACCATTATACAAGGCACTGGTGAGACCTCATCTGGAATATTGTGGGCAGTTCTGGTCTCCCATGTTTAAGAAGTATGAATTCAAACTGGAACGGGTACAGAGAATGGCTACTAGGATGATCTGAGGAATGGAAAACCTGTCTTAGGAAAGGAGACTCAAAGAGCTCAGCTTGTTTAGCCTAACCAAAAGAAGGCTGAGGGGAGGTATGATTGCTCTTTATAAATATATCAGAGGGATAAATACCAGGGAGGAAGAGGAATTATTTAAGCTCAGTACCAATGTGGACACAAGAACAAATGGATATAAACTGGACATTAGGAAGTTTAGACTTGAAATTAGACGAAGGTTTCTAACCATTAGAGGAGTGAAGTTCTGGAACAGCCTTCCAAGTGGAATAGTGGGGGCAAAAGATATATTTGGCTTCAAGACTAAGCTTGATAAGTTTATGGAGGGGATGGTAGGATGGGCTAACCTAATTTTGGCAATTAATTGATCTTTGATTATTAGCAGGTAAATATGCCCAATGGTCTGTGATGGGATGTTAGATGGGGTGGGATCTGAGTTACTACAGAGAATTCTTTCCTGGGTGCTGGCTGGTGAGTCTTGCCCACATGCTCAGGGTTTAACTGATCGCCATATTTGGGGTCGGGAAGGAATTTTCCTCCTGAGCAGATTGGCAGAGGGCCTGGAGGTTTTTTGCCTTCCTCTGCAGCATGGGGCACAGGTCACTTGCTGGAGGATTCTCTGCACCTTGAGGTCTTTAAACCACAATTTGAGGACTTCAATAACTCAGGCATAGGTTGGGGGTTTGTTACAGGGATGGGTGGGTGAGATTCTGTGGCCTGCGTTGTGCAGGAGGTCAGACTAGATGATCATAATAGTCCCTTCTGACCTTAAGTCTATGAGTCTATGAGTCTATAAGCTTGATGAACAAGCATCTCAAACAGATTATTAAGAGAAAACTGAAAGCCGACAAGGAATGGAAGAAGGGATGGACCAGCAAGGAAAGCTACCTTGTGGCGGTCAGAAAGTATAGGGAAAAAGTGAGAACTGACAAAAGCCAAGCAGAATTGGACCTTGCAAAGGAAATTAAAACCAATAGTAAAAGATTATTTAGTCATATAAATAAAAAGAAAACACAGAAAAAAGAAATGAGACCACTAAGCATTGAGGATGGGGTAGAGAATAAAGATAATCTAGATATGGCCCATCATTTAGATCAGTGTTTCCCAAACTTGGGATGCCGCTTGTGTAGGGAAAGCCCCTGGCGGGCCAGGCCGGTTTGTTTACCTGCCCCGTCCACAGGTCCGGCTGATCGCTGCTCCCACTGGCCGTGGTTCACTGCTCCAAGCCAATGGGAGCTGTGGAAAGTAGCAGCCAGTACGTCTCTCGGCCTGTGCCGCTTCCCGCAGCTCCCATTGGCCTGGAGCAGCGAACCGTGGCCAGTGGGAGCAGCGATCGGCAGGACCTGTGGATGGAGCAGGTAAACAAACCGACCCAGCCCGCAAGGGGCTTTCCCTACACAAGCGGCATCCCCAGTTTGGGAAACACTGATCTAAATGAATACTAGACCTCATTTTTTAATAAGGATAATGATGAGGTTGGGAGTAGTGGCAGGATGGCTAATGGGAACAAGGATATGGAAGTAGCAATTACCATATCTCAGATGGAAGCCAAATTCAAACAGTTTAATAGGACCAAATCAGGGGGCCCAGATGATCTAACTCCAAGAATGTTAAAACAACTGATGCATGAAATTGCAAAACCAATAGTGGGGATTTGTAATGAATCTGTAAACTCAGGGGTCATAACCCGTGACTGGAGAATTGCTAATACAATACCTATATTTAAGAAAGGGAAAAAAGTGATCTGTGAAACTACAGGCCCATTACTTTGCACTTAATTGTATGCAAGGTCTTAGAACAATTTTTTAAAGACACAGTAGTTAAGAACATAGAGGTAAATGGTAATTGGGATAAAATACAACACGATTTTACAAAAGGTAGATTGTGCCAGATCAACTTGCTCTCTTTCTTTGAGAAGATAACTGATTTTCTAGACAAAGGAAATGCAGTAGTTCTAGTCTACGTGAATTTCAGTAAGACAAGGTGGGGGAGGGAATATCATTTATTGGACCAGAGGCAAGCTTTCAATCTACACAGAGCTCTTCCTCAGGTCTGGAAAGGTTCTCAGGGGATATGTCTAGACACCTCGCTGTGTCCTAGAGCCCGGGCTCCAGTCCAAGCTGCGAAGTCTGCACAGCAATGAAATAGCCCCATAACCCAAGCCCCATGAGCCCGAGTCGGCTGGCACAGGCCAGCTTCAGGTGTCTGATTGCTGTGTAGACACACCCAGAGTGTCACCGCTAAATACAAGTTTGAACAGATTGTTTAACATAAGTAGTTAGCACATATTCTAAGGGACAATTTAAGGTGAAGTGGCCTGTTGATACCTCTGTATTCATAGGACAAAAAGGGATGTTAGTGGATAACAGATTGTTGTAATAAGCCATAAATCCAGTGTCTTTATTAAGATAATGGTTTTTAGTGTCTAGCAGAGTTATGAATTTCAGTGCCCAGGCTCGTCTTTTGAAAGTGCTGTGCAGATTTCCTTTGAGAATGAGGACCGATAGGTCAGATATAGAGTGATAGCTTTGTGAAAAGTGTTCACCTACAGGTGATACAGTTTTTTTGCCTTTTATCATTTTCCTGTGTAAGTTCATTCGAGAACAGTGATTGTTTGGTTTCACTCACATAGTTGCAAATAGTCCTGTGGCATCTTATAGACTAACAGACGTATTGGAGCATGAGCTTTCGTGGGTGAATACCCACTTTGTCGGATGCAACCAACAATGCAACTCACATAGTTGTTATTGGGGCATTCAGTGCACATGTTGTGATAGGTATGTGTAGGACCAATGGATATTGAAAGGTGTGTTGGGGGAGCTGTTGATCATTGCAGCAGTGGAGATATGTCTTCAGGTTTTGCATGTGTTGTTCTGGCAGGGTCTGGTGATGCTTTGAGTTTGTGTGTCCTGGTCTGTGGTCCTACTACACCCCATCTCAGGAAGTAGCATTAGAGGTGGATCATCCAGGCCTGCCTGATATGCTGCCACAGAAGTAGCCAATCAGAGACTAACAGGTTCAGTTCAAAGGAGCTGCAGGACCTGAGCAGGTCAGCTCCTGGCTGGGACCAAAGGAAGGATGCTCTTTGCTGGTCACAGGAGAGAGAGAGAACCAGAAGATGAGTTCTGATGGCATGTGAATTCAGTGAGGAGGAAGAGGATCTGAGAACTTCAGCAGTGAGGTAAGGGTGACGAGAAAGAGGCTGTGAGGGGAAAAAGGCCCAGGGAACAGAAGCAGTGAACTGGAGGCAATTGTATATGGCTGGTATTTACAGGCTGTCTGGGTTGGGACCTGGAGTGGTGGGTAGGCCTGGGTTCCTCCACTCTCCACCGGGGAAATGGCCTAGGCCCCCAGGAGGGGACAAGACTCTATTGGGAAGCCTGAGTGAAGGGCAGGATTTAAAGGATCCAGAGATGGGGCTGAAGACCCTGGTGAGGGCCGACAGCTTGTTGAACTGTTTGCTACCCCAGAAAGCGTTCATCCATTTGTCTGTGTGACTTGGCTGGAGGGCTGCAACTCTGAAGACCTGCCTAGCAAGGTTGGCAACATAGAGGGAATGCCAGGAGCAGGAAAAAGATTGCAGCACCACGCCCAGCCGATAGGAGGCACTCAAGAAGTGAGTGCCCTGTCACAGTGGTTAAGAAACTGGTTAAAGAGGAGACTACAGTGGGTCATGCTGAAAGGTGAACTCTCAAGCTGGAAGGAGGGTACTAGTGGAGTTCCTCAAGGTTTGGTCTTGGGAGTAGTCTTCTTAAATATTTTCATTCATGACCGTGGCACAAAAATGTGGGGATGTGTTAATAATATTTGTGGATTACTTAAAATTGGGAGATATTGTCAATATGGATGAGGACCAGAATATCATACAAGAAGATTTGGACGACCTTGAAAACTGGAGTAATAGAAATGGGATGAAATTGAATATTTCAAAGTGTAAGGTTATACACTTAGGGACTAACAACAAGAATTCTTGCTGTAAACTGGGGATGTATCAGTTGGAAGTCAAAAAGGAGGGGAAAGACCTGAGTGTATTGGTCGATCCCAGGATGACTATTAGCAACCAATCTGATGTGGTCTTCCCCCCCCCCCCCCCCCCCAAAAAGGCTAATGTTATCCTAGGATGCATCAGGCAAAGTATTTCCAGTAGAGATAGGGAAGTATTATTACCATTATACAAGGCACTGGTGAGACCCCATCTGGAATACTGGGTGCAGTTTTGGTCTCCCATGTTTAAGAAAGATGAATTGAAAGTGAAACAGGTGCAGAGAAGGTCTATTAGGATGATCAGAGGAATGGAGAACTTGCCTTATAAGAGAAGACATAAGGAGCTTAGAGTGTTTAGCTTAACAAAATGAAGGCTGAGGGGCAGTATGATTGCTCTCTATAAATAGAGATAATCAGAGGGATAAACACCAGGGAGGGAGAGGAGTTATTTAAGTTAAGGGCCAGTGCTGGCACAAGAACAAATGGGTATAAACTGGCCATCAATACGTTTAGGCTTGACATCAGACAAAGATTTCTAACCCTCAGAGTAAACCCTGGAACTACCTTCCAAGGGGAGAAGTGGGGGCAAAACACATAACTTGTTTTAAGGCTCAGTTTGATAAGATTATGGAGAGGGTGGTAGGATGACACTGCCAACAATGGCATAGCCACAACCTATTAGAATCATAGAATATCAGGGTTGGAAGGGACCTCAGGAGGTCATCTAGTCCAACCCCCTGCTCAAAGCAGGACCAATCCCCATACAGATTTTTGTCCCAGATCCCTAAATGGCCCCCTCAAGGATTGAACTCGTAACACTGGGTTTAGCAGGCCAATGCTCAAACCACTGAGCTATCCCTCCCCCCCTAATATTTCCAAAGGCTGGAGATGGGACACTAGGTAGCAAGGGCTCTGAGTTACTACAGAGAATTCTTTCTCATGTGTCTGGCTGGTAGATCTCACCCACATGTTCAGGGTTTAACTGATCACCATATTTGTGGTAAGGAAAGAATTTCCCCCCAGGTCAGATTGGCCGAGACAAAAGAGTGGACTGTTTGTCTTCCTCTGCAGCATAAGGCATGGATTCCTTGCTGTTTTGATCTAGAGTAAATGGTGGATTCTCTGTAACTTGAAGTATTTAAATGAATATTTGAGGGCCTCAGTAACTCAGCCAGAAGTTATAGGTCTATTACAGGAATTGATGGGTGACGTTCCATGGCCTGCAATGTGCAAGAGATCAGACTAGATGATCACAATGGTCCCTTTTGGCCTTAAAGTCTATGCGTTTGTAGGGTACTGAGAATGGGGAAACTGGGTAGAGTGCTTGCACCAGCATGACTATCCCTCATCCCTGCTTGGCTGTTGATGCCTCCCAGATGTTGGCTGTCTAGCCAAGAGAGGTGGGTCATTAGTAGGATTGGCCAGGAAACAAAAGTTCATTTTTTCATGAAATTTTTCAAGGTTTTCACATTGTGTGTGTGTGTGTGTGTGTGTGTGTGTGTGTGTGTGTGTGTGTGTGTGAGAGAGAGAGAGAGAGAGAGAGAGAGAGGGAGAGAGAGTAAGTATATTTACACTGCAATTAGACACCTGCAGTTGGCCCATGCCAACTGACTTGGGCTCGGGGCTGTTTAATTGTGGTGTAGATGTTTGAGCTTGGGCTATAGCCCAAGCTCTCTGACCCTCCCACTTCACAGGGTCATAGAGCTCGGGCTCCAGCCTGAACTGGAATGTCTATACCACAATTAAACAGCCCCTTAGCCCCAGCCCTATGAGTCTTAGTCTGCTGTCATGGGCCTAATTGCAACATAGATATACCCAGAGAGAAAGAGAGATCCCAGTTCCCTCTGATGTCTAGTAGAGAATGCCATATACCACATTCTTGGAGGCATGTACTGTAGTTGGTCTAAGCACTGGGTTTAGGTTCTAGCCCTTGGTGGGTCCCCACAAATAATCATATACTATTGCAATGCAGGATTATTTTACTAGGGCTTCCAGAAATAAAGGCTGTAAATCCCCTAGGCACAATAAAGTTCATAAATCCTGCCCCTTAGGTTGTCTGCTACCCAGCCTTCCCTCCAAAGCCAACTTCCAGGCTGTTGCTTCTGCTCCCATGCAGATTCTGGCTCCTTCCTGAGCCTCCTGCCCTCTGACTTCAAGTTATTATATACTTTTCCTGTTCACTGGTCATTATGGGGCCACATACAGGCGAGATGTTGAAATGTGTGTAACGGCGTGCTCCACTGGCTAAGTCCTTTCCCTCCAGTTTAACCAGGGTGGATTGAAAGTACCCAGTAATGAGCCAATAGGTTACACTAGGTTACATATTTCTTGATAGGTATTTCTAAATGGCTCATCACCGTAACCACTGATGTTTAGTGATTGTTGGGGCTGATGAGGTAAGAGACCCCTTGTTTGTGGCTGTTAGTTCAGGCAGAGTACTATACAATGATGTGGGAGCTGAATGGCTATGGTGTTCTCAGAAAGCAAGTTAAGATGAGAGTTTCACTGCTGACGTGTGTTTTAATCTCTGGGCAGGGGAAGTGCCAGAGCTGCCATCTAAATCGGCAGATGAGTGCACTAGTAACACATCATGGATGACTGAACTGGGATGACTGAAAGGGGGAGGGAGGAAACTGAATAACAGTGAAGAGACCATGTAAGGGCGAAAAAAAAGTGAGGTAAAAGGATGACTAGAATAATAAGGCCCATTGCTCCATAAATTCTAGTTATTGAATGTAACAGGCTAACAGGAAATATTGTACAATGCAGGACAGTGCATGAGGGACCTGTGAGGTAGAGTGGAACATTTTCAGCAGCAAACCTGATGTTCTGTTTCATGAATAGTCATTGTTCTAGTTCTCGATGTAAGTCTGAGCCAAGGGCACAACTGGAAGTCTGTGCAATTTCTTACAGATACAGGGCACTTTGCTTAATCAGGATATAGTTAATGGGGAAATGTTACTTAACTGGGTCACTTCCCAGGGAGCCAAATAATGTTCAGTCCTCTAAAATGGTAAAGTCTGGTGTTTAATCAAAGCTCTATGGTAGTTCAGTTTTATTGTGTCTCCAGCTAAAGAGTTTTTAGGCACTCTGGTGAATTCATAATTTTTAAATTAAAAATTAACTGAAATTTGAACATATGGGGTGAAATCCTGGCCACATTGAAGTCAATGGCAAAACATCTATTGAAATTCAAGGGAAGATGAGAACCTAGCTCATTTAGGGTCCTTTGAAAATCCCATTTGTAAGTACTCCAGCTGCTATTCTACTGCAGTAATGTGCATGGTGCATTAAATCGACTTCACAGGCAAATCTGATTAAGAATATGGACACTTAATTAGTGAGTGACTGATTCTGATTTTCCATTGCTTAAAAAAGGGGGGAGCACTTTACCTAAAATTTTTAAGGGACAGTTCCTCAGCTGGTGTGAATCAACATGCCTCAATGGAACTATGCTGATATACACTAGCTGAGGATCTGTCTCTTAAAATCTCCAAACCACCACAACAGCAACCAAAAAAAGGGGGGGGGGAAGTCATCTCCTGGCAATCAGGGAGGATGATTAAGGCTGATCCTGGATCACTGAATTCAAAGAGAGTTTTGTCATTGACTTCAATCAGAGTGAGAATAGGAGCCCTGACTCCAAGTGTGAAACTAAAAGGGTGTCCCAAAAAAGTAACTTCTGTGGTATTACTGAATCAGTTTGTATGTTAGTCAGGAGAACGAAGGAGAGTTCTGTTGCAGTTGTACATGTTGATATAAATAATTTTACAGAAAGGAGATCAGAGATATTCGAAGGGAAGCTTGCCCAGAAAATGAGAAAAAAGGAATTATACATTTATATTTTCTAGCATTGTATGGTCTCAGTGGTTGGTAGAAGTTATGATTTCAGAAGCAGGAGTCTGTGGGTGAATATGCATTTATGTATCTATATTTTATTTTATTTTATTTCAGCAGCACCCAGAGAGCCCCCTTAGGATTAGGGCTCCCTTGTAGTGGACACTGTACATACACATACCAAAACACAGTCCCAGTCCTGAACAGCTCTAAGCAGTCTAAGAAGATAAGTGAGGAAGGAGAAGACAGAAATATAGTCAATTTTTATATACAGACATTTTCAGTTCTTTAAATTATTGAGAATAGATAAAGTAAGTACTACTATCCCCATTTATGAGAACACTTGCTAATGGTCAGAGGGTATGGATTGTTTAACAACTGTAATCCATTCGGAACAGGGCTGGCTCTAGGTTTTTTGCCGCCCCAAGCAAACCCCCCCCCTTTTTTGGGGGGGCTTTTACACATGTTTGCACTTTGCAAAGTTGTTGTTTTGTTTTATTTTGACTGTTTAAAATTTTAAAAAAATTAAAACAGAGAATTTGTAGTTAGTGAAATAAAACAATTTCCTACTATTGTACTCATTTAATTTTAACAAAACCACAATTTAAAACAATATGGGTTCAACTATACACTGTAATGAAAAACGTTAGTGTCTTCCGGTGCGCCCAGTTTCTCATAAATGTGTGTGAGGGAATGAGTAGTTGTGCTGTGAAGGGTAGATTTGTTTGGTTGTGTTGGGAGATGAATGTGTGTGTTATGATGTGTGTGTGTGTGTGTTATATTGTGCAGGGATATCAGAGTATGTGCTGTGTGTGGGTACGTGGGGGGGAATATGAGGGTATGTGTTGTGTGTGGGTGTGTTATGAGCATTTGTGTTTGTGTAGCTGTGTGATTTCCCAAGGTTGTGTATGTAAGACCTCCCCGTGGCAGAATGTGTGTGTGTGTGTGAGTGTGTGTGAGAGAGAGACAGAGAGTCAGTCTAAAGGACAGTGTGTGTGTGTGTGTGTGTGTGTGTGAGCACAGCATGCTATTATTGTTGGTGTGGGTATGTGCACTGGTGTTAGTGTGTGTGCACGCTCTGTGTGTGTGTGTGTCTACTGTTGTTGCTGCAGTGTGTATGTGCCTGCTGTTGCTGCTGTGAGTGTGTCTGTGGATGTGTGCTGTTATTGATGGGGTGTGCAGTTCCATCGGCACTGAATGGGGCTCTTTCTCTCTCTCTCCCTCTGCCACCGGCCCATGGCTCCCCCGGTGTGGGGTCTGGAGCGATTCCACTCGCCCCCCCAACCCAAGCAAACAGGAGCCCCCCTTGTTCCCTTTCTGTCTCTCTTCAAGCTTCGCTCTGTGCTGGGAGGCAGCGGGTGGGGGTACTCTGGAAGGGGGGGAGAAGTGATGTGCCTGGGTCAGGGGCTAGGATTCTGGACCGGGGTGTGCCTGTGGTGAAGGGCAGGACCCTGGCCCGGGATGGCTTGGCCCCCGGCGGGCTGGCATAGCGGCAGCCGCGGGTGGGTCTCCGGCACGCTGCAGGGGGTGGGGGGCAGTGGCGGGCGTGGTGACCCTGCCTCTGTGGGCCTCCTACATGGCGCTGCGCTTCCACTGGCCCTTTGGCTTGGCGCTGTGCGAGCTCAGCAGCTACCTGGTGCTGCTCAACATGTTCGCCTCTGCCTTCTGCCTGGGCGGCCTCAGCTGCGAGCGCTACCTGGCCATCATGTGCTCGCTGCCGCGCTCCCAGCCCGTGCGCTCCCGTGCCTCCACGCTGCTCTCGCTGGCCACGCTCTGGCTGCTGGCCCTGCCCGCCCTGCTGCTGTGCGACACGCAGCCCAGTGCGGCCGATAACCGGAATGCCGCCCCTGGAAATGTGCCACCCCAGACACGTGCTTCCTTTGCTGGTGCCTGGAGCCGGTCCTGATTCGGAAGGGGAGTGTGGTGTAGCAAAGACTGACTGCTAAAACAGACTTTCATTCTACCCTTGATATTTGAACAAAATTCCAATTGATTTCAATGGACGTTCACATAGAATGAGAAAAGAATATGGCCCATAGACAGAAAGTTCCTTTGCCTTTATTTAAATTACTAGTTAAGCAATTAGGTCCTTAGTTAACATAACCACTGGCTAGGAACACTAGAAAGTTAATCAAAGAGAGCTCAGAAAGAAAAGCTGAAAATCTGCACTTACTGGGTACTAGGTTAGTCAAAGGGGTCACAATTAGAGTTGGGCAAATAACTGATTTTTTTGTTTTGGTGGAAATTCTGAAAAATTGGGGGGGAAAATTTGGTTCAACCTGAAGTGAATCTGAAATGTTTTGGAATTTTTGTTGAATTGAAAAAAGTCCATTTTGGGTCAGACAAAACATTGAGTTTCCTGCTGGCATTTTAAAAGGGTTAGGTAAGAAGAAGAGGTAGCATAAGATCTTATAATTTTTAGCCCACTGGATTAGGGCACCTCCATGGTATGTGGAAGAGCCATGTTAAAAGTCCGGCTCTGGAACAGGAACTTAAGCCCTGGTTTCCCACCCTGGAGGTTAGGGCTCTAACCACCAGGCTATAGGGTATTTTAGAGTGACATCTTTCCTGCTGAAGTGGTTCCACTTTGTGTAAGATACCTGAATAATCAATGGGCCAGAGAGAGAGAGAGAGAGACTCCTCCTTTGTGAATGGTGCCCAAATCCCCCCAGGAATCTAGCTACCCAAATCCCCCAAAATTGGCCAAAAATATTTGGTAAATTTGTGTCAAATTTATTATTAGTTTTAGGTCTGTCAATACTGTGGGTTTTTTTCAATGAATAAAGTATTCATCTAAAACCTTTGGCCCAGCTCTAGTTACAGTGGTGCTCCTGAGAGAAGAGTATGGCCCAAAGAATTGGAGCAGGATTGGGGCCTAAAATTGCTGACTATGAGTTACATAGTTTCAAAGATAAGGTTTGTATTATTGAAATAACAGAGACATGACTGAATTGGGAAAATGACTGGGGACTTAATACCACAATACTGCATTTAGTGAAGAGTAAGCAGAATCTAACAGGGATGTGATGATATTGGTAGGTGATGTTATTAAGTCTGTGGAGAGAAATTTTAGAAATATATTAGCTGACACAGCCAAGGATAGTAAAAATAGAATAGGTGATTCTTGGATGTTGCTACAGAAATCAGGGCAGAGAAAGGAGATCAAGAAATGCTTTTCTAAATTAGAGAGTCCTGTAGGAAGGCTGGAAAATTGATCATGGGGGATTTTAATTACTTAGATATTGATTAAGATAATAACTGCACAAATTAACAAGGGAGACATGCTTTATAGGTTTAGGGCAAGATTGCATTTTTATGCTGTTTGCTAGCTTGCATCGTCACAAGCTATTTTGGACCTAGCCCTGGGAAACTGAGCCAAGTATGATAATTCAGGCTAAGCATGGAGAGAAGCTAGGATCTAGGGATCACCCTAACATTCGAATAGAAAGCTGTTGGAAAAAACAGAGAGTACTTGAGGAGAAAACACAGGTATTTCAGGTTAGCAAAGCTGATGTTGAGGAACAATGCTTTGAGGAATTTTGATGAGGATTCTTTCTGAGTATAAGAAATCTACTGTAGTACAAGTGAGAGTTACCTAAGATCCCATCAGACAGACTGCAATGAAAATGCATCCTGGTTAAATCTACATAGGTTAAAGGCCAGTGGGGGCAAAGTCAGAACAAAATTGGCACAAAGTATTAAACAGATGCTTTTTTAAACTACAGAATAATCAACTGACAAAGGAGGAGGACAGGGTGATATAGAGAAATAAGAAGAGGTAAGTTAAAAGGTGGCTTTACCTTTGTATTGCAAAGAATAATTTTCCACTATTTTATTTTATTTTATTTTATTCTAGATTATACTCATAGGGCTAGAGTATGCCCATGTTTTACTCAGCTAAACAAGGACCTTTCCCCTTGCTCATCCTATCTAGAATGGAAGTTCAGATCGTGTACGTAGGATAGCTCTTGCTTTATGGACACTCCCTTCCAGTAAACAAATGGCTATAGAGAGATTTCAAGGGATTGGGGAGCAAGCAGAGACTTAGCTTTGCCCCCTCTGGACAGAATAGCTAGCCAGGAGCAAGGGGAAGGTAAGCTGCACCTTTTCAAGAAAAGCAGTAACGTACCTCCCTTTGAGGAAGAGGGAAACAGGAGAGAAATTCCTGGCTGATCCTGGGGTATGACAATTACATGCCATCCTTTATTGTGGGCTGAGTGTAAAGGCTCTATCAAATCTTTACCATTTTCTTAGGGTTCTAACAGCCAGGAATAGGCATCCTGTTAGATGTGTTAAATAATTAAAAAATAAGGATTTACTGAATATATTCACAGTAGATAGAAGGGACAAGAGAGTTGTGGTCCAATAAGAATGATAGTGGGGAATAGAAACAGGGATAGGACAGATTTGTTCAACAATTATTTTGATTCTGCCTTTTTGGAAGAGAATGAATGGAGAGCAGGTTTAGTCAAGCACCCTGTTCTTTAGTAAAGTAATCGGAGGAGTAAGCTAGTTTGCAGATAAGAATGAGAAAGCCTGCCCTCTTTAAGATAAACCACCTGGTAAAGCTAGCATGCAGCTACAGGTTTTGAAAGAAAGAAAGATAGAATTTTTGATGTCTTAACAGTTATGATTCCTTCCCTCCCATTATTTTAAAGTTCTTTATAAATGGATCAAGTTTCTGAGCATAGGAGCATGACAACTTAGAGCCATAGTTCAGAAACAAGCTCTATGATAGAAAAGTAAACAACTTACCTTGTGGTATAGGTTAATGTTAATTGTAGGGAGAAAAACAAAATTAAAAGGACCCTTAAAGTTTTCAAAATAGTATCTGTAAAGACGGACCAAAATCATAATCCTGGATCCTATCAATCTTGAACTTTGGACAAGTTCTAATCTAGATGTAAATATCATAGCTGGCACTTATTGTGAGACTCTGGAGAAGTTTGGCTCTGAACTCTTCAGCTTTGATGTCAGTTTATTGATGATAGCAAATCTGCTGCTCTGGGAAACAATGAAGAACAATGCAATTAGATTCAAAGAGATTTGAATGTTTTGGTGAAGGACCAGTAAATCAAAATTTAGCTTAATCAGATGTAAAATATAAATGATGGGGGCAACAAACTGAAATAGCAAAATCACCTTATGCAAAATAAAGCCATATACTCTGGAAAGGAATGTTAGAGCCAAAGTCTGCTCTGTGATGCATACAGATCATTCTGTGGGATGCAGTTGCAATTTATTGACACCAGTGGAGAAGCAGACAAATATCTGAGAGCATTATTTGGCCCCTTGGAGTTTATGATGAAAGATCTTGGAAGCTATCAACCCATGGAATGGCTGTAAGTTTTTCGAAAAAAGATATATCAATGGAGGATTTTAAGAGGAGTATGAAATATTGTTGCTATAGAATATATACAATATTATTGTCTTAGGTATGTTGTAGTATGAAATAATTATGGTGATATTTGATTTTAAGGAACTTGTATCAAGAAAAGCTTAGATTGAGGTTAACCCCTTATTTTCCTTGTACTGAGGTGACTGAATCAAAACTATTCATTCATTCCAAAAAAGGTTGAGTGGATTAGCATGAGATATTCTGCTCACAACGAGGGGCACAAAACTGTGAAGGGAAAGGGCATATTCTGAAAATGAGGAAAGGGTAGACTATTTTCTGGATTATAAACATACGTGAGACCTGTTGCGAACTTCAGGATAGATCGTGCATGTAGTATGTATTAGTGCAGAATGGCTCCAGGAGTGACATGGTGTGCTGGGGAAGCGCAATCTGCTGTGCCCCTTTAAGGACTGCAGCATACTCCCATTCTATGTGGCCAGCCAGCTCTAATGGCTGGTGCAGAGGGGCAGAATCATAGTTCCACCCACCTCCGTTTCCTTCCAATGAGATGCTCCCATGGGAGGGGTGTTACAGAATGCTGGGAATCAATGGCTGAGCATTCTGATCATATAATCACCAATTAATTCCCCCTGGGGAGGAGCTGACTGTGCCTAATCAGCAGTTTAGAATGGTCTGGGAAAGACCAAAGAGCTAATTAGCCCATTAGCACAGAATGTAGAAGAAGGCACAGGAAGGAAGTACTGGAGGGAGAGGCAGGCTTGTGAAGCCACAACCAAGAAGGATCTTTGAGTGGAGGTATCTCTTCCCTCTCCTCTTCTTTGTAGAAGTCAGAGGAGGAACACATGTTGTAAATGCTGTGGTGTATGGATCAGTAAAGATGGTGGGAAGAGCAATGTAAATAAACTACATGGTGGCATTTAACAACTGAAGGTCTTCAAACAGTCTGTGTAGACATAGCAGGAGCAGGACTTCATCCTGTCACTGAGGACATTTTGGAGGTGGTACCTGCATTGCAATTGTTGCTACTTTTCATGCAAGGTGCACAAGTGAGATTGGCTCCTTATTCCATTCTAGCTGCTTCTTCTTCATCATCATCATCATCATCATCATCATCATCATCATCATCATCATGGCAAATCACAAAGGGATATGGCCTCCTTGCAAATTAAGCACCAAACACCACCTGTATCAGTCTCTGGCTAGGTGCATAAGGTGGATTTGTTATATATTTAGTTTATATCCATCTCTGGAAATCTTGTCATTCCACCGAAACTTTTCACCCTCACGTGATCACCAGCCATGTAGTGGCATTGCTTGGTACACATGCTTTGGAATACGTTAGCCTTCCATTCTAATAATATATCCATACCAAGAAAGCCACTGACACCGAGCCAGTGCTGATGGAGTCAGTTTCTCGGTTCAGCTTTGAATATTCTCATTTCTGAACTTGGTATAACTGTGGTTCTATAGATCTGCAGCTTCGTAGAAAGTTTGATGTGAGAACGTCTCTACCGAGGATGCTGAAAAGCCTGAAACATGGCAGCAGCTGCTGCTATATGAGTGTCCACACCTTTCAAGCTACCTCCAGTACCATCTATGACACTGCCAAAATATTTGACAGGTGCCACCTGTTCAGTGTCCCACCTGGACAGACTAAGACAGTTGTTTGTAATTATAGCTGTTTGTAATCTGGAGCTGGAGGCTGCTTGATGGTAATGGCCAGGGACTGTTTTATCTTGATTAATAACCAGACCAATGTGTGCAGCTTCTTGCCTGACCAGTGTATTCATGATGTCAAAGCAGAATGATGTTCAGCTCAATGCCACTGATAGCTGCCTCCTCAAGCTTATAAATCAACCAATCTATGCCAATATTAAACAACAGTGGTGACAGAACACAGCCGTACTGAGCTCCTGTGGAGACAGGAAATCATGCCCTGTATCTGCCACTGACAGGATAGAGAATCCTGGGCAAGTACTTTCTGGAAGTTTTGTATGGGGCAAAAAGAACAGGAATGGGCAGTGACAGCTGGAATTTGCAGCTGCCAATGACATGGTGATCACTGAATCGCTCTTCTATCACCCAAAGATTCACAAGCAGACCTTGTATAGCTCAGATGGTTTCACTAGGACTGTTATTGATCATGTCCTGATTAACAATGGTTGGTGGTCAGTGGTCTCTGATGTATGAGTTTGACAGTGACCATCAGCTTCTGCTGACAAAAATGCACCTCCGACTTAGAAGACAGCCAGTTAATGGGTTGAAATTAGTCCGTTCTAAACAAAAGTTCTTATTAAAAACAAGGTATTCAACAGCTTTCTGTTCTGAACTACTTAAGGCCATTAAAGCATAACAGACTGAAGTCTCACTTCCTTGGATAAAGGAATAGTGCTGTTTCAAGTCATCAGTGCTGTCAGCTCAGTGCTGGGTCCTCAGTCCTTCAAATGTCACCATGGATCAGTGAAGAAATGCTTCAGCAGTTGGAGCTAAGTAAAACGCGAGACTACAATTTTAGTCTTCAAAGACACATTTGTTGAGAGCAAAAGCAAAGGCTGAATAGGTTCAACTTGGAACTTTATCAACTTGTCCAGTGAAGAAGCAAGATGGTAGCATCAGACAGTCTATTGAATCAGTTGCATCGATGGAAAGATCATTTCAAGACACTACTCAATTGTCCATCCGTGGCAGTCCCTCTTCAATTTGAACGGGGGCAGGAAGTTCCAGTAGAGCTATCTTCCTTCAGCCAAGAAGAGATCCAGATCACAGTCCATAAACTGAAATCTTAGTCTAGTCTCCACCAATCTAAGTCTAAAGTATTGGAAGCAAACAGCGATTACTTTGAGATAGCTAGATGGGTGTGTGAAAAGGAGATATTTGAAAAATACAGTAGCAAAGCAGGGAAGTGAAGCAGAGAGAGAACATTCTAAAGGATGCATGTTGTCTTTTTGGTAGAATCCCTTTCCTGTCTATCAGTTACCTCTGTGCTGTAGTCAATTTAAACCAGAATAAATTTGTGAATGGTGTTATGGTGATTTACACAAGCTGAACATTTGGTCTCTATTTTCCAAACCAACAAAATGTTACTCCAGTGTAGACATACTTACTATATCAAAGTTCTTTTTACTTTCCACATGAAGCTCTTGCTGTGGCAGATAATGGACAGACATTCTCAGTAGAGATGCACAGAAGGAGCATGATTCAAAGTGATAAACCCTTTCTAATAACCAGCAGCCATGTAATTTTTTCCCCATTAAAGACATAATTTGCCTAATTTGTGTATAAATAGTCACAGCCTGGCGGTCATACTAATCCAATAGCACCACCAATGGCAAACAAGGGATTAAAAAATATTCTATATTGAAATTAAAACTGTAGGGCCAGGTTACCAGTAAATTCTATAGCTACAGAATCCTTCCTGCCAGCTCTTTTGCGCTTTAATCCAGAGCTCAGGGTTCTCTATAACTAAAAAGTACTTCTCTAATCCTTTCTTCACATGCTGTAATGCAAAGCTTGATGCTGAATAATCCACTGACGTTTGCCTGTTTGTTAGATCTTTGCTTCATCAAATTTTACTGGCAGCAGAAAGTGGTGGCAAAATGTCAACAGGAGCTTTGCTAAGCCAGCGATTGCTCATTTCTAAAGGTGATGAATGTGATCTCTATTAATGACTGCTTACTATGTTACAGGTATTTTTTAAACTGAATAAGGGAAAGGGGAAGGAACCTCCCGTACACACTCCTCCGGTCCTTCCACCACGACAGAGGCAGACTTTCAAAGCCCAATAACATATATTTTCTCAATCAACATATGATCGAGCCAAGAAACCTGCAGGTTCAGCTTGCAAGTGCATCAAGCCTAAAATGCATCACAGGCCATTTGGGTTTTTGTTCTTGGTTTGCAAAGTGCAAGCGACAGTATATGGCCTTTGAACGTTCATCAGTATTGTGCCATCTGATACCACAAGCACATGCCAAAAGAAACAGGACTCCAAAATAAAACCAAGGGATCAAAGTTGTGGATGTTTTTCTAATGACTGATAAAGCATATTTCTCAAGCCATCTGAGTGTCTAATCTGCAGACACTAATCCCTGGAATTTGATGCTGTCCCTGCTCGCTAATCAGTGTGATACTGGAGGCGCACAGTGCTGGAACTTCATTGGGATGGGGAGGAAGGGCACTATTGTTCAGTGCAACATAACATCATTAGAAGTATCAGGGCTTCTGCTTGATTTACTTAGCATCAACCCTGGTGGCCTTGGCAGAATTCCAACACTGGATGTAGATCTTTCTAATTTCTGATTCATAGCTTTTGTTATTTTCTCTATCATGTTCAGTGGAATATCCAAGTTGACTTAGGGTCATATCCTGCCATCCTTGCTCAATCCTTCACTAGGCTATACTCCCAGTGACATCAATAAAATTTGGTCCTTTAAGGCAGACTTCTTTTAAAAAAGAAAAAGCAACCCCCATACCTCCCAAACAAACTACATGCTGTGAAACACAAAAGGGAAACTTAATTAAGGAATCAGTTAAAACCAATATAAGATGTACTACCCCATGCTGTGACATGACTTTTCTCTGTCTCCGGAACTACTAAGGGAAGTCTAATTTTTAACCAGGCTTGAGATGTATCAGGGACAAGGATTTAGTCATGCTTTAGTCACGCTTGGATTAGTTTTCTCAGGAATCTCTTCTTTAAATTAATACAACTGAGTTGAGTTTGTGAAGAAGCAGAACACATATCTGGATGGTACAAAAGGATTCTCAACTGAAACCTGAAACCAGCTTTACATTTTATAGTTTCTGACCTTACAGAAATAATGAGGAATAAATCATGCCAGCCAAAGTTGATCTCTTTCTTGGATGGAATTTCAGAATTAGTGAGTGAAGGGAATGCAGTGGGTGCAAAATAATGATCTTTTGTGAAACATTTGTTAATATCCCACAGCATCTTACTTTAAAAGTAATTCCAGTTGAAGTTAACACTGTTGCATAGAGTGAGAACTGGCTGAGTGACCCACGATTCACAAAGGCCAATGTATATAAATAAATTACAATATACTGAGTTGGGGAAGTATGTAGAGAGATGCTGTAGGGATTGGTGCCAGGTATTTAAAATGAGTTAGGATAAAACACCAAGGAGAGTGAGGAATTATTTAGTGTAGTAAAGAAGATGTAACTAGTAGTACTGGAATAAAATTAGACACAGGAACATTTAGGCTGAATATCAAGAAAAAAATTAAACAGTAGATTAGGCTGTAGAATAGCTTCCAAAGAGACATTGTAGAAATCCATTACCTGGATTGTTTAAAACTGTGTGTGTGTGTGTGTGTGTTTTAGGTTATATACACAATATGGAACAATCCTGCATAGGTTGAAGGATGGAGTAGAAGATGTACATTTTCTTTTGATCTCTAATTTCCATGATTTTTTCAAAAAGAATAGAAAAAATGCATTACAACCAAGGTTTCAAACTGCATTGTTATATGTCTTCTGCTAAAAATACTTAATGCATTTGCTACAGACTAACTTTTACTGTCTGCGCTCACCAACATTTTTAGGAAGTGCTGGACTTCATAAGAAAGCCCTAGACATTTGAATGAGTTACCAGGATATGTATAAATGACATTGACGAGTTAGCCCGGGACATTATCAATGAGTTAATCAGCTCCTGGGATGTGCAGCGTCACTGTGTGTGCTGAAAATAATCTTACTGTTTGTAGCTTGAAGGGCGCAGGGTTCTGACTGTGCTTGACTTAACCAATCTAATGCAAACTCAAATATCTTCCTAATAGGACCAATCCAGCATATTCCCTCTGGACAGCCCTTGTGAAAGATGGAAAGAGATTTCTCAGAGGTAATGGCATTGCCTCTCAAGACTTTCAGATTTTCCATCTGTGTCCTCAGATTTCTGCTTCCCAAGAGGGCTGGAAATCCCACATGAAGCCAAGGTTTTCCTGTGTGATATTTTCCCTTTTTCATGTTCAAAAACAAGATGAGACCCAAAGAGATAACAAATCAATACACTTAATACTCATAAAAAGAAAAAAAACACATTTCTTACATAACACAGAATTAACCTTTGTACCATGCTGCTGCTAGATACCTTGTTGTTGTTGTTGTGTTTCCAGCAGCACTCCCCCCACCTGCTAGATACATTCTAAACATAAAAGAAGGTGCAGTCCCCGCACCAAAAAGCTTGCACTGTAAAAGAGCTTACAACATAGGCAATGAGCTGAGTAGCATTGAAAAAGGGATTTGACCTTACATTTAACTAATAAAAATACCTGCAGTTCCCCTAGCTAGAGTAAAGATTCATAAGGGAAATCAGCCCTCATGCTTCAAGGACATAAGCCAGTCATTTACTGCCTGGGGTTTAGAAGACGTGTTCCGCAATGGGATGTCAGTGCATAATTGTCTGCTACAGGATTTTTTTACACCTTCTTCTGAAGCATCGGGCACTGGCTGCTATCAGAGATGAGATTCTTGCCTGTATAGCCCATTGGTCTGATCCAGAATGGCAATTCCTATGTGGGCTGTCATTGACATTAAAACAATGCTACTATTTTCACACAGTATCAACTAAAATACAAGTTTTAGTGTAGGAGTTTAGTTCAGGCAATTTAACCCATCTCAATTCAAATGATAGGGCCTGATCCCAAGCCCATTGAAGTTAGTGGAAAGATTCCCATTAATTTCAATAGGCTTTGGATCAAGCCCCAGTGCAAAAACTGTCAGTGCTGAGCAGGTTGAGCTCACTGTAATCATGGAAGAGAAATTCACGCCTGGTGACTCTTGAGGAATTCAGAACCAGCTTTAATTGACAGCTTTTAAAACCATTATCAGCAAAAATCCTGATTCAGTGCTCCCTCACTATGGGCTAGCTGTAGCAATGCAATCCATCCTGATTTAGGACAAGTGCCCAGCTGTGGTGTCCCAGTAGACCAGAGAGGAAATTGTGAATTGGAGGCACAATTCCTTCCTTGGTCTTTCCCTGTTGCTCGTGTAGGGAGATAATCAGTTACTGGTCCAAACCAGTAGCAGATTACCTCCCCATCCATGTTGGCTCTATTCTGCTGTCGGGCACATTAGATGGTGATGCGCAGTGTGGCACAGGGTCAAGGCTTTGCCTGTTGTTTTACTCCTGCACTCCCACTGCCAGTGTGCCTGTGCATTCCCATGGAAACTGCTCTTCTCCCTGTGCTGTTCCCATGATGTGGGTAGCACTTTACCTCCCTTGGTCCCGGTATGCAGGGAAATAGAACAAATGATGGTCTTGACCCATAACAGGCTAAAGCCCAGCCTCCTTCCACCTGGCACTGGTTATACACCCAATTAAAGGTCATGGGCCTGATTCTCTACTGCCTTACACTTGTGTAAAATGCTATCAAATCAGAAAAGTCCGGATCATCCCCCCAAGAGCTGTGCATGGAAGGGACCCTGAAATACACATTAATCTAAGTAGGCTTGGAAGGATTAAATATTTGTCTGTAAACACTGATATCACCATTCACACACAAACTGACGAAAATATATTTCCATTGATCATAATTAAAATGTACAGACAAGCAAAGTAAAAAAAAATGCTGCTTGAGAATGTGTTAGAATTTGGTTTAAGGATATTTACTTTGTATACTTTGAAATGTGATGTTGACAGTTTGTGTTTTAACGCTTTAACATTTTGAATCTCAACATCTACTATCATTAAATAATTATTGTCCAACTCCCCCATTGTTAGATCCTCCCCATGATTTCCTGCAGCTATGAAAATTTAAATAGATACCAATCAAAACAAATGCCTAAAACCCATAATTTTGCACAACTGTGAAAATTTAAATAGACACAAATTTTAAATTTTTTAATAAACATCAATGATATCTGTTGAAATGATAAAACTCTAATTCTTTCAAGCCTAACTAGAACATACAATGAAATGCAGCAAAACAAACAGAAAACAACTAAGTCAGTACAAGTGGAAGATCACTGTGTTTGATTTTAAAATAATGTACTGACACCTTTGTGACCAGTATTTGGTAACTTGTGGTTTTTTTGGGGTTTTTTTTGTTTTTTTGTAACAGGCTTTTGAATCCTAGTGGAGGCAATTTCACATTGTGTTCCTGTTTGACATGGATTTGGGGCTGATTGTTCTCATTAAAATCATATGCCTTCGCAGTAAATCCTTCGCTATTGTGATGTGATGCAGTGGAGTTCAGCTTAGAAGGCAAGGACAAAGATGTTCTTCTATGCAGTTCTTTGTGAGGAGAACTGCTAGAGCAAAACCATTTTGACCCTTCTCCCCACTCTTGTACAGATTAGGAGATCATATTGAGAATGCTGATGGCGGGTTGTTTTGTTTGTGGTGGTGCGGGGGAGTTGGGTCTGAAGCTAAAGGCTCACTAATGTTGCAAGCTGAAGTCCTCTATATATTCATAATAAGTTGTAAATAATGCCGACAGCAGCAACATGTAAGCCCTCCATGGTGAGAGTTACACAGCTATGACAGCAAATGGAAACATTTATTATAGACACAGGAAGAAATTCTCTCCTCACAAATATCCATGCCACTGCATCAATTTCCACAGTGTAACTGAGGGTGGAAATTGTCCCCAAGATTTTTTGGTAGATAGTAGCTCAGCCCATGTTATCTGACGAAGAGGGATTTTTAACATGGCCCTCAATAATTATTTGTCATTGTTGGGCTTGATTCTTCTCTCATCCCAGTTTTGAATGATGTAACTCCATTGACTTCAAGGTAGTTACTCCTGATTTACCTCAGTATGAGTGAGAGTTAGGAATATTTGTATTTATTATAATTTTGATAATTTCATTTTGATGCCCAAGAGTTCTGAAGGAACTCAAATGTGAAATTGCAGGACTACTAACTGTGGTTGGTAACCTATCATTTAAATTAGCTTCTGTACCAAATGACTGGAGGATAGCTAATGTGACGCCAATTTTTAAAAAGGGCTCCAGAGGTGACCCTGGCAATTACAGGCTGGTAAGCCTGACTTCAGAACCAGGCAAACTGGCTGAAACTACAGTAAAGAACAACAGAGGGTCCTGTGGCACCTTTAAGACTAACAGAAGTATTGGGAACATAAGCTTTCGTGGGTAAGAACCTCACTTCTTCAGATACAAGTAATGGAAATTTCCAGAGGCAGGTATAAATCAGTATGGAGATAACGAGGTTAGTTCAATCAGGGAGGGTGAGGTGCTCTGCTAGCAGTTGAGGTGTGAACACCAAGGGAGGAGAAACTGCTTCTGTAGTTGGATAGCCATTCACAGTCTTTGTTTAATCCTGATCTGATGGTGTCAAATTTGCAAATGAACTGGAGCTCAGCAGTTTGTCTTTGGAGTCTGGTCCTGAAGTTTTTTTGCTGTAAGATGGCTACCTTTACATCTGCTATTGTATGGCCAGGGAGGTTGAAGTGTTCTCCTACAGGTTTTTGTATATTGCCATAAAGAGTAAAGAACAAAATTGTCAGACACATAGATTCACATAATTTGTTGGGGAATAGTCAACATGGTTTTTGTAAAGGGAAATCAGGCCTCACCAATCTACTAGAATTTTTTGAGGGGGTCAACAAGCATGTGGACAAGGGGGATCCAGTGGATATAGTGTATTTAGATTTTCAGAAAGCCTTTGACAAGGTCCCTCAGTAAAGGCTCTTAAGCAAAGTAAGCAGTCATAGGATAAGAGGGAAGGTTCTTGCATGGATTGGTAACTGGTTAAAAGATAGGAAACAAAGGGTAGGAATAAATGGTCAGTTTTCAGAATGGAGAGAGGTAAATAGTGGTGTCCCCCAAGGGTCTGTACTGGGGCCAGTCCTATTTAACATATTAATAAATTATCTGGAAAAGGGGGTCAACAGTGAGGTGGCAAAATTTGCAGATGATACAAAACTACTCAAGATAGTTAAGTCCCAGGCAGACTGCGAAGAGCTCCAAAGGAATCTCACAAAACTGGGTGACTGGGCAACAAAATGGCAGATGAAATTCAATGTTGATAAGTGTAAAGTAATGCACATTGGAAAACATAATCCCAACTATATATATAAAAAATGATGAGGTCTAAATTAGCTGTTACACTTAAGAAAGAGGTCTAGGATTCATTGTGGATAGTTTTCTGAAAACACCCACTCAATGTGCAGTGGCAGTCAAAAAAGTGAACAGAATGTTGGGAATCATTAAGAAAGGGATAGATAATAAGACAGAAAATATCATATTGCCTCTGTATAAATCCATGGTATGCCCACATCTTGAATACTGCGTGCAGATGTGGTCGCCCCATCTCAAAAAAGATATACTGAAATTGGGAAAGGTTCAGGAAAGGGCAACAAAAATTATTAGAGGCACGGAACGGCTGCCATATGCGGAGATTAATAAGACTGGGACTTTTCATCTTGGAAAAGAGACGACTAAGGGGGGATATGATTGAGCTCTATAAAAACATGACTGGTGTGGAGAAAGTAAATAAGGAAGTGTTATTTACTCCTTCTCATAGCACAAGAACTAGGGGCCACCAAATGAAATTAATAGGCAGCAGGTTTAAAACAAACAAAAGGAAGTATTTTTTCACAAAACGCACAGTCAACCTGTGGAACTCCTTGCCAGAGGATGTTGTGAAGGCCAAGACTTTAACAAGGTTCAAAAAAGAACTAGGTAAATTCATGGACGATAGGTCCATCACTGGCTCTGAGCCAGAATGAGCAGGGATGGTGTCCCTAGCCTCTGTTTGCCAGAAGCTGGGAACGGGCGACAGGGAATGGATCTCTTTATGATTACCTGTTCTGTTCATTCCCTCTGGGGCACCTGGCATTGGCCACTGTCAGAAGACAGGATACTGGGCTGGATGGACCTTTGGTCTGACCCAATATGGTCGTTCCTATGTTCTTATGCTACTGTCTACAAACCTGAGTTTTAACAAATATTCATTTAGTTGGGAAAAAAATATGGTTTCCATTTCTGATCTCACTTACACTGGTGTAAAACAGGAAGTCAATATAGTTACACAGGTATAAACCATTATAAAGCTTTGATCCAGCAAAGAACTTAAGCAGGTGCTTAACCTTAAACTAGTTTGAAATCCATTGAACTACTTTTGTGTTCAAATTAAGTGTGAGCTCAAGTGTTCTGCTGGATCAAGGCCTAAGTGAGGTCAGAAGCGGGCTCATATTTTATAAATACATTTTTTGAAAGACTAATATTTTATCCCTGTCTCTTATTAACAAATGGTAAAAACACAGTGATCAGTGTAGTAATTTATTTAAACCCTCAAGCAGTCCAGTCCTAGATTCTCCTTACTGGGTCGGAGGGATAATGAGGGAAGAAGAAGTCAATGTTAAAATGTAGCATTGAACTCAACATCTTTTTCCAGTTTTCATTCAACTTCAACCTTTTTTTTCTGCAAAAAGTATATATTTAAAAAAAATCCTTTCCAAGCTTCTTAAATGCTGCTACTTCTTATTCCATGCTTCAAAGAGCAGCAGACATGCTATCTCTCATTTCAGCTTCAAACTGTGATCCTCTGTTGGTCCAGCCCAGCAAGGGTGCTTTGAACACTGGGAGAGAATCAAGTTCTCTTTCTGGAACCTTGAGAAGGACTTTTGAAAAGATCAGCAATTAGCATTTCCCTTTGACCCAAACTATCTTTTCCTACTTTTTTTTGTATAAAATATACCTTTCCCGGTGGTCTGGCAGAAATACATTTCATTCACACTCCCCTGGATTTTTATGAGACCATTCTTTGGATATTTGGACAGCCACCCTGGTAACCCTAAAACTCTACACATACTACTGACTCTGTGTGGGGTCAAATGAGTTGATTTTGGGTTCCCTTGAGGGGCACCTTTGTCTTGTAGTGAGTGAAAAAATATTGTGCATGAATGAATGGCAAAGAAGGAAGGAGACACATTATATTTTGATGTTGCTTGGTTGACATCCCCCTATACTTGATGGCCTTAGTTTTTGATGGCTAGTCACTGCTTCACCAATGCAAACCCCTAGCAGACGAGGCAAGTTGTGACTTCAAGCAAGAGTAAGTTCTCTTTCCACATTTAGGCTTTGCACCAGGACAGTCAGTGGCTGGGTAACAATTGCTGGTGTCCAGGCAAATTCCTAATGTAGACAAAGTCTAAGAGATTGTAGGTGATGAAGCGGAAGTGTGCTACAGCCCTGCCTCTGCCGGTAATTAACAAGGTCCCATCTCCCACTGCAAATTTTTCTTCTTTCATCGCCCTAAAACACAGAGTTCCCACCTACATCCATTAACCTCCCCATAGATACCAACAATTAGAATGGTTTTGGCGAAGCCTTTAAGCCTCAGCACAAGTCTTGAGTCAATGCTGTTTGTACAGCTCACTCACTACCTCCCACCACAGGCATCCTATAAGGAACCCCTAACAACTGAATGAGAATCCTATTATCCTTAGTGTTTTAGTGGCTGGGAGTCAGGAAAGAGGGGTCTTGTCTCTCTTGTTGCTTCTGTGGAGAAGGACTGGCTTCTTTCTGGCTCCACTGAAGTCTATGAAAGACCATAGGAGAGGAGGGAAATTGGGATGCTCCAAAAAGCCCTTGGAAGTGATTCCCTGTGTTGCAAGAAAGACTGTAGGGCTAGTGGCAGACAGAAGATTGCAGAAATGAGAACTGAGGCTTGAGAACCATCAGTGGTAGTCCACTGCTAACAGACCCCACAGGTCCGCGAGATTCACATTGAACTAGATGCTGCAGGGTGATTGTTATTTATAAAATGTAGAAAACATGCTCAGGTAATCAAGACAATCCCTGTTTTGGGAACTTACAATTTAGAAGATAAGACATATAAAAGAAAAAAATGCCCTGTGAGACCCAGTCATTTCCACGCGTGGTTTCCTTCTCAGAAGAATCTGACTCTGGGTACTGATTTGGAGAAGATTCCAAAGTAGGTGGAACAAAGGTAATTCCTCCAATCCTGTGTTCCTTTGTTGTAGACAGAGAAGAAAAGCCACTGCAGAACAAAGTACAAAGAGCTAAAGTCAGCTACACTTACTCATCTCCCACTGAGGTCAACAGGACTATTCATGAACTAAGGAGCCACTCAATGTGTGTACAAGTGTCAGAATCTGGCCCACAGAAGGGAGGCTGAGACAAACTCTATAATGCAAATGGTAAAATGCCTGTAGAAAATAAATAGAATAAAAAATGATCCCAGCAATTGGTTGCATATAAAGGGGGGAAAGTCAAAGAAATAGCCAATTGTCAGCTAAATCACACCTCCATTTTTCTTGAAACTACACCTTTTCATCATGGTTGGTCTTGGGATTTCCCACTCCATAAACACCATTGTGTTTACAACACACTGTTTCAGGCAGTAACTTGCACAAATACCCTGCAGTAACAGGAAACACTTCAAGCGTAATAGATGTGTTTATGGAAAATTGGTTCAATAAACCTTTTTTTCCCCCTTTCTCAGAAGCCCAGGAAGACTGAGTGGATTCTTACAGCATCCCTGAAGTAAAGTGGATTTTCAGCTGTTGATAAATACAAGCGGGTTAACAGCTAACATCAAAGGTTTACCAGATTAAAGTCAAAGGAAGGTGAGATTTTCAAGAGCTTGGGTAAACAAAAAGGTTGAGATCCTCACTTGTCTTTAAAAACTCTTTAATACAAGCCTCAATAGGCTTAAACGAACAGAGGAATAAACACATCCTTACTATGTGCTAACACTAGCTCAGTGAAGGGTTTCATAAGGAATGAGAGATAAGGCAAATAGATTTGCTTACAGAATGAAATAATTAAGAAAAGGTGACTGTTATATTTGAGGTAGAGGAAAAACTACCTATTAGTCCAATTAGCATAGCAGATTTTGAGACACGTTGCTGTATAGCGCTGTTATTACAGCAACATTATTTTGATTCCAAAAGGATACTGGATGCAGAGGGTTGAGCAGAAAAGGGCACAGAGAGGCAAGAGGAAGCTATTAAGCATGTTGTGCTCCTTTAACTGCTTTTTATCTGCCTGAAAGACTTAGGATGGTTCCTGGAAACAAGAGGATGATGAAATTTCGAAGGTATGGCAGGGAAGGTAAAATGTAAATGTGTTATCATGATACAGATATTTAGCCAAATCCTAACTTGATAGGATTATGGCTAGATTGACAATAACACATACCTACCACCTGCTTATACCCGATTATTAGGGATACAAGGTGGGTGAGATAATATCTTTTATTGGACTAACTTCGGTGAAAGAGTCAAGCTTTCGAGCTACATGGAGCTATTCTTCAGGTCTTCTTCTGAAGAAGAGTTCGGTGTAGCTTAAAAGTTTGTCTTTTTCACCAACAGAAGTTGGTCTAATAAAATGTATTACCTCACCCATCTTGTCTCTTTAATATCCTGGGCCTGACATGGCTGCAACAGCACTGTATACCAGATTATGGCACTTTAAATATGAAAACAGTGTGTCGAAGGCATTTACAAAGTGAATCATTTCATAAGTTTCATATCGATCTATCATCATGCTATGTATGAGCTTTGTAGAAGGTGACAAAAATAAGTCATAAAAGTCAGGATGTTTTATATTTTTGTCTCTTTTAAAAAAGCATGCACTCTTTGTAAAACTGTAAATAAGAAATTACTTGTGAATAAACAAACAGGATGATGAAAACTATATGAATTTTAACATGAATTTTTAAATTTACGTATCAGTCATATAAAGCACAGATGTTTTTTAAAAGGAGTGCTCTTGCAATTTGTTACGTTGGTGAACAAAGACAGAATTTAATGTCAAGGATGCATGAGTTAATAATACCCAAGGGCATTTTTTATTTATGTATCAACAAGATGAGTGGATTTTGGGGTGGTTGTTTAGTGTTTACACTTATACTCATCTAAATCAAAAAAATAGTGACAGTGCCACAGTCTCTGAACTACCACATGCCACTCAGGGCTTGTCTAAACCTACAGATTGTACTGTTTTAACTATAATGGTGTTGTTATAGTGGTATAATCCCCCTTGTGCAAGTGTATGAGTGCAGGAAGGGGAATAAGCTATACCAATGTAAGGCACCTTTGTATCAATATAACTGTGTGCACACTGTTGGGTTTTACCATTATAACTATTTTGATTTTTTTTTAAACCCACACACTCCCTAACTAAAGTATTTAACCCAGATTAAGACCTCTGGGGTAAACCAGGCCTGCTGGTTACTCTCCACAGTTAATCATCAGAGGAGATGAGAGGTCAAACTCTGCCTCCATTTGCACAACCCACCAGCAAGAAATGAACTTCAGTGGCATGGGTGTATGTGAGGTTAGCGGAATTTATCACTAGTTGTATAGGGAAAGATGCTGGACTCCATATGATGGGTAAAAACAAGCACCAAGCAAAATTCTCAAGATTTTTGCACTGATAAAAATCTCATACTTATGATATTACCAGGAGATTCCGGTTAACAGTGGAAGAAACATTTCCCCCCCTCTATAATCTTCAATCCTTTCCTTTCATATCTTTCCCTCTGCCCCCTTCATCTGTCTTCTTATCTGGAGTTTTTTACTGGTGCTCATCACTATGGTATGATAAAAATGTAATTCAGATTAATTAGATGAACATGGCAATGGCTCTTTTGAATCATACATTTATGATCAACTTGCTCAGGCCAGTAAATTTAAATCTTTATGTCAACCTGTAGGATGCTCTCCTGTTTGTAAGATACACATAGAACCATCTTACAGATATTTGCTCCCATTTTATACTAACTCCTTTTAATAAGCATTGTGCCTATAAAGATTCTACACATGGGTATTTTCTCCTGATAATTACCCTGTTTGGCTATAAAGCTGTAGTGAGGAGGCGTGGCCTCCCCGAGGAACCACTCCCCACCCCCAGGTGGGTGGGGCCAGGCCAGCACTGGAAGCAGAGGGGTGGGACAGGAAGTATAAGAGGCGGGGCCTCCTGCTCAGTTGGGTGAATGCCAGGGAAGGAGGCAGACACCTCGGCCTTGCTGCTGGACTGGGGACCGAGTGATACAGTGCTAGACCCATGACAGAGACCGACACCAGGGAAGAGCTGCTGCGACTGCCATCTGCCAAATACCCAGAGGAGCCTCTGGGACTTTTGTCCACCAAGTACCCCAAGGAGACAGAGGGCCCATGAATGATGGAGCTCTATGACCAGTCTGGGGTAGGAAGTGGCACAGGGCAACCAGACATTAGTCTGGTTGCATAACTGGGAGTTGAGTCAGTGTGTTGAGGTGGGATCCCCACTGACCCAGTGGTCAGATCACTCACCACTGTTAGGGCCCTGGGCTGGGACGCAGTGAAGTAGGGTGGGCCTGAGTCCCCCTGCTTCCTGCTGCTCATCCCATCCCTGGGGGAAGCCTACCCGCCTGAGCCCGAAGGCCTGTGTTTGTTTACGGTCTGCCCAAGCCAGGAAGCTGGGCTAAAGACTGCTCTGCCTCACCCAGAGGGCTAGAATCTTACTTTGTTTGCTGTCTGTCCAAGCAAGGGAGCTTAGGTGACAGATTGCTGGTTACTCAGCCCCACGCTGAGTGGCCTCCCTCTGAGGCTGGCCGGGAGGAACCACTCAAAGTTACTACAGAAGCATGAAACATATTTTGAGTCTAATGAAAACTGCATTGGGAGTGAAGGAGTACTGGATATTCAGGGTGAAATCCTGGCCCCATTTAAGACAATGGAAATTTTATCATTAACATCAATAGAGCCAGAATTTCACCCTAAATTCAAGGGTATATTGTTTCAATGGGGAATTCTGCTTAAAAATAATCAATGGTACGATGCCATTCAAACTCAAAGCTCCATAATTATCCCCCTTTGGTGGAATCAATAATAACAATAATAACTGGTTCTTACATAGCCCTTTTCATTGGTAGACCTCAAAGCACTTTACAAAGGAGATCAGTATCATTACCCCATTTTAAAGATAGAGAAACTGAGGCACGGGGCATTGAAGTGATTTACCCAGGTCAACCAGGAGGCCAGTAGCAGAGCCAGGAGTAGAACTTAGGTGTCCTGAGCAACCAGTCTGGTGATCTATCCACTAGGCAATACAAGGCAAAAAATGTACATAATGTAACTTATATAGCACGCAGTTGGAAAAGTAATTTCCTTTTTCCTATGCCACCAATAAATAGTAAATTATGTAGCATTTAAGTATTAAATTGTGTTTTCCCTGGATGTTTATGCTTCCATAAACCAATCCCTATTTTTGATTTGTGCTATCTTCTGCAGGTCATACCACAGTGTGTTCTTTTAGAAGTGACTCACTATGAGGTATGCTAAGTAGAAGGTTTTCCTTGATCTTTTGAAGCAAGTTTTGTAGTAAATCATTTAATTCCCTGACCTCAGATATGCACAGTCTTTTGGGAATATAGGGCCTGCAGTTAATGGCCATCATTAAGTGCACAGCCCATTCCTGGAGGAATTCTCCATTACTATACTTGGTTTCACCCTGAAGGAAGAGTAGTGCATGAGGGACATATAGGAATGACCTCTATACATTTCAATAATGACTACTGATTATTGCTACATAGGTTATATTCTCTCCTCAATCTTTGTGCTGATCTCACATTGGAGTTAATTTAAAATATAAATTATTGTTTGCCCCTAATATCCTCATCGCCCTGGTCCCCAACTCACAATCTTTCTTACAAGGTTGTTCTGCACTCCTGTGCCATTATTTCATTGTTGCCATGGGAAAGCAGCAAAATGTTGGCTATTAATTTGATGCTGAATAAGGCATATTCTTATCTCAAGCCTTGGGGATTTACCCACCTCGCTCCCATTAACGTTACAGTATTGACTCTTGTTTCCCACACTGAAAGCTTTTCAATTTCTAGCTGCCTTTGAAGCAGCAGTGGGGAGATCCTGTGTCATTGTCATGCCAGCTGAATGTACAATTTTATTTTTTTTGTACTTAATGATGAGAAATAATTCCAAGACCTGCCCACCTGGAAGGGGAGTGAAAAATGGATCATTCTCTTTTTCACAGTCATTAGGCTCCATTCAAATTACTAATGAGAAACAAACTGAAATGATGAAATAAGCAGGTAAATCAAACAGTAATTGGGTTTGTGTATAGAGCACCCACCTCAGCATTTCAATTGCAGAAGTAATAAAATGAGTTAAAACACCACTAGCCTTTAGGCCTCACTCAGATCTTGCTCAGACAAACTCATGTTGAAATCAAGAAGAAACAAATGAGCAAATTTGAGGCTCAGATCACCCCCGCCCCCCGAACAATTGTGAAGATGATTCTCACACCTGGATCTCCCCACTTCTGTGAGGAAGGAGAGCTCACTTGCATACGCAGTACTGTCTTCCACCCATCCCCTACCTACACTATCGCCTCCAGAAGCCTCTCTGTGCATACAGGGCCTGTGCCAGGGGGAGGAAGAAAATTCAATGGGCCAGAAGAAGGAGTGGACAGAACAGCAGTAGGGCTAGGAAAGCTGTCTGTTATCTCCTTTCTGTCAAAATGCGGAGTCCCTGTAGAACATAATGCAGCCCTGGGTGGTTTTATATTTTCAAGCACATCCCCAAGAAGACAGCAATAGCCAGTAGTAGTCCCTGTTGGAGCCTCATTGCCAGGGAGGGGTATAGTGTTAGGAGATTGCAGGGAGCCAGAGCCTGGCCCAAGGTTTCTATTCAGATGTCCTTGACCTTCCTTGGAAATCTGGGATCCACCAGGTGTGGAAGCAGGCTCTATAGCCTTGTCCCCAAGGGATGGATGCCAGACTCTGCCCTTTGATTGGACAATGTGGGTGGATTTCCACAAGGAAATACTTGCAGAGATTTCCTCCCACAGGTTTTACCACAGGAGAGGATGATCTGGCCCTAAGGAAGGATGTTAGGAATGTTTGTAATGACTATTATAAATTCCACAATTCTGGTTAAACCTGTGATGACCTGAACAAGCAAAGACAAAAAACAAATCCCAATACCGTTTACAAGCTATTATCACACGTAATGGTTATTTTGGGGAGAGAAACAGAGAGACACAGAGAAGCATTGTTTGTATTAATATAAATGATTTAGTGTTAATCATAACTCCTAATTACCTTTAAAAAATTGAATGTTGCCTTAGTCTTATACCAGCTGAAACAAGTATCTACCTTATCCTGAACTGACATAAAGAGTATCTTATGTTGTAGAAGAGATGGCACAGATACTCTAAATTGTACAACTGAGTCTGCCAATCAGACAGATATCAGCTCTTCCAAAAAAAAAGAGAAGAAACCTCAGGTATGTCTCTTTTATAACTGAAGAGCATGGCAGTTTCTAGGACCTTGCTTATTGCAATGACAAACATTCAAGCTAGTTGAAAATAAATCCTATTCAGGAGCCAGCAACAGTGCTTTATTATTTTTCCTCTGGCTCTAAAAGGTTACTAGATCATATCCATTCATTAGACTGCATAGAAGTTAGGAGTAGAAAATAGATTTTTTTTTTTTGCCTTCTTCCAAATCTATCCAAGGCATGTTGTCTTTAAACTACTTAATAATTCATAATGTAGCTTGTGAATGTAGCCACAAAGTTAAGAGGAATAAAGCTAAATATTATCCACTTCAGACATCTTTGGGAATGCGGAGATTACCTTTTCCCCAATTCTCTATGTAACATCTCATTCCTCTTGGCTGCACTTGGCCAAAACTTGGTAGCATTTGTAGTAACCCAGCTGAAATGGGAGCCAGGGTGGCCCTAAAAACTCAGGTGGTTCAAGCTACACTTTGATCTAATAGAATGTGCTGTACAGTGGAACTCTCCACAGTAGAACCATCTGTCTTTCAAGGACCAATAGGCTGAAAACAATTTTTTTGCATCATAAAGCAAAGAAATACTTTTCCCCACTCTGTTTCCACATTTACTTACCCATAATATTGTCAGGTAGATTGCTTTTATCATTATGCATAGCTTCATGAATAACACTTTAGTGCTGCAGCCTGCCTAATAAGGAATCAGTGCAAGACGTTATCTTGCTAATATATATGGACCAGAAATATGCTTTTGTACTGGTGCGAGAATTTGTTTTATTTCTCAGTCCCTCTCTATCTCAGGAAGCAGGGTTCTGCAGCACAGTTGTATGATGGATGAGCTTGTATGGAAGCATAAAATGATGAGGCAAATCATTTTTTTCATATAAAGTTAAATCTTTAGCAAGTTCTAATTAACAGCAGTTTTCCCTCCCCTTGAACATGTATAGCTTGTATTCATGAAGATGAATTTGAATATCCACAGCAGTAGGAAAGCTGTATTGCTTCACCTGCTGTCTGACCAGAGAGGATAATAATCCTGATTTTGAGGCAATGCAGTTACTCAACAGCAGTCCATAGAGAATAGCAAATAGAGGTCTCATTTACCTCAGGGGGCCTTGTCTAAATTTAGCAGCAGGCACCACAAAGCTAAACTTCTCGTTGTACTAGCATAATTTCCATTATATTAGTGGTGCCAGTGCCCTTATTGTAAAGCCCAAAGGCACTGGGGTCAGAACTCTGACTTCTTGCATGTCTCTAGATGTCCATCAGAAAGAGTAAACTTGCAAATTTCCGTGGTACTACATCAGTTAAAAAGACTCGTTAGAAAGACACAGCCCTAGCACATTGAGTATTGTCACTGCATTCAGGTAGAAGGGGTCCAACTTCTTTTTTGCCACGAGTCAAAGTCAATAAACTTATGACCAATCTCTGCATAAGTGGACCACAACAGTGCATACATATTTGCATTAAACTGCAGGCTGTAGATAGGAAGATGCATTTATTTTTCAGCCTTAAAGAACAAATGTAATGGGGTGATACTTTATTATGGGTAGGCAATTGTAACAGACTGGCCATGTTTGCCTGTGGCACTCTGCCTTGTTCAATGGATTTTGGTTATGCTGGGGTGCAGCTGGCTCATTACCAATGCAGAAGAAGTGGGAGTAGGCCTCTGGCAGAGTGAGCTAGGGTTTGGGAAAGATAGATCCTGGAAAAAGAAATCATAGGCGCAGCCAACACTAAAGAGAAGTCTTTAGGCTTGTGTTTCATATAGTTATTCCAGAAGTGCCTTTCTATCAGTAAATCAGGCCCCAAGAAAGGTATCTTTTGGAATGTATGGGTGTTTTTCTTTAGAGTGGGATGAGGACTCCACCCATTTACAGCAACATGTGTTTATATCTCTGTATTCCCCTACCCCAAGCATTCAAAAATAATGAGTCAGGCCTCAAAAAATCATGAAACTGGCTTAAAAATTCATTTTGGATTCTTTTTATTTGTCTTCTGGTTTCTGAGCCTTCAGGGTGCTCTTAGGAAGCAAATTTTCAAGCTTTTCTTCACAACCGTGAGGGCTAGGAACTTTTGTTTAAAAAGAAAGAAAGAATGAAAAAAAAAAAAAAAAAAAAAGAAAGCTGAGATTCTCCCATAATCACTTGATTCCGGGAACTGGGGCTTTAAGAAAGACACCAATTATTGTGAGACTAGCACTAAAATTGTGAGAGTTGGCAACACTGAATTATCCATAGGTTCTAACATAAAAAACAGGGAGAGTAGCTAAAGAATCTGTTCTTATTTTTCTACTTTATTTTTTGCATGTACCTTTATGGGCCTCCTCTAAAAGGATAGTTTTTCAACATATAGTAGCAGCTACAACTCTTGAAGGATTTTTACCAAAAGGAAAGATTTAAAGATAGGAAGTTGGGTAAACTGAATATGCAGTGTTGACACTTGACTGAGGATTGGAATTTACCATTCAGCAGGGGTATCCTCCTTATTCACTAGCAGATATGCCTCTCAAGAGTGATAAGTTTACCTCTCAGTTATTGCATGATAAATTTCAATATGTTCAATTCTGCTACAGTACATATACTATATGACAAAAACAGACTCAGAATATCCTTTGCCTAGTGGCATTGAGAGATGTTTTTACATTGTTAGTGAACAGGGCAAACCACCTACCGCTAGCTAACAAAACTGCATGTCTGATGCAATATTCTGGAATAACACTCTCAGAGCTATGCACCTCATTACCAGAAAACCATTGACAAACTGGGGGAGGTTCAAAAAACTCCCCAAAATGATCAGGGACTGGAGGGATTGACCTAAGAAGAGAGAGTGAGAGTTAAATATGTACAACATAGCAAATATGTACAAAGTGATGAGGCAAATATATATGACTAAGCAATGGGTAAGATGGGCCATAATTCTACAAATGTTGGAAGGCTCTATTCACAAATGAGGCAGTGGACTTATTAATCATAATAAAGAGAGTATTATTCAGAGTAATGTCCAGCCAAAAACATAACATATGGCAGGATACTTTCTAGAAGTATTAATAATGATCAGGACTCTTAATTCTTTCCTTTACTTTTGCTACACACTGTGGAAAAGGTTGGGGCTTAAAGTAATCTCTAAATTGTGCAACATGACTTACAAGTTAAAGTATTAAGAAAAGGGATAAAGTTTAAAAAAAAGGAACATTTAAGCTGAAGACGTCTTAGGTTATGGAATAATTTCTGAAGTGGTGGCCATCCTAGCGATTATTGAGCAGGACTCTGAATTCTGCTCTCGGACCACTTGAAGAGAGAGGTGAACTTGAGAGGTTAGAAGGTCAGAGACCGTACAGTTCTAATCTTTTATTTTGTACACCTACTGTGTTATGTTCACAGCACACACAGAGAGAAGTTAGATAAAAACAAAGTCATCTAGAGGGAAGGTTGCAATGTAACACCATTTATTTTCTTAGGCTTCGGAATGACAACACACAAACCTCCCCAAAACAGAGAAATACAAGCAGGTGAGAGTCACAATTCACCCCCTTGTTCTAGGCTGTCTCTTTTTGGGCTGACTCTTCCCTACAGAAGCCTGCAAGCAAAACTCGGAACCCTTCCCCGCAATGTCTACATTGAGCTGGGAGACGTAATTCCAAGATCATGAAGACATACCCATACTCTGGTTGAGCTAGCACCTAAAAATAGCAGTGTGTCTGTGCCGGCACATGTGACGATTGGGCTAGCCACCCAAGCACGTAGCCAGGGAGTCAGGCAGGATTGTACTCAGGGTGGCTAGCCCAAGCAGCTGCCTGGGCTGCTGCGGAAACACTGGTATTTTTAGGTGCTAGCTCGAGCAGTTAGCCTAGGTACATCTGTGAGAACTGGGAATCACACTTCCCCACTCAAATGTAGACATACCCTTAAAATGATAGCTTGCAATGCCAACACTGTGTTTGATACACCATATAGTGCAGGGGTTCTCAAACTGGGGGTCGGGACCTCTCAGGGGGTCATGAGGTTATTACATGGGAGGTCGCGAGCTGTCAGCCTCCACCCCAATCCCCACTTTACCTCCAGCATATATAATGGTGTTAAATATATATATATATAAAATATTTTTAATGTATAAGGGGGGGTCACACTCAGAGGCTTGTTGTGTGAAAGGGGTCACCAGTACAAAAGTCTGAGAACCCCTGATATAGTGCAACACAGAAATCTCTGACTCTTCTTGACAGCTGACCTTCCATTCCCACCAGAACAACTCCATCAAAAGACTTTGCAAAGCAAAAAGTTGTTTAATTTGTAAATTGCACTAGACAGTTCTGAGATTACCTTAAACTTCAGTCTTTGCCACACATTGCAACAAAGGGGAATGAAAGTAACTGAAAGTCCTTATCTTATGAAAGTATTCTGTTTCCTGTTAAATTTTCAGCCAAACAGGGACCTTTGCTGAAGTCCGTGCAGATTATTTTGGAAGCACGTTGCCTGAAGGTTTTGTTTATTTGGAAATATAAAGGCAAGTTTCACATCACCTAATTTGGAAGTGTTATTAACGATTCTAGCAAATTGTTATTAGAAATAATCTCATTTGGTTAAATAAAATCCAGCAACAAGGAAAAAAAACTTGCTGATTGAACATTGTTAACATCCTGAGGCTAGTATGAGAAGATTGTGTACCAAACGTATCAAAGCTCTGAAAAATACTTTCCATAGGGACAGTTTACCACCATTATTCATGCTGAATAGTATCTTTTCTACAAACACTCCCATTGAATTCAGTGGGACTACTCAATGTGAGTAAGATACTACAGAAATGTGAGCATGGGGTCAGAATCTGGCTCCTTGTAGTTAAAGGAATAAGGGCACATTCAAATAGTTATTTTGAATATTGTGATATTATCAGGAAATTAGGTGTGAAATCCTGGTATCATTGACATTAGTAGGAGTTTTGCCATTGACTTCAATGGAGCCAGAATATCACCCAATAAGGAAAATGGTATATGTCATTTTTGATATATATATATACTTATTTATATATAATAAAGCTTGTTTTCCCCTAAATAGTCACTGATAATTGTTAAAAATGTATAAATTGATCCTTTCCCAAGTGTGTTTTGTTTTGTTTTACAGGAGGACGATCTTAGAGTGTTAATTTCAACACCTAGCACAAAAGGTCCATGATTGTTCTGGCTCCAGATACTATGGTACTACACAAAACATCTGTAGCTCAGAATACAAAGTTGAGGAGGGAGGTAGAATGTGGATAGCCATCCTGGTCTGGTGGCTAGTGATTATTCACACCACAAATTTCCTGCAGGCTGATCCAATTTCCACTGAAGTCAATGGAAAACCTCCCACTGACTTCAACGGAAGACAGATCAGATCCATATTGTCTATCCTCTAACAACATTGAAACGCTTAATGATTCTCCAGTAAAATGACCTGGCTCTTGAATTTGCATCCAGTGTTACCAACTGACCTCCATTATAATGTGCCAATGTAACTTCTGGAAGCAAAGGGCCTAAGAGCAAAATGCAACCCTGATGTAAATAGTTTCGACACTTCTGAAGCCAATGGAGTTGCATTTGCTTCTGCCAGGGCTGAATTTGGTCCTACGACGCTGGGATCAAAGACAAAGCAAATGTCCAATATGAATGTTTTATAGTCAAGCTATGCAAGATTGATATTAAGATTTCTGAAAAGCTTGCTACGGCCATTCATAAACTGGACTGGAAATGTAATTTGCTTTATTACAGCCTGCATTTTTTTTCTACTATTTTCTTTTTAAAATTTGTTTTAAAACTGTAAAGAAAGAAAGAAAGAAAAAAGAAAGAAAGAAAGAAATCCCTCAGTTCCAACATCATACAGGAAATCCAGGACTGAAAGGTTTGAGCTTGTTGGAGTTTATTAATGCCATTACTTTAAAAACAAAGAACCCTCATTGCCCACATAATTATCAGAGAGAATCATGTCTGTGAGTATTAAAAATCCAAGTTGGTGAAATAGCCATCCCTGTGCCATGTGCCTGTGAAGTGACACAAGTCTGCTGGTCCCCATAGTATGATTGGTTCCATTTCTGTCACAAGATGGCAATGATAATGGGCTACTTTGAGAAATAGACACTTATGGTGGCCTCATTTTCTGACGTGCTGAGCACTCACAGGCTCTCATTGACTTCGATTGGCGCTTTTGATGATCAGCACCTCTGCAAATCAAGCTCCTATTGTATACTACATTTTGTAACGGAGGAAAAGCATTTTCACTGACTGGTTCACACCACTCCATCACCTGTAAAGAAAGCAAACATGGTCTGTGGGAGAAAACTATGTCACTCAGTCAAATAATTAAGTAGCCATGTCTCCAAGGGGTTTTCTTTTTAAAGCCTGATGTCAAGTAATTTATCTTTGATCAGGAGAACAGAAAGTATATCTTTAAATATGATATCGATGTATCCTGACCCAGATGAAAGCTGCTTAAGTCAGTTTTCCTCAATCCTGTTACTGCATATTAACTGTGAACAGGATTATCCTCTAGTCTGCCAGTCAAGCTGTTCAGAAAAAGCAATAAATAAATAAATGAATGAATGAAAAAGAGAGAACAGCTTCTCCTTTTGTCTGTCTGCCATGGGACCAGTAGGACAAAGATCTGTCCTGACTTCCCTTCTTGTGCCATTAAGAATGACACCCACTGCTGTTGTACGCTGTGGAGCAATTGGTTAAAATTCAAAATAACACATTTCTGCCATTTCTCTGTGTGTTTGTGTCTGTGTGAGAGAGAGAGAACTTAATGCTGTTGAAAAGTACTGGATCAATAGCCCTAGAGAGTGAAGTCCCCTTTCCACACAGTACACCTAGCACAGAGAGGAGCAGGGAAACTTATCACACTGCCCAGCATTGTGCCTAAATCTTGAGCTGGAGGGATCATTCTGGGTGGGGAGGGGGTAAGATTATAGTTCAGTCTCCATTGCCCTTGGCCTGTCATCTGAGACAGAAAACAGTGGTGTGAGTTAGTGCCAGTTGTGGTTGTGACTTTTTGCATTAGCGATAAGAGTATTATTAATGATAATAGTGTGACACTATGTCTTATCACCACTGTCCTGTGTTGGGATGGTGAAGAGCTGTACTTAGCCAGCAGAAGCTATAAGAGCCAATGTGCCTCAAGAAGGCACCATATCTGCTTGAACTCTAAGAAGTACAGGGAAGTGTAGTTGTTTTGCCATCTCTTAAATGGGCGCAGTCAGTGTAGTGGAGAAAGGCTATGGCCTCATTGTCTGCAACTTCCTGCAGGGTGCCTAGTGGTTCTAGCCCTTGCACAGATATCTACATGGGCTGCAATTCAGCCAGCCACCTAAATGAAGGACACAGACAGGGGAGCTATTTATGCTAGTGTAAGCGGGGGAATGGTCCCGCTATTGTGGGGAACTTTCCTGGCTTCTGCACTACCCCGGTGAAGTGGGCTAACGAAAGGATCCGAGTCCTCGCTCCCACTTCCTTTACCCAGAGGCCTCCCTGCCCTTGAGGACTCCCCTTCCACTCTCCTGTCTGGCAGAGTCCTCGTAAACCCCGACAAGGCTGGGCCCAGGATTCCTGGGGGGCTTGACCCCCAACCCTGCTGTGGTCACCTAGGACAGGGGCTAGGGTGTCCCCACTCCGGGGTACTCTCTTTGCACTGGGCACCTCCCTGACCCACTGATCATTTTATACAATTTAAAGCAAATACAAGTTATTTAATTAACAATTACTTTTAAAAAAGAATAAGGAAAAATGGAAAAGGTTAAAGGAAACACATCACCCTGCTCTGAGGCAGGGAATATCACAAGCAGTGTCTCTGGAACGTCAGGGCAGTTCACAGTCTGTTCCTTGTAGGTCCCGGGCCTGCTTCTCAGGCCCTGGCTGTGCTGCAGGGACGCTGTGGGTTGGACACTTGCTCTGGCGGTGGCCACACGCTCTCAGGCTCTAGGTGGCAGGACCCTTTTTCTCAGCGTCGCCCCTGCCCGGTCAGGGTTATGATCCCCCTCCAAGTCTGGCCTGCAAGGCCTCTTGGCTGAGGTATCTCCCTGCGCTGGGCCCACTGCCAGGGTCCCCCTCACTCTCCCCAGCTGCTCACCGCACCCAGCTCCGGACTGCTCCAGCCCCAGCTCCAGCTCCATTCTGCCTCAGCACGGCTGCTGCTGCTGCTCTGCCTCCAGCTCCCTGGGCTGCTTCTCTGGCCCCTCTGGCTCTGGTTGCTGCAGCTCTCCTCCCAGGGCAGGTCTGCTCTGCAGGCTGCTTCTGTAACTCTGCTTTGGGGCTGCAGCTCTGCTCCCAGCAACTTAGCTCAGGCCCCTGCTCTCTCCTGGCTGTGCTCTGGCTTTGGGGCTGCAGCTCTGCTCCCAGCTCAGGATCTGCTCTCCCTGGGCTTTGTCTCTGGCTCTGTGGCTGCGCCTCTGGCCCCTCTGGATCTGGCATGGTTCTGCTCTCCAGCTCAGCTTGGGCCCCTGCTTTCTCCTTTGCTCGGCCCCACTCTGTCTGACCCAGGCAATTCCAGCTCACATGGAGGACGGGACCTCCCTCGCCTCCTGACCCTCTGATTAGCCTGCCCGCCCTGTCAATCAGGCTGATCTGGAGCATTGGCCTCTCCCCATTGTTCCTGGGGACTGTCAGTCTCAGGCTCCTGATTTGCCATCGACCCTTCCCCTTTTAGTACTGGGAGCAAGCCAATCAAAACACCCCCACTGAATGTTAGTAAGGGGGCAACAGTCCCCTTACACTAGCACCTCCCCTCCCCCACATACAGTCCAGCCCATGATAAAAAAAACCACACATGCTGATATTGAAAATTCACATTTGCACACTGGGAAATGGACAGAGACCCACCCAACTCCTTTCACATAGGCCACTGAATAGCCACCACCATTACTAACCACTTGTTAAAAGCTAAAGGTAATGTAAATAACGATAAATATAGTGTGACCTCGGATAGACCTGGATTAATCTGTTTTCACTGTTTCTCAACTCAGTATGTTTTATCCTCTAAAACTGTTTTAATGGAAACATCAAAGCAGTTTCTGCTTAAAATGATATCACACTCTATATGTGTTTGGGTTAGGAATGGTTAGTAACAATCTTTAGCATAGCTGATTTGCAGTTGCCTATGAACGGCACTGTTTGTCTTAAGAGCCTTGCTCTGCAGATGCCGAGTGAGGAGGCTGCGTGACTCAGCAGTGGCAGAGCCTGATTGAGATGTAAGTCTTTCAAGTTCTGTGAAATCAGATGCTGCCAAATCAGCCCCTCTGCCAGCTGCACAGAGGCTCATGTTATGGTTCCCTCAAAGACCATGTGTAAAGACATATTTTAACATTAGTGGACTCTGCTGATAATCCTCCAGGAGTTGCTTGGAGCTGGTGGCAGGGAGACTGAAACTATTTTCTCTTTGATAGGTTGAGGACCTGTAGGGAATCAAAAGTCTGTGTGTTGAGGTGGGGAAAGTGAGGCTAAGGGTTTAAGACTGATAAATATTCTGAGATGAAATAAACATCAGTAATGTCCTGGCATCTTTAAAGCCCTGACAAATATGTTTAGAGCCCTGACATAATACTACGTATATCAAAACCGCTACAAATCCTCATTTCTCTGACCCTGTGAATTTCTCTAATTCCATTTTCTCTGTCAGCTATTACTTCTCATTTGCCACTGTCTTTTATTGGGTCTTCTGATACATCATCCTTTTTTCTGTATGTTGAACTTGGTGCCTTTGACATCAAATATCTTCTGTTGTTTTCAGCCTTTCCTAATAGTGTTGACATACCTTCTAATGTTTATTTTCTTTTGTTTTTTCTTTCTTCCATGGCTGTTGAAATGAAATATTTTCCTTCATCATTTGCAATCATACTTATTTGAAGATCAGATTAAACAGTGTGTATTTTAAGCTATTTATGTTAAAAATATTTTTTGCAGTGTTGTTGGTCCCTGAATATTTGAGAGACAAGCTGGGTGAAGTAATATCTTTCATTGGACCAACTTCTGTTAGTGAAAGAGAGAAGCTTTCGAGCTACAAAGAGCCATTAATTCACCTTTTTCAGAAAATTAATTCAATGCTAGTAAAAATGATCAAATCCATATCTTGGGAAACTAAAGTAAATTTTTTTCTAGACCAGGCGCAGTATGGACTGAGATAGTGTGAGCTTCCCCAAACATTGCACTGCCAATAGGCTTCAAAAGTGACCACCAGGGTTGCCTCTAGAGGTGACTGCAGACTCAAGTCACCATCTAAATTCAGTCTTTGTTCTCTCTGTTGAGATTGTGACTAGATGAGTAAACTCATGCCAAATAGCATGGGGAGATTTGTGTGATGTGGATAGTTGTGCCCTATTAACTGAGCGCTCTGTGTACCTCAAAAGCTTGTCTCTCTCACCAACAGAAGTCAGTCCAATAAAACATATTACCTCCTCACGTTGTCTCTCTTAAAAATACTTTAACAGATACAATTATTGCACGTGGGAGTGGAAAATAATGGTGCACAAAATCATTGGAATATGGATGCAAAAATGAATTTCTGTGGGCACATTGATTTATATCAGCTGAAGATCTGGCTCATAATGTATTCTAAACGCAAGAGATTGGCCATATGGGATGATTTAAAGGAACACTGGGCCAAGTATATTCCTACTGTAACTCTTGCATTCAATGCTGGGAGGCATTGGAGTGGTAGAGCTGCTTTACTGCCTGCCTTCGGGTTATGGACATTGTCACAGAGAGAGAGGGCTTTCTGAGATTGATGGATAGAAATACTGAAGAAAAATGAACCTATAGCTATGTACAGAGAATTAATAAGGTGAACTCAATCCAGTTCATAGGGCACAACTGTCCACATCACACACAAAACTCCCCAGGTTATTTAGCATGAGCTTACTCTTCTAATCCCAGTCTCAAAAGAGAGATCCCAAGGACTGAATTTAGATGGTGACTTGAAACCTTCACTCACCTCTTGAGACAACCCGACTGGTCAATTTTGAAGCCTATTGGCAGTACAATGTTTGAGGAGCTTGCACTGCCTCACTCCATATTGTATCTGGTCTAGAAATAAATTGACTTTAGTTTCCCAAGATATGGATTTGATAGTTTTCACTAACATTGAATTCATTTTCTGAAAAGGTGAATTAAAAGCCAGAGTTATTATTCAGGACCTGAAGATCCATGTCACCCACTGGCAAGGAGATCACAGTAACTTCAGGTTTTTTAAATGTACAATGGACTTTAGACCAAAAGTGTTGTTGAGGGCACTTGAATGGTGATCTTAAGCCTCTGTGGCAGTTATTGCAGTCTGCAGCTCTATAGGGGAAAAAAATCCCTCCAGAGCAGGATAGGACCCAATTGTGTCCCTTCTGAATGAGACCAGCAGAGCTGAATATAGATTCAGAGACTTTTTTGCAGTCCTAAGTTGATGAGCTGTGATCAAAGAATGAGACGGCTTTGCTAGCTGAATTTCACATAAGAATGGCACATAAAATCAGCAATTTCCTCAGCCCCTGTACAATTCCCTATTTGAACTGATCCTGTTCACGTTGATGAAAATGAGAGTTTTGCCAATGACTTCAGTGGGAGCAGAATCAGATCTATTATGAAGAACAGATTGTTTTCTAATCTTTGTCATTTTTTTTGCTTCTTTTTACATGAATGGTGGTTGATGAATCACCCCGTGCTTCCAACACAACTATAATATTAAATATGGAATTGTATCTTTAAATACACCCCTAAGTAACTGTTGGTGGTATGTGGCTGTGTGTTGTGGGAGGAGCAGATCATATCCACATATGGATATTCCTGTGCACGTGCTTTGGTAACATCTATTTTGAATGAGGATACATCATCCTTTTTTCTGTATATTGAATTTGGTGCCTTTGACATCAAATATTTATGATTACTACCTTGTGTTTGCCATGCAGTAACTTGAGAATCTATGTCACACGAAAGTTCTACAATGTGAGTCAATTATGAAAATGTAAACTTGCATTTTCATGATGAAAGGTTCTTTTTCAGAAATGATTTTGCATATCTGATGGTGTAATTTATCACTGAATAACAAGAACAGAACATTACATTTTCTCAGAAGATTGTGGAATTTTCCTACCTCATTCTTTTCCACTACAGAGTTAGCTTATTCCTTTTCTATTTCCAGCACTGACCACTGTCACAAACCAGCCTATTATACTTCCCAGTGTGTACTGCTTAAGTTATAAAGATTTGCCACAACCTTCCTATGGAACATGATCTGCCCAACCACTGTGTGGATTTGCAGAAGAGGGCATGGCACAAGGATCTCACTTGGATTCTCCATGAGGAGCTAGACATAACTGTGGTCCTTCTTTGCACTTCTCTGAGTACGAAAGCTGTTCCTAGTTGGTGCTGCTAGCCATCCAGTAAAGAAGCTGGAAATAGACGAACCATGACCTGACCTCCCCCTGTATCAGCCAGCCATCTCTTTTAGTTGTGGAAAGAAATGCCCCATTTTGATGGGCCAGGTGACTTCCCCTACCACCCACCAGGAAAACAGGAGTTAAGGAACTCCTGTGGTCACAATCAGCCCTGTGAGGCTTGTCAGGCCTGAGCTCAGTGCAAGGAGGAGCTCAGTGCAATAAGGGTGGTACTTGGATGGAAGCAGAGCTAGGGCCCAGAGCTCCCAGACTGGTGGCACTAACTGAAGTAAGTGTGTGAATGCCACCAGCCTGACCCCCTAAGAAAACAGGCTGATCTGTTGAAAGCCCCAGCACAAGGAAGAGGGCCTGGCCTTTTGAGGGCCATGGAAGAATTTCCGTTTTGTTTGGACTGCTTTATATCCCTCGGAAGGGAGTGGACACACCAAGAGGCACAGCTGGAGGGCTGTACCCCATCACCCAGAACCAAACCACAGGGTTGTTGCTGCCCAGAGAATGACATATGAGGTAATTGCGGCATCCATCCTCACACCAACAGGGCAACCTTGAGGCATGACCTTTGACAACCCTGCATCCCCTTAAGATGTATAGCAATGGATCTATTCTTACTGTGCACTTCAGAGACTCTGGTTGCATTGTGCTTCTTTGAGGCTTTCAATGACTGCTGGAATGCTAGCTGCATTGGGGTAGTTCCCCGGTGCACCAGCAAAGGCCTTATGGACACAATTAGGCCCTAAGTACGGGACAGTATGAATGCTGCTAATACAGTAGGAGTCACGCAGCAAAGCACAGTCATTGGAGAGAATGACGTTTTCACAGCTTTAATTTCACAGCCAGAAATAGTAATATTGGTCTATTTTTTCCCCTCTATAAAGAGAAGTTACTTTTATTTTGTATTGTAATATCTTACATTCCAGTGACAGAACCAAGAAAACATCACTCTCTGATTGCAGCCAGAGCTCTTTATTTGTTCAGATTGTAAAATTCATATTTGCAACTATAGGCAGATGCCGAAAATCTCAGGATGCCCGTTGCTTCCTATGCGGATGTTCTTGAAATTCTTCCCAGGCATCATACCATGAGTGCTTAAAAATGCACATTACCAACATTCTCAATAGCCATAGAGTAGATCATTGTGGGAAGCTGTTTTCTTGTCTTGTGAACATTTCTGAGATATTGAAAAAATTTCCCTTTCTGAATTGGGATGAAAAATCAAAATAAAAAAAATAAAAAAAAATAATTGTGAATTGAAAATACAAAAAAAAAAAAAAAAGTTCAGGTCAACCAAAAAGTTTCATTTTAATAATTTTGAAATGTTTTGATTTCTATGATTTTGTATTTTAATTTTTAAACTATAATTATCTTATGTTTCAGAATGAAAAGTCATTTTGCACCAGACAACTGGAATTTTTCATTTAAAAAATGTTGGAACAAAACAATTTGACAATTAAAAAAAATCTACATTTTTCCAAGTTGAAAAATTCATCAGAAAAGTTTTAGTTTTGACAAATTGGCATTTTCTGATGAAAAAACATTTTGTTAAAAAATTCCCAACCAGCTCTAGTAATGGCACTTCCAAGAAGCCAGTGCTGGCAGCATATATTCTTGCAGCACTGACATCATGCAATTTTGTACAGCCAGTTGCACTCGATCCATTGGTTCACAATAGGTAAATAGTATGATACTATGTATGGTGATTCAGAAGCTCCCATTGTAGCATGGTGGGGTTGGAAACCCCATCCATTTCTGTTACTAGATTTTTTTTTGGTCCATCTGATCACTTTCTAGTCATCCTGGGGTAAATTTTCAAAGCATTCCCTGATAATTTAGTCATTTATACCCTGCTAAAGGCAGTGGAAGTCTCTCAGTTGATTTCCTTTGCAACAATTTGAAAACTTTTCCCTCTTAGGTCAGGAAAATCTTGTCCCACAGCTTCAGATCCAGTTAATAAAATGCAAATGTTTTCTTATCTTTTCTTGTGTTGGAAGGGGTAAGATACATATTGGTGAGAAATATTTTTGGAGCAATAATTAAAGATTCCAGAGGTGAGTATGAAAAATACCAGAATAGGACCAGATTCTGATATCCTAATTTATGCTGAATACATTGAGGAGAAGCTAAATTTAAGAGACATTGGGACTTGATTTTCAGAGGCACTGAGCACTTGCAGTTCTGCTGTCTACCAGTTGGAATTATGCTCAGCATCTCTGAAAGTCAGGCTCAAGTGGTCCAGCACCTAGAAAACGAGATATCCAAGAACAGTTTGCAAAATATTGGCCCAAGTGACTTGTTCAGTGTTTCAAAAGAAATCTGTGGTGGAGCCTTTTCTCCTGATTCCCAGTCCTGCTGACAATCAGTAGGTCACACAATGAAACACAGCTAGAAGCATTTCCTATTCAGAAAACAAAACAAACAAAAACTCTTCTTGGCTGAGGTATATTAAAGCATGCCACTGATCCTAGCAGCTTCCAAAAGCTGGAACGTAACTCCTTCATGGGTGTCAGTGTCACGTGCATCACACTGTAGGGTTAACTGGTGGTACATGAGCTGACATTCTAACATGTTGATCAATGGTGTAAGCACCTAAACTAGATTTTCCCCCCCAACATGTTATTTGACTCATTGGAATACAGGATAATTGTCAATGAGATCAAGGATAACATTTTCCCCAAATTATTGCCAAATGATGGAAAATAGGCCAAATCTGTTGAAAGCTGGAGAAGTTTCAGAGTGCACAAGATGTTCAAAATTTTTACATTCATGTCACATTTTTTTAAAATGATGGGTACACACAGCTCCAATTTAGACACAACAGGGATGCGTTAGGGATAAAATTTCCTTGCTTTTTTGCATTTGTGTTAGGGTTTTAACTTTATTATATAAAGTCATTATAATTTATCATGCCAATAGGTATATAGGGAGTATTATCCACAGTCCATTGACACAATAAACCATGCATTCACAGTAAGTGTGTGCACTAAAAAGGTCTATAAAAAAGCACTGAGTACATGTGCAGTGCTTGCTTCTTAAACCTATGTATCTCTCTGCCTCTTCAATTTATGTACCCACAGGAACACGTACACATTTGTAAGCGGAGTAAATTTCTTTTACATTAGACCGGTGCTGGAATTAGAGAAGCAGAGACAGCATTTGGAAACAGTGAGAACAAAAGTATTTTCCTCTCAAATAACTTCTAAAGGCCAGAATGATGAAAACAGAATTGGACTAGATGAACTGCGCCTGGTCCAAAATGTTGTATTCAAAGCTCTATCGCAGTGCGATGGTTCAGTCAGTTTGAAGATTGAGGCTCATTAGAATAATGTTGACAGAACTGGAGGCTGGTATGAACATAACAAAGCTCTTAGGTTAGGTTGCAAGCCAGGCTGTTAGTCTCCAGCCGCAGAGAGTCTGTTTGGTGGAAGGAGGGGTTATGATGGCGCAGGCTTCCTGCAAGCCCTGCTCTGCTGGAGGCCAGGCACTTTCCCACATGAGAGGATGGGGTGACAGATGTGTTGATTCAGTGACTCTTCCAGCACTCCTTTAAAGCTGCCTTAGGTTCCCTGCTGTAGCCTCCCCTTATTGTAAAGTCTTGTAAAATTTAATAGGGATGAAACCAATAGAGGCTGTATAAATTATTCTTAAAAACCTATAGAATTTATTGAAGAATGAAACCCTTTCTAGTGATAGCAAATGGGAATTGCCACACCGGATCAGACTAGTGGTACATCTAGCCCAGTATTACATCTTTAACTGTGGTCTGTGCCAGATGCTGTGGAGGAATGCACCATAGGCAATAATAGCATAGCCCGCTGACAGGTAAAGTTTCTTCTAAACCCTTATAAATTAGAGGTGCGTTTATATCTCTTCCTAAATTCATGGAGCCGGATTCTCATCTGGTGTAAATTGGCATTGCTCCACCGAAGTCATCTAGGGAAAAACAACAGAGCTCCACTGCACTTGGGCTTGCTTTTTGATTTTAAAAAAAAAATTCGTATAGAATTCTGTATATAAAATATAATGCTTTATTATTTTTATAGGGTGGTTTAAAAAACCTACAGGAAAATTATCATTTTCTGTTAAATGATATAGAACTTTACTATAACAGTTGGGGGAGTCTGAGTGCAGCAATAACTCTTGCCCTGTCTCAGGAGGCTCATCCTCTCACTGTGTGAGACTTAAGAAACTCTATCTATTTAGCGTATCAAAGAGAAGGTTAAAAGGTGACTTGGTCCTGGCCTACAGGGGTAAAATTTCTGGTAAAAAAGAACTCCTTAATCTAGAAGACAAATCATAACATGATCCAGTGGCTGGATGCTGAAGCTAGATACATTCAGACTGGAAATAAAGTGCACATTTTCACAGCTGGGGTAATAAATCATTGCAGAACCTTCCTAAGGAATGTAGTGGATTCTCCACCATTTGAAGTCTTTAAGTCAAGTTTGGATGTTTGTCTTAAAGGATATACTCTATTTCATCCAGAAGATATGGCTTATACAGGAATTCCTGAATTAAGTTCTATGGTCTGTATTATGTAAGAGATTGAACTAGATTATCAAAATGATCCCATCTGGGTTTAAAATCTGTGAGTCTTCCACTTAAGATTCACATTTACACCACAAATTACCTACTTATGTTAGGATCCTGAAAGATGTGGGTACCTCTGAGTAATAATGATCAGGAGTCAAAGGAGATTGAATCCAGGAGCTAAATAATTAGAGACAGGTGAACCACAAAAGATGTCAAGGGTAAATTTAGCATGAATAAACTTCCAGCAAGGCAGCAGGATCTCTGGGTAGAGGTTGGTAACCATTTGTACCTTCCTCCAGTGAGACTAGGTAGACCTCTCCCCATTTCTACCCTTGGAACTGGCCAGTTTACTCTACCCCTCAGCTGGGGTTAGCAACTTCAGGAGGAAGCAGGTCTGTTAGTCTACTTTCTGGGTCCTACTGAATGGAAACTTTGCCCTTCAAAAAGCTGGTGAGATTTCATTTCCACAGAGGTTGTGCTAGTATAGAGGGGCTGCCACATGTGATGAGGTTTGCAATGAGTCAAAATGTTGTTTTCGTTTTCCTTTAGTGTTAGGGTCACGGGCAGTAGGTGAGGTTTGTGGGCTTATTGGAGTGTTTCAGAAATGGCAGGTCTGCCTGGTTGTTATGTTGTGACTTTCCTTCTAAAGTGAAGGTAGAAAGAGAGGGTTGGGGTGATCTTCTTATTCCATCAAAACTCATCTCAGGTTCATCAGTTGATCTGAGTCTGTTCTTACTGTGACCTAATTGGGTATGTCCATGCCTAATAATTATGGGCCAAATCTTGAAATTGATTCTTAGGCAGACAAAACTATTATTGAAATGAATGGTTTAGACTAAGGAATGCATAAAAACAGATTAGGCCCGCTAATAGTATAATTAATAATAAATATAGGGCCTGATTCTGCTACCCTTCCTCATGCTGAATAGTACCTTACTGTGGGCCAGATTCTGCTAACATTTCTCACATGATATAATAATGAAAACAGTGGAAAGAGATATGTAATAAGAACTACTCAGCTTGACTAAGAGAGACAGAATCTGGCCTTATTCAAGTAGTTCTACTGAAATTAATGGTATTACTTGCCGAGTAAGGCCTTCTCAATGTGAGTAAAATGGTAATATCTGGCTGTATATTCTCATTAACTTTGAAACTATTGGAATTTTATTGTATTAAAAAAAGCAAACACTATACTTCAGTGCTTGGAGTATCAGTTTAAGATCTCAAAGCAGGAACAAAAATTATAAGGGAGCAAATAAACTGTATTTTTCTCATACAGCTGCTAATGACTTGTGTCTGTCATTGCTATTCCCTGTTTATCTGACCTATTAATGGAGGGCAAAATTCCAAAGAAATGTTTAATTAACGTTTGTAATTAGTATTACAAAAGACCCTGCTTTAAAGAACAGGCAGCCCAGAGAGGAGGTCCAGGAAAAGACAAGCTCTTCACCCTGTCATTATTGCAGCTCTCATTAACATCACAGTGGGATGGTGCCACTGCAGGCGACTGGCAGGTGCCTAACTACCTTACTCCTGGGGAGACTTTTACAAAAGAGGTCCTTTTCTGCAAATAAGTTTGAAAGCTTGCCAGCAGTGCATCTCATTCAAACTTTGCACAGTCTCACGCTTCCCAAATGCCCTAAAGTCTTTTGATTTGAAAAGATAATATGCTTTGTGGACCTGGTTTTTTTAAAAATTTTATTATTATTGTTTTTTTTAGAGAGAGTAAGAGAACTCTAGGGTATCTATCACAATCACATGCTACTTCATTAGCTTGTTTAATAGAAAAAATATGAGGGGAAAGATTGCGGATGGGTTGGAAACAAAACTGGAATCCTATGTAAGGCACCGGTATCTTCATTGAAACAAATTAAAAAATCTGTAAAGCATTTTGTGTGTCAGTTTTGTGTGCGTCGAAAAACCTTTACTTCTAATTGGTTCCAGTATACATTTTTCTTTGAATTAAACTGTAACCACTCTCTCAAAACTAGCCTCAAAACAAACAGTCTAATGCACTGATGGGTAATGGATCTTTTATGGAAACAAGTTAGTTTGATATTGCTCATGGTATCAGCCTTGCAAAAAAGCAGTGTTGTTTATTGCTCTCTTGTGATATTTGATGTTTTTCTTCAATCCTCAGATTCTGGAGACAAGTATTTTTTCATGAGAATCTTAGCTTTAAGTTTTAAATACAAAGTTTGGAGAAAAGCGTTAAAACATAACCTGAGTGCATGTGAAAGGCTCAGATACCAGAAAACAAGAGAAAAGAACCACAAATATATTATTGTTATAATATCTTATTATTTTAATTCAGTTTCATCTTTTTTGAGGCCTGACTCATGATTTTTGAAGGTGGGGGGTTGGCAATAGTGAAAATTCTCACTACAGCTCTGAATAAATCAGACAACAGACTTTAGCAATAGGTAGAGAGGACTAAGCCTGCAGATCCTTACTCACTTGACTCGGGCTGTACGTTGACTTCATTGGGACTACTCACCTAAGTAAAGAGTTGGAAGGATCGTGCCTATGATTTACAATTATTAGTTGATGATTACAGTAATTTGATTAAATATCCATAGCAAAAAAACAACAACAACTGAAGCTCGTGTAAAAAACTTCTGTTGACCATAAATATAAGTGCGTCCGAGACAGCACTTACAGCAGCAATGTGGGAATCAAGCCTCCTTCATTCTAATCTCGGAATTGCCACTACTTGCTGGGTTACCTTGTGCAAGTGACCAAAACCAGAGGATCTATGATTTATAAGATCATGTAATTCAATTTATTTAAAGAGAATGACAAATTTGCTTATTAAATCTATCAATTATTTGAATTGAGATAGTGCCCAGTAGCCCTAGCCATGGACCCAATTGTGCCAGGGTCTGTACAAACACAGACAACAAAGACAGCCCCCTGCCTCAAAGAGCTTACAATCTAAGTGTAAGACAAGAGACAGCAAATGGATACAGACTGATGGGAGAGTACAAGGAAATGAGGAGACAGTATTGGTCAGCATAATCGGAAGAGGTCTCAGCACACTAGCAGCCTAGCTATTGTCAAGCAAAGGAGAGTTTTAGATTTGAAGGTGGATAGTGTGCTAGTTTTGTGTATTTTATGGGGAGCTCCTCCCAAACATGAGGGGCAGCATGGAAGAAAGCACAAAGGTGTTTGTTTGAAAATTTAACAAGTGGGCAATGGAGGCTAGCATCATGGGCCAATCAGAGGCATTTCAATAATGATTAAAACATAGGTAGGTTGTGACAGGCTGTGGTACTTCAGCACAAACTCAAGATGACCAAAAATGTCACTCAAATGTCAGGATACTCACCCAAATCTTTAAGAACTAACAGATGAAAACTAAAGAGTCCCTCGGGTCAAAAGTTGAAACTTCCATTTGTCTATATAAAGGGGCTTAACTCCAGTAATGGGTGTTTTAAAAATAGATATACACATGAAACAACACTAAGGCCACAATCCAGCAAATTCTTAATACACGCGTTTACCTTGCAAGGCATTTGTTGAAAAGGTAGTCCCTAAACTTTTACTCTGATCTATGCCCTTTTATAGAACTCCATTGACTTCAGTGGAACTCTGTATAGGTGTAAGAATCTGCCTGAGTGGATCACATTGTTGGGTCAGTGCAGTAGTGTTTTACTGGTATGTCTCCTTCATACAGAAGGATGGGGATTCACATTTTTTATGTGATGGAAACTTTGGCCCTCATCTAACAGCCCTTAAAAAATCTGGTGAATTACCCATGTGTATGAAATAAGTGGGCAGTGTTTCCCTCTGTATAAACCTCTCTATGCCATTTCATTACTCTTCTGTAAAATGGGGAGAATAGTGCTTACTTACCTTCTAAGGTTTTTGTGAAGCTTAATTAATATTTTTTCAAGTACTTTTAGATTTCTCTTAAGAAAGGGGCTAAGAGTAGACTAATATGATAATGATAGTAATAATCTTACAATACAATGAATGAAATGATAAATCACAATCCCCTTCTCAAATGACTTAACTCATTATGCTTTTCCTCCAACACCCCCAAAACAAAAACTGAGACCCTCTGACTACACAGAAGTTGATTGTCTTCTTTTCCTCTCCACCTTTTATATTCCACATGAATGATGCAGGCTCTATGCTTTTGCTGCTGGGGCTGGGTAGGGGAAATAGTGGGACCGAAAAATCACAGTTTCAGCTTGAAATACCTGGGCAAAGGAGGGCAGAATCCAGGTTTCAGGTGTTGATGTTTGTAAGAAAAGATTCATGTAAGTAGATATGTGAGAAGGAAATTTGAGAAGAAGTTAAAGGAGAGGGAGCAGATTGTGTTACCATATCTGTTCCTTATCACACTTTCGATAATTTAGCATTTTTTATTTCTCTCTCCTCTTTTTGTGTGTGTGTGTATTAGTTGCTCCTTTAATACATACATTACTCAAACTGTTCCTCTCGTTTTTACTTTCTCATCAGGTGTGTGCTCCTTCTGCAGGTCCCAGGGATGCAGAGAAGCACTAGATCCAGCATTGTAAAGGCAAACCTTGTAACTGATCCTGAGATGATGGAATGAAAAGCACAGAAGTTCAGAGACAACACATCTAGTCTTGGCAATGCCCAGGAGGTGAAAGTTGACCTGGAATAAAGCAACGCATGTGGTAAAGATATAACAGTTTTACTGCAGATTATAGCTAGCAATCATTTATCCACAAGGGGAGTGAACAGAGATATAGTCAGGTGAAAGGCAGGATGGGGGGACATCATAAAACAAGACCTTACAAAGCCAGCTGATAGTGGGATTTAGACCAGATTAGAGCTGCTTTTCTGAGCATTTTAAATTATTCTCCATTGATTTATAGGGGAAAAATATATTTCCCTTAATAGCTACTGTTTTAGGATGTAGCAATAATGTAATTAGTCTTAACCCCCCTGCCAGTACAGAGCTAGCTGAAAAAAATAGCAGGATAGGGTACGAAGGATGAGAAAACCACAGGACTAGTGTGTTAGCTGTTAATCTCTGAAGGCTTGAGTCCAAATTGTATCTTATGTCCCCAGTACAAATGAACTTGGTGATCTATTGCGCATCACAGAATTACTGTTATCTTAAAAGTTCTACCCAGCTGACAGCTACAGCAGGGAAACATTTTTGCATTATTCTTTACAGTATGGTAATGTATAGAAACATTCAATAGGGGTTTTCTATATGCTTTATGAAACATCTTCTGGAATTTAACAGAAAATTGTATCTCTGCTATAATATTCTATAGGATGGTTCTATTAAAAAAAAAATAAGTCCATTAAATGACAAAAACAATGAGGAGTCCTTGCGGCACCTTAGAGACTAACACATTTATTTAGGCATAAGCTTTCGTGGGCTAAAACTTATGAAAGCTTATACCCAAATGAATTTGTTAGTCTCTAAGGTGCCACAAGGACTCCTCGTTGTTTTTGCTGATACAGACTAACACGGCTACCACTCTGAAACCTGTCATTAAATGAAAGATGCTTTTAGTGTAATTTCTATAGAATCCATTTAGTTTAATCTCTATTATTTTCTATACAATTTTTCCATAAGTATATTTGAACTATTTTGGAAAGTTTGCAGAGTACCCGTACAGGCTATTTCTGGTTTAAACCAGTGCTCTTAGCTGATTATTTTCAGAACCCCTCACTCATTATGGCTAAGATTTTCAAAAGCGATTAGTGATTTTGTATGTCTCTATTTTTTACAGTCCAACTTGAGACACCTTAAAATAGGGTGACCAGACAGCAAATGTGAAAAATTGGGACAGGGTGTGGGGGGTAATAGGAGCCTATGTAAGAAAAAGACCCAAAAATCGGGACTGTCCCTATAAAATCGGGACATCTGGTCACCCTACCTTAAAAGGGTATTTTTTTCAGAAAATGCTGAGCACGGGCCATCAGAAGGGTGTCTTAAATTGGCAGACCAAAAACTGAGGCACTCAAAATTACTAATTTTGTAATTTTAAATTACAAAATTTAAAATGTTGACCTAAAAAGCTGGGTTTTTTTAGTTCTTAAGCATGTTCAATAGTCTTAAAATTCTAAGAAACCATATTTTAGAAGAAAAAAATGCTTTGGGAACAGAACTTTACTCTCTATCAAGGCTAGGGCAAACCTTTGTATTTTATTAAACAAACTGCAATGAAACAAAGAGAGTCACAAAATTACAGTTATTAGATCAGTTGTTGCTTGTTATGATTAATTTAGTTTGAATACAAAAAAACCCCCAAACCTTTTAATAGTAAAAATGTGTAAACTATTAAATCTGCCAGAAAAGATTTTTACTAGTTTCTCCCAGTTGTATAAAGAAAACAGATGAAAACACATATCTCAGTGCAGAGTATTTAATATTTAGGCAAGGAAGAAATAACCATTCCAGAGCAAAAGCAACTTCTGGGTTTCCTGAGCAGACTCATCCTCCCAAAAGTGGAACCAGGTGTTAGTCAACTTAGTCATTACAGACAGTATTAGCCGTTACCAACCACTGATGAAATGGTAAAGAAAACCTTGGTCATTTGCCTTTGACTGAGAACAGTATACCTGCACATGTAAGCTGATGGCAATGAGGGCCTGATCATATCTTCCAGGGAGTCAATGGGATACTCATTTTCTTCTCACATTAATGTAAATCAGGAGTAACTTCAATTTTATTAATAGATTTAGAATGATGTAGAATTGCTGTGATGTAAATGATGGAGAATCAGGTCCCCTTATTGTCAACGAGAGCAGGCTTAGGCCTCAACTCCACCTATTATGATCCCACTCAACCATTCTACTTCATGAAGGATGTCCCTCCTCCTTACATCAACTCGCCTTTCTCACACAAGTCTTACACTAGTTACATTATTAACACTGAATCATAGCACCGAGGTGATAGAAAATTCTGTTGACACTAAATACATTAATCCCCCATCTTTTCATAAGTCAGATTCTGTGTCTGCTGACTGATCTTGGCAAAAGGGTAGATTTAACAAGTCATTAAAATCCATCATCTGGAAGCTGGATTCTGATCTCCCCAACATTGGTGTAGAACTCAAGTAACTCCATAGGCTTGGATAGAGTTGCTCTAATCTATTCTTGTGTGAAATCCGAATCTTGTTCACTGTGTACACTTCAGACAGAAATGTGATGAAGGGGTTATCTATCATTTGAGGTGTGATTCTCAACTTAAGTAGACATACTCATGCTAGCTCTCATCAAACTAGTGCACTAGTAGTGTAGCCTTGGTAGCACAGGCAGTGGCAGCATTGGCTAGTTGCTCTGAATACAAAAACACCTGGACACGATGGGTACTTACTCTGGGTGGTAGCCAGGGCTGTTGCTGCCACTGCCCATGTTACTGTGGTTACACTGTTCTTTTTAGTGCACTAGCTCAGATGAGAGCTAGCACGAGCATGTCTGCTTGAGCTGGGAATCACACGCCTAGTTCCAAGTGCAGATGTAGCCTAAGTGGGATGCAAACCAAGAGCCTTGTACTCCATAAGCAGTTAATCAAAAGGAAGCCAAACAATGACCAATTCAGTAGGAACTCTGCTATGCTTCTCTGAGCTAGAAGTCACTCTGGTGCCAAAGGAGTTACAGCAGGAGTTAATTTGGTTTTTTTGACATATCTCATTTATATACGTCATTTGATGTCCTTGAATCAAATTCAGATAGTGTGTAAATGGATATAAACCCTGTTGACTTACATTGGCCCTCTGTTCCACACAGTGTCCTACATCTGAGCTTTGGTGGGTTGGAAGCTATGAGATGCACTCCCATATGGGCAAGCAGTAAGAAGAGAGGATGATGTCTTTGTGCTCTTCTTGTCCCTCTTATAATGGTATGACAATGGCTGTCAGAGAATCCCCCTTCGTATTATCATATGATTTTGTTAAAGATAATCCCAAGAGTAGTTTGGCTATTCAGTTATTGGAAACATATCTGAATCAGAGTAATGATTTCCAGCTAACTAAGAAAAGCAGAAAAGGAAACCACATTGTTACCCCAACTCCACACATGGCCTTAAGGGTAGACAGTACACAACTGATAGTCTGGCTGTTATGACAAAATATATTTTCACTGTGTATATCTCTGTATATCTATTTTGATGTATAACATGTGCCTGGCCCAGGGTCTAGGTGCATGCATATTTCAGTCTTGAAAACATATACATAAAAATTAAAATTTTAGTCACTCCCAACCCAGTAAGATTAAAAACATTCCAACTCACTTATTCTGATCAACCCATTTTTTCATGAAAATTTACTGACCTTGCAGTATGCTATGAAGGTGAACCAAATTTGTTTTACCAAGCTAAGTGTGGGGTATGTTCCACAACCAAGTAAATGGTAATGATAGTTGATATCATCCATTGTTTGAACAGATGTGGTTATTAACGCAGTGCTTCAGGCACATTCACTCACCAGTGGCAATTTTTGCATCTAAACATTGATAAATAGAATTGGTGACCTCAGAAATCATATTTAAGGTCTCATACTCTCTTGTACATAAGCTGCAAGGGCAATAGAAATCTAATTGAAATAGATGATCTTTGGGTGATCTCTGATAGAAAGGTCAAATTTCAAATTTGGGATTTTTTTTCCTGTACTCAGTGTCTCTGAATGCATGAGTCATCATATTCCAAGATTGTAGCTTGACAGGAGGAATATAGAAATGAATTGTCAATTAGTCTCCTGATACAAACATCTGCAACAGATAGATACTGTAATTTAAAAGGGGAAATTTAATCATCTTTTTTTTTATCAGATTTTTATTTATTTAATCCGAGTTCACACTTGTAATATACTTTCCATTTCCTTTTAAAATACCGTGATGTATGCAGATAACTACATCTCTCACTGGTGTCACTCCTGTTGCCTACTGCTGCAGAGTCAGAGCCAGTTACTGCTTCAGTGATTTGCCTCTGAGGGTTCTGATGGAAAAAGTCGTCACTGAGATAGATTTTTGCTGGAGAGGAGCATGGCTGTATCCTCATACGATAGATCCCAAGGGACACACTCAAGCACAATCTCAGGCAAAGTACCCTTATGACTGCCACAGCTAGAATGAGAGATGAAGTTGCTGCAGTTGTGTTTAGGTTGTGGCCCTGGTTTAAAGTTAATTGAACTTACTGCCTTTTCTACCTCTTTCAATAACACAGAGAAAGTAACTTTGGAGTCCTTGTTCTCAACCTGGGCATGCTCCCTCCCCATCAGTGAGTTTTGCAAGGGAGCCTGTGACCCTGTGTGCTTCTGCTTCAAACACTCCAGTAAAGCCATAGTTCTGTTAACCCTTCTGTCTTCTGAGTTGCCGCTTGCAGTTCATTGATTGAAAGACTGGGAGTAAAAAACAAAACAAAACCCAACCAGTTCTGGTTTGTTATGGCCACCGATTAGAGCAGGTTTTTTTGGTTGAAAATTGAAAACTTTTCTGTTCACAAGGTGTTTGAAAATCTTTGACATTTATGATTTTTTTTCTTTTTTCACAGTATTTTTGCCCAAAATTTTATGCCCCCCCCCCAAATAAGTTTACTGGGTTTCTATTGGTTAAAATCCCTCCAAACTAAAGGACCTTTTCCAATTGCCAATGACAACAACAGAGGTCAACTTCATTGAGAGTTGTAGCAGAATATAAGGGCCCAGTCCTGCTCTCACTGAATTTTATGACAAACTTGATTGATTGGTTTCATTGGGTACAGGACTGGGTTCCAAGATTTGAAGTCATGCCACTGATTGTTAAAAGAAAAGAGAAGAACATTTCACCTACCTTTAATGCTATAGCAATAGCCCCGAGCCATGTAATGACACTATTGCAGACTGTGATATTTGGGGCCACTATTGTAGAGTTCTATATTTCCCAAAGGGTACATCTTATTACCGTTACTTTGGTGATTCCGTCTAATGGGTATCGAAGTAATTGCCAAGTAGAAGATTCATGTAGTGAGGTATTTACCATGTAGTTAACTGATAGCTATCAGCTACAGGGCAAATCCTTGAAGTCTTTACTCAGAGCTAGATCATCCCTTCCTGCAAGAAGATCTATCAGAGAGGAACTCTGGGAGTTTCCCCTTGCAGAATACCACCCAAATTGTTCTATAGGGAGACAAGGGGTGGGAACATGCTGGATGCAGCTACCCTATGATACACACTGAAGGGGGCATCAGTGCCAAAGGGTCCTGCAAAAAAAAAAAAAAACTTCATCTTGCAATTATCTGACCCTTTTGCAGAGCCAGGCTTGGTGGGTCTGAAAAGGGAGGGAATGATGGAGATCATTGTAAAAATTCCCTATCAGCTCATTACACCCCATGCTCTCTTAACATTTTTGTCCCAACCCTGTCCTCCAGAAAAAATGAAGCTGTGCTCACAGTCTATTTAATTATTTTTTGTTCTCCTGACCTTCTATACAGGCTCTCTCCAGCCATTTCTCTGGTATTCTTGGTTGCTTTAAAACACATGCAGACTGTCTCCACAGCTCTAACTATATAGCTAGATTCTTCTGTTGCTTCATCTGAGCACCAAAGATGCTTCTGCAGTTGATCTCCTCCCTCTATGTTAGCATCTCTCACCTGGGAAGCTTCCCTTTATATGGGGCAGGGAGGCTGCTGGAGTCTTGGGAGTTCTCCCACTCTTGAATGCTGTCTGTGGACAGGGTTTTGTACCTGCGAATGTCAGGGACAAGAGGACAGAAAATCCACTGCTCAGCTATGGAGCACATCCTCTGATGTTCCTGAAGTTCTTCATCATCATCATGTTCCTATTATGCCTCTGGCATTTAGGGCAGTGACAAAGCTCTTCCACTCCTGTCTGTTTCTGGCAAGTCTGTCAATGGGTCCCCAGCTGTGCCCCAGGTTTTTCAGCGTGGCTTCCACAGCTCTTCCCTATGTCGTTTTCAGGCAGCCTCGTTTTCGCTTGCCTTCAGGTGTCCATCTTATTGCTACTCTGGCGATGGAATCAGTTTCCATCCGAAGCACCTGACCGATCCATCTCCAACGCCTCCTGGCAATGATGGTGCTCAGATCCTCTTGGCTGCACTGTGTCAATAGATCTTGGTTTGAGATTGTTCTGGGCCAAAAGATACATAGGATTTTTCTGAGTCAGGTTGCATGGAATGAAGACACTTTGGACATGTCATACTTTCTCATTCCCCAGCATTCTACACTATAAAGTAATGTTGAAAGTACACAGCTATGATAAATCTTGAGTTTGGTTTTGGTGTTGTATTTTGATGATTTCCAGACTGTATTTAAGCTCCTGAAGGTGTTCCTGGCTTTATTGATTTTGTTTCTGGATGTCCTGGCTTGTTCCACCATCCTGGCTGATGGTGCTGCCCAAGTTTGTTTCTACATTGGTGAGAACATAATCCTCTATCCGTACTGATGATGGTGAGGCAATATTAAAGGTCATGATATCTGTCTTATTGAGGTTGATTTTCAGTCCAATTTACTGACTGAATGCATTGTGTAGAGTTGTTTTTTCTTGTACATGGTGTTGGGTATGTGACAGGAGAGCGACATCATCTGCAAAGTCCAGGTCTTCAAGGGATGAGAAAAGTGTCCATTTAATGCCTCTTGGCATGTCTTCTGTGGTACGCCGCTGTCAAGGCTGTATCCCCACTTTGAACTTTAGGGTACAAGTGTGGGGGCCTGCATGAGGACTTCTAAGCTTAACTACCAGCTTAGATCTGGTCCGCTGCCACCATTCCCTTCCCTGGGAAGCTTTGAGAAACCTTTCACCAATTCCCTGGTGAATACAGATCCAAACCCCTTGGATCTTAAAACAAGGAGAAATTGACCCTTCCCCCCTCCTTCCTTTCACCAACTCCTGGTGAATACAGATCCAACTCCCTTGGATCTAAAAACAAGGAAAAAATCAATCAGGTTCTTAAAAAGAAGGCTTTTAATTAAAGAAAAAGGTAAAAATCATCTCTGTAAAATCAGTATGGAAAATAACTTTACAGGGTAATCAAACTTAAAGAGCTCAGAGGACCCCCCTCTAGTCTCAGGTTCAAAGTACAGCAAACAAAGATAAACACTCTAGTAAAAGGTACATTTACAAGTTGAGAAAACAAAGTAAAACTAAGACGCCTTGCCTGGCTTTTTACTTACAAGTTTGAAATATGAGAGACTTGTTTAGAAAGATGGGGAGAACCTGGATTGATGTCTGGTCCCTCTCAGTCCCAAGAGCGAACAACAACTAAACAAAGAGCACAAACAAAAGCCTTTCCCCCCGTTCCCAAGATTTGAAAGTATCTTGTCCCCTTATTGGTCCTTTGGGTCAGGTGTCAGCCAGGTTACCCGAGCTTCTTAACCCTTTACAGGTAAAAGGATTTTGGAGTCTCTGGCCAGGAGGGGTTTTTAGTACTGTACACAGGAGAGCTGTTACCCTTCCCTTTATAGTTATGACAGCCGCATTACCCAGTTAATGGCAATGTTGAAGAGGATTGAAGACATGACACACCCCTGACATACTCCTGTTTTGACTTCAAAACTGAGCTCATTGTGATCAATACTGCATGTAAAGTTGAAGCTTTTGATGACGTTGATAATACGGAAAGGAATTCCATATGCCCGCAGAATGCACCATAGGCTAGTCCTGTGAATGCTATCAAAAGCCTTCTCAAAGTCTATGAAATTTATGTAGAGTTGCCATTGCCATTCTAAGCACTGTTCTATTATGTTTCGTAGAGTGAAGATCTGGTCTGTGTATCCACACCCTTTCTGAAAACCAGCTTGCTCTTTTCTGAGAATGCTATCAACTGCCTCTGATATACACTGGACTATGATTTTACACAATACACCTCTACCCCGATATAACGCGGTCCTCGGGAGCCAAAAATCCCTACTGCATTATATGTGAAACCCCATTATATGGGATAGCGGCGGGAGGGCTCCGGCAGAGGAGCCTGGGCCCTTTAAATCGCCGCCCGAGCCCCGCTGCCACAGCCCCGGAGTAGCGGCAGCAGGGCTCCAACAGTGATTTAAAGAGCCTCGGGCTCCGGCCGCTGCGGGGAGCCCGGGCCCTTTAAATCGCCGGCCAAGCTCTGCTGCCGCAGCTCTGGGATAGCAGCGGCAGGGCTCCAGTGGTGATTTATAGGGCCCGAGGCTCCCCACAGCAGCTGGAGCCCCAGGATCTTTAAAGCGCCGCCCGAGCCCCGCTCCGGAGCCCCGGGGTTACCTCGCTATATGCAAACCCGTGTTATATCGGATTGCGTTATATTGGGGTAGAGGTGTACTTTGCATGGCACAGATAAAAGTGTGATGCCACACCAGTTATTACAATCACTGAGAGATCCTTTCTTTGGAATCGTCACTATAATGCCATTGGTCTACTCATCTGGCACTTTTCCTCTTTCCCAAACAGATGTAAATAGAGGGGCCAGGATAGATGCTGCTAATTTAGGATTTACCTTGAACAATTCTGCATTTAAGTTATCCTTGCCAGGAGCTTTCCCATTTTTTAAGGATTTGATGGCTTGACTGATCTCTTCCTTAGTTGGGGTGTCTGAGTTGATATCGATCTTCTTCTGCCTCCTGGATATTTGCTTCCTCTTTAGGAGGCTCCCTGTTCAGCAGCTCTTTGAAATGTTCTGTCCAGCTCATTTCTTGTTCTTTTTCGGTTGTTAGTTGGTGGCCTTGTTTGTTCCTGATGACAGTGTTTGGTGGTGTCTGCCATTTACCACTGATAAGCCACATTATTTTGTAGACAGTTTCTTGTTCACCATGAGCAGCTGCATCCTCTGTTGCCAGATTATCAATATAATGCCGTTTGTCTGCTCTCACAAGGCATTTGACCAGTGTGCCTTGCTATACTGCTCACAGTATTTGTTCTTTAGCTTCTGGGATTTTGTGTCTACAATTTTTTTCTTCAGAGCTCATCTGGTTTCTATGGCGTTCCATGTGCTGGGTATAATCCACTCCTTCCTTCTTTTCTGCCTGTAGCCTAGACAGGCTTCACTGCTCTGTTTATAAATTGTTGTTACCTTGTCCCACTTCTTGTTGATCTCCTCATCTGCATTCCCCTCTTCTTCATCAAGGTCTGCAAGTGCCTGAAACCTGTTCTTTAACCACAGAAAAAAAGCTTTCTGTATTTCAGGGGACTTTAGCTTGTCAATGTCATATCATCTATGTCCCTTGTTTAGTGGACCCACACTTCTCAGTTTTAGCTTGATGGAGGCTTCACAAGGTGGTGGTCGCTGCCAACATCTGCACCCCTTCTCACTTTCATATCTGTCAGTGAGCGTCGCCATTTGCCATTGATCATGATCTGGTCAATCTGGTTCTTATCTCTGCCATTTGGAGAACACCATGTCAGCTTGTGAATTTCACGATGTTCAAATAGGGTTCTGCCGATGACTAGGTCATTCATATTACAGAAATCAACAAGCCTTTCTCCATTTTCTTTCATGGTGCTACACCCATGTCTTCTCATTGCTCTGTTGTTGTTGTCCTTACCAACCTCCCATGACGATAGTTAGGTCATGGCGTGGTACTCTCTCTAACTCTGCCTTTAATGTAAGGTAGAATTCATCCTTTACAACTTCATCACTGTCATTTGTTGGAGCATAGCACTGAATCGGGGTGATATTATTATGTTTCCCTTTCAGTCTGGCTCTCGTAAGTCTGCTACTCATGGATTTCCATTCAAGCAGGTGTGACAAGATGTCCAATGTTAGTATGGTGGGTCCTGCGCTTTTCTTGGCAGGGGCTAAGATGCTACCCCTTGCCCCTGCTCTTGGGGCACCGAGGACCCCGCTAGTGGCCCAGGAAGGTGATAAAGGAGGGAAGTGGGGGAGGGGTCTGGGTTTGCTCCTCACTCTGACCCAGCCCCTCTCAACTCCTGTGGGTTCTTACCCTCTCCCTCCCTTGCTGGGGCAGGGTCTCCCTTACTTCGGTTCTCTGATCTTTCAAGTCTCACAGCACACCTCCAAGCTCCAGTCCTCTCTCCTTCCTCCTTCTCTCTGACTGCCTGAAGCAGGGGTTTTTATTAAGTTCCTGACAGGGCCTTAATTGACTGCAGGTGCTCCAATTAACCTGTAGCCACCTCCCTAGTCTTCAGGGAACCACGCCTTAATTAGCCTTGGGCTTATATATTTCCCCTCTAGGACTCTACCACTGCTCCCTGGCTCTCCTGTATCACATAGGAAATGCGTCACTCCCTTCTTCAAAAGGATGGCAACACCCTCATAGTGTTGTCCATCATCCCATCCAGAATACAGCAAAGTTTATCCTGAGGCTGTTGTTAATCTTCCTGATCCCGTCCATCTGCTCTTGTGACACTCAGGATGTGTCAGCTGTAGGGTCTCATCTCTGCTGTGACTTGAGCTAGCTTCCCTGTTTCGTACATTGGCCGTACATTCCAAAAACCAAGTTTGTTTTTTGTCTTGGTGTTGAGCACTTCAGTCTTCATGCCAGTGGCTTCCTTTTGGCTTTCACTACTGGCAGTCATAGGGTCATTGACTCCTGAAGACCATCACATACAGTAATGGTCGATTTTTCCATCGCTGTTTCTGTAACATATTTTGTTTTTTTACGGGACAGGGTTGTTAGCCCTGTGCCTAACCCCCAACCTGGAGGACCAGGGTGTCTGTTTTGTCTGGCCCCTCCCCCAAGGACCAATCCAAGGTGGTTGAACCTACCAGGAGCAAAAAGCCCCCGCCGACACAGACTCTGGGGATTGTTAGAACACGCAAGCTGTCCCACCATGACAAGGCACAGACACCAGAGTTCCTGAAGTTAGGAGCTGTGAAAATAACATTGGAACCTTGTTCCTATTCATACTTGATTGCTGCAGCCTAGGATCTCTCTGTGATGCCCGCAGACCAGGTGCCAGCTCATGCCAAGGCCCGTAGGTTTGAACTGTACACTGACAGATCCATTGCTAGAACCAGTTTGGCTCACCTGTGTGTTAGTATGGTTAAAATAGTTATTAGAGCTATACAAATGTGTTTAGACTTTATTAAATTTATTAAACTTGTATATTGCTGCATGCATTAATCTGACTTATCATATCTGTATCCCATGTTATAAGGTAATATTTAAGCATTTGTATTGTAATCCTCTGCAACTATTTAAATTTCTAGACAGGAGAAAGACATTAACTTGTGTGAAATGATGGCTTCCAGCAGAAGGTTTTACATCCTGCCCAATAAAGAAGGCCCATCAATGCCAGACAAACTATTGTGGAACCTTAAAGCAGACAAAAGACTTCACTGATTTGCTCTTCCCTCTCTCCTGGAGATGAATCTTGCAAGTTAATTCCTCCCATCTGGTGAGAAGCACAAAGGGGGAATGGGATAAACACCCCAACAGGAAGAAACTATATCTCTATGCTGCTTGGACTCTTGAGGGCAAGGTTTTCTAGCCATAAGCAAGAGAGCCCCAGTGTTTAGCTTGGGTTAGCCCTAAGGGACATATAGAGCCTGCTTATTATATTATATATTACAAATTTTATTATATTATCTGTGTGTATTTGTATCTTCTTTAGCCTTGTAAATAACTCTCTTATTTCCTTTTCCTAGTTAAATCTTTAAATAGTTTATTATGGGATTGGCTATCAGCGTCGTCTTTGGTGTGAGATTTAAGATGCAATTGACTTGGGATAAGTGACTGGTCCTTTGGAATTGGGAGTAACCTGAATATTTCTGTGATTTTTTTGATGTTAAGGGACCATCTATCCCAAAGGCAAGCTTCTCTAGGTGACAAGATAGATTGGAGCACCAAGGTTACTGTCCGTGACTCCATGGTTAGGCTGTTAGAGTGCCTGAGGAATTTACACTTGATATTTGGTTGGTGAAATCTAAGTATGGAACTCACAAGAAATGTGGGGTTTGTGCCTTACCTCTTAACAGTCTGCCCTGAGGCTGGTACTCACGCCTTTAAGCCACTACAGGACAGCTTGACAGTCACATCTTCAGAAAGATGTGATGCCAAAAAGGAGGAGCAAGTGGTCTTTGGTTTTATAAATTCTCTGCAAAGCTTTTCTCAGTTTTCAGATCCAGGAGTTTTCTCTTCAGTCTTTGAGCCTTGAACTGTTCTGCAGTGCTTGTGACATTTAAGGATTAATGCCTGAGTAGATTGCCTGAGATTAGAAAATATACCCTGATCACTGTATTTTATATTAATAATAAATAATAATACTATATTAATGATGGTAATTGTGAGGCAACCTGACTTAAAATTTGATTGCCTTCACTTTTCACTGTGATCAGTAAGAATGGAAGTTAATTTAAATTGTATGTATTATTCAAAGCTTGTCTTTTAAACATCTGACGGTATCATTAATATACATGTACAGGGCAATTTCAGAGACGCATGTTTGATATGGAAGGTTTCCGAATGTGTATCGAGTAATGATTCTTTCTTTTGTGAAGTTGTAATTAAGTTATTAAAAATCCATCCTTCAAAATATGAAAATACATATTTTCCTATGCATCGATACATTTTAAATATGCTGCATATTTTTTTTTTAAATTCCATAAACATACCATGACCTCCTTATGGATCCTGTCAGGCATGGTGCTATTTAATATGGTGAACAAGAGAGCCTGATGTCAAGAACTCATCAAACTTATTTAGAGCCGAATACCATCATGTAGGATTACCTGGTGCTCAGACATTGCCTGATTCTATTGGAATTGTGTCATGACTCGCAGTGGCTGAGCTCAAGCAATTCATAAAGTAGCCCACATCACTCTAATCTGTGGCTGGAGCTGTAGCCTTGGAATACCTGGTCTTTGTACCTGCCTCATTGGAGAGCTGAAATGTTGTCTAGCAGTGATGGGTCTGGACACAACAGCCCCAATCAAGCAATGTGGAGAAAAAATATGAAAGCTGTTGGTGACTAGTGTGCAGTGATGTAAGATATGGTCTTTCTTCAGGCAGTGCAAAGGGGCCTTAATATTTTCAGGACATATGGGAAAGAGAGGACGGGGGTAAATCGTTGAAACAGAGGTAAATGATAGCTTCTTTAGTCAACACTTGTGGTTTGCATTTGTACAGCTACATATGTGGCTGGCTATTGAATGCTGGAAATGGGGCAAATTCCCAATATAGCCACTACTTCTGTAGCTTCATTTCACAGGGGTGTATGTGAGTATTTTTGTTTGCTTTGACATCTATGGGGTCACATCCCCAAGTTTTGCTTTGAAATCTGGGCGTGAAGTCAATTCAAGATCTACAATGTGAAACTCAGTTGAAACTGCCAAGTTTCATGTGGCTTTGTGTTGAAAGTGACAATATTCTGATATTTTGTCTTGAACCAGTGAAAGGGTTAAGGTCTGATAAATCCCCAGGGATAGAAACAGCAGCTTTATACTGTTAGGAAGTCTCAAAGACCACCTTTTCCTTGCTTTTGAACCAGATTCTCCAAGGTATTTAGGCACTTAACTCACATTGAAATGAATGGGATGTAGGGGTTATATTCACAAAGAAACTTAGAACTTAAACTTCTTTTAAGTGAGCATGTTGAAATTGAAATTTATAAATAAAATATTAAATGCACATTCACATTTCACTGTTTCAGTGAATATTACTGTCAGGAAATTCATTTGCCAGAATGTTTGCATTAAGCAAACATGAAAAATGGTATGATCCCAGCTGAAATAAATTAGTTTAAAATTTCAAAGGAAGTTTGAAATACCATTTTGTTAAAAAAAAAAAATTAGTATTTTCCCAGCTCAATTCCCTATAGATTCATTTCTACCAGTACTAATTCTAACACCACAGTCCTTCAAACAGTTTTAATGAACTGTCATTTAAAAAAAATCTCCAGTCACAACCTCTTTTCTTTCATTTCCCCAAATATGGAAGATCCCACCAAAATTGGGCCTAAGTCTTAAAACTGAATCAGACTTAATGCCCAATAACTTATGAAGCATCAGGGCTAGAATAGTTTCTTTATAAGTGGAGATTCCTGGATTTCCAATAACCTCTTTTAGTTTTAGTAGGTTTTGGCATCTTAGATTGTAAGGGTGGAATTGTCAACAATACTCATCTTTGCCTAACTCTAGGATTTTCAACCATCTTTGCCTAACTCTGCTTCTGTTGAAGTCAGTTATTACTATAAAAATAGTATTTTAAAGTGTTTATAGCGATTTCTAATATTTATTACTTATGGTTTTCTTATCCCTTGGCAATTGAAAACATAGCTCTAAGGGAGGTTGGCTTTAAAGTTGGAGGGATGTACAACTAACGTATAAGTAACATAACATATAGGCGATGTCCAAATCACTATAATGTATTGCTTCAGTAGTTTTCCTGTACTACATGTGGCACATACATAATGCATGTAAGGTGATGTGCTATAAAAGTGTTATTGGGATTAATTTGAGATGGTCTGTGTACAATGCCCTTGTGGCTTTGCCCCTTGTGAGTAATGCAGCCATGCCAAACTCCTATTGATAAAACCTTCATGCCACATGGCCACATATTCTTTTTCTGTGTGTAGATTTACATGTTTCATTAGAGGCAGCCTTATTAATCCTCAAGGGCCAGATTCTGATTGAGTAGTACTATGTACTATGTACTACTCAATCAGTAGGACTCTTTGTGTAGTAAGGCACTATACAACATTGAGTAAGAGTATCAGAATCTGGCTCCCAGTAAGGAATACATTTAGAACCTGAATGCATATTTCTTACACACCCAAAATGTTTACTGACTTCAAAAGGTGACTTGGCTGTTCAAGGACCACAAGACTGGAGCTTTCTTTGGTAGCATGCTACATGAAGTGGTATAGGAACACATTATTAAGGATCTTTCAGTGAAGTCTCCAGTTAAATATCCTGGAAACTGTTCCATGACTCAATATGCAAATCAGCTTTGGGAAGAAAAAGAGGACTGCTGGGGCTTCTGATCCATAGATTTAGACTGTTTTAACCAACTTTATTTATTAAACATTATCAACATTGGTTTTTCATCATTTGGGAAATTCTGGAGGGTATTTTGTTACCATTAGGGAAACAGCTAAGAAGTAGGTCGGGCACCATAAATGTAAAGAGGCCACTCAAGGGAAGGGAAAGGTTAAGTTCAATTATAATAATTTTTAAAAGGGCTAGAAGCTGGTGTCTTTTGTGCAAATAGAATCTCTTTCAAGTGATTGTTATAAATTAAACTCTTTAATATGTTTAAGTTGTTGTTCTTTGAATATTTTAAACGTTAACAGAAAAAGTACATTGTGATACACGATTCAAGGGAGTTAATTGAAAGAATATTACAGAAATTTCACTTTATATTATGTAGAGAGCTCCAAAAACTTACATTGTATTTATATTCACAAAGCAACAGGAATAATGTTTTCAATGTATGTATGATGTATGTATGGAAGGTACTAGGTGGTCAGAGTTTCATAGAGCCTAAGGCCAAAAGAGAACATTAGATCATCTAATCTGACCTGCTGTTCATCTCAGGGCATTAATTTTTATCTAGAAATACCTATATTAAACTCAAAGACTAGTTAGACCAAAGCATTTCAGTCCTCAGAATTTATGTGCCACAGGCAGTGAATGAGAGAGAGACCGTGGCCCCTGCAATGGCAGTGACTTGATTAGGTGAGTTACGCCCAGATGATCCTAGCAGATGATCTGTACCCATGCTGCAAAGAAAAGGAACCTTCCCCTGTCCCCCGGATCCCAACCAATCTGATGTGGGGTAAAATTCCTTTCCAGCCCCAAATCTGGCAGTCAGTATGACCCCCAAGCCTGTGAGCAAGGCACACCAGCCAGGCTTCCAGAAAGAGGCTTCTCTGTACCACTTCAGAGCTTGAGTCTATCCCATCCCATATTCCATCTCCAGCTGTGGCCAATCTTTGATGCATCAGAGGAAGGCAAGGGGGGAAAAAAAACCTCAAACAGAATACATCTAGCCAATTTTTCATCAGTGAAAAAATTCCTTCCTGACCCCTGCAGATGAACAGATGAAGTCCTGAAACACGAGATTTGATTATAGTAATTATCTTAATGCAGAGCGGCTAATGTTTATGAGCATGTTGAGAGCAGTGTAGGCAATCCCATTCTCCCCATGGCCCATCAAGGAAGGGGATGAACAGGACTCATAGATTCACAGTCCCACACATCCCAAAGCCAGAAGGTCCACCATGTCTCATGTAAGGTATTAAGCATGGTTGTGTACTGAATACAATAAACAGCGAATAAAAAGTATTGGGACAAATTGTGCCCTGATTTATACCTTGTGAAACTTCCTTTAATGTGCGTGATAATAAGTTAGAATAGACTTTGACCTACAGCATAAACACAAAAGGAAAAGGAACATTTAGGAATAGGTTTTCCAAGGTGGAATCTTGTATACACAAGGAGATAAGTGGCATGCAAATATATGTAAGTTTGATGGTAAAAATGAGCAGAGTTTTCTAGGCTAGCTTCCTTGTTTATTTCCCCATGTTCCTAGTATTTGTGAGCACAGTCATGCTCCCATAGAATTTGATGGCAGAACTCCTATTGACTTGAATGGGAGCAGGATCTGGCTCGTATATGTAAGCTAATGCTAATGTTCAATAAGTCTCCAGTTGCAGCACATATCTGGAATATAAAATGTTCCATCAACCACATACTTCCCAAGCTACACAGCCAGGTGACACACAGCATGGTAAATCACACCATTCTCAGTCAATGGGATCTCTCACTGGAGTCAGTATGCAAGGGTGAGGAGAGTGTGAAGAGTCTCACCTATCCTATGCCCCGACATGGCAGCTGGGCACTCCTGGTGCTCCTTAACTTACAAGGGGATGGCCCCTCCCTGCATCTCCTGAGCTGCAAAGCAACCCAATGGAGGTAGGAATGCAGCAAGCAGTAGGTGAGGTCATGGCCAGCAGCACTAGCTGGACACAGAGGGGGAATATGTTTGAGGGAATGTAGCTATTGGCATCCTCTTCCCCCCCCCTCGCCCCTCCACTGCGAGCTGGAGAGTTCCAGGAGACATTCTGGGTCAATGCAGCCACTTTATATTAACATAAAATTAGGCTCTCTGTTTCCTTGAGGCAGAAATGCCTCTTGGAGATTTCTCTGAGGCTGCATAGCTCTGTACTGACCTCCGTACAGAGAGTAAAGCATAAGCCTGCAATGAGGGGCAACTGAGATCAAAATAATAGACTTGTGATATCCAGTTACACACCAGGAAGGTGGCCAATTCTTGGACTTGTATTGCAAGTCTCACAGGATTTGGTGTTTTCCTTAAAGCACAAGCTCTTGGAGTCATGTGATTATGTATGAATCTCAGCTTTTAATTAAAAAAAAAGTTTCTAGCCCTTATGGTTGCAGAGATAAGCTTGAAAAGGTGACCTTGAAAGGCTCACAAACTAGAAGGCAAATAAGAGATATATTTACATATATTTAAATCTCATTATTTTAAAGCCAATCTCATGATTTGGCAGGGTGTGTGTGTCCTGACTCATGATTTTAGAGTATTTGGACTTGGCAATACTGTACCAAACACGATGCCAATAGATTCATGTATTGGACATCCCCCATATTGAGGAAGAAGTTTTGGACTTGCACAATACAACCTTGCCTACTAATGTGCCTCCTCTTGTTGGAATCCTCCTTTTCAGTGCATAAACAACTTCTGACAGATCCATTTTCCTCCTTGTTCAAACAAAGAATTGCCTTTGTAACCAAGAAGAAAATAAGGAGCATGTGAATATTTATTTTAAATGATGCTGGGAACAAATGATTATTTAACTTAAGATCTCAACATTTGTTTTTTGCTAATCCCTATAATTACTCACAAATATTAATGATCGTTTGTGAAACATAGAACTCTGATATGCTTGCTGCTCTGAAATAATTCAAAAACTAACCCTCTGTCTACATTCTTTGTTATTACCAGGGTAGAAATGCCTTTTCACATCACATATGCACCTTAACTATTGAGCCATGCTCAGTGCCTCCGTAATATATGATGACTGTTAAGATTTATCTAGCTAGGTATGACAAACCTTTCATATTCATCTGTATTAAGGCCAGAAGGGACCATTATGACCATCTAGTCTGACCTCCTGTATAGCAGAGGGCATAGAACCTCACCCAGTAATTTCTGCATCAAGACCATAAATTGTGTTTGAGCTATAGCATGTCTTTTAGAAAGACATCCGGTATATTAACAAGCATGGAGTTATATAGTGAATCTGGGCCTTTTTATCCAACAGTTATTTATGTTCTGCAGACAGGATTGTGTCCTGCCCTTATGATACTGTGCAGCAGCATCACAGCGCCAGTCTCAGCACACAGAGAAGAGCAACTCCCGTGGGCCTGCTATTCTTACTCATGCAGGTGAACAGGTAGCATGTGGTCAAAGGCAGGAAATGGGTGGAAGTCTACTCCCAAAAAATCACTAGCCGGCCAACTGAGTCAGCACAGAGGGTGCAACTAATTTGCTACTGGTTTAGAGGAATAACAGACAACTTTTTCCTGGAAAAAGAGGGAACCAGGTTGTTGTGGGGAGTGGGGAGGAGAAGGAAAAGGGAGGGAATTTGGACTATGAGACCCTCGCTCAGGACAGATTGCAAAGTTAGAATCTAGGCCATATGGATACGGGGCTTCTATAAAGAATGCTTTGGGTCCAGATTCTGACACCTTTACTCATCATGAGTAGCACTTTCTGCAGCTAATCTGGTTGATTTCAGTGGCACTGCTTGTGGAGTAAGTCAGCTCAGTATGAATAAGGCTGTCTAAATCTGGCTCATGTGCACTGTTCCATTTCGTGTTATATTGAGTTTCATTTGTACTGCTGCCTTCCCTAAAGCCTATCCCTTTCTGTTCTATCCTTTTTTACAACTGGTTGTCAGTTTTTGTAGGTTACCTTTTAACTGTAACACCCGAATGCAAAAGACACTTTAAAAACAAAAATACATCCCTCAGTAGTTTGTTTTCCGGGAAATAAAGTGTAAAGCATTACAAACAAGATGCTTTTTAATAATTCATAATTCCTTATGGGCCTTCCCTACGATATCGTATTCGGTTAGCAGTCCAGACTGACTTTACTGAGAGTACACCTTGTGTACAGGACAGAATCTCAACTTCTGAGGGGAAATACATAGTTTGGTTCTGGAGTAAGATTTATGCTTCTAACTATGCTGTTAATTCTCTGCTTAGCTAGGTGGTCATTCCCTGCTTTACATAACCCTCCCCACCACTGTTATCACTCCAAAGCAATACCCACTTTTCCTCTGCAGTTTGGGAAAGTACTAGGTCTGTGTTCTGAAAAATTACCTATTGAAAACATTCAGTGTGCTAGTTATCTCAGATAGACATACATTGTTTGGTACAACTTAAAAAAATGATCTCTTAATGTAATATGTTGTCATGTATTTGACCATGGTGGACCAAATTACAGATTACTTTCATTGAGTAGTACTTTACTGGGGTACTCCTATTGAAATCAATGAGATGTTTTGAGGAGTAAGCTACTGTTCAACGTGAGTAAGGGTATCCGCATCTGACTCAGAGAAGAGAAATAAAATGAAGATTGAAAAATGCACCCCACCCCTACCAAGTTTAATATGGGGGGGGAAATTAGATTTCTCTTCATATTGCTGATGTTGGAATCTCTTTTCACCAGTTTGCTGGTGGCTATTGGGATGCACAGTGTCATTATTATTCTAATCAGGACAGAGTAAAACCCATTTGAAAAATCCAGTGGAGGGGTAGAAATGCTGACTCTTTTTATGTGTAGTTCAGAAAATCTGATGTCCATGCTCCTTTTCATTCCCACAGCTCTTGAATACATTGAGCATGTTTCCTTTGGGCAGCTTGTGACATTGAAAGCCATGTTCTTGATGTCTAGCTGCACTGTGTCTGAGTTTGTCTGGGGTTTTAATCATTGACACTACCCCTGACCGTGCATTCATAGCTTCTCTGTCGTTTCTCAGAGATGCTTTTTTTTCTGTTACCATTAGTTAAAAATGTTTTAAATGGTGTCTACTGTGACCATATTTGCTCTTGAATAAACACAGAGTAGCTGGTGGAAAAAATAATTCAGGGAATATATTTTAATTTTTTCAGTCAAACTCAACATATTATACTAGATATTTATTCCAAAGAGGAGGTATGCTGCTGATTGGATTATTATATTCCATTGTTAGCCAGGAGGGAGAAAATACTGTCTAAGAAATAAAGAACTACATTAATTTGAGTGCCACAAAGTACAATAATTTGAATTCTAAATGGAACTTATGTGACTTACCCTGTACATGATCTGTATTTGGATCTGGTACCATCACCTATGACTGAGTTCCTGGGACATTATCAATACTAAAGCAATGTGGTCCTCCTTACTGGTTATCTTTCTGAGTCTTTATGAACCCTTTTCTTTTTCTCCTTTTTTTCGGAAGAGCAGCAGACCTGAATCTTCCCCCTCTCTCTGATGGCTGATCTGTCACTTTTCAGAATAGTACTATCCTTTAATATCATATTCTCTGGACCTACCAGGGTTTGAAGCAAATGATAGTATCCCATTGGGACGCTTAGATCTCCCCTTTCCAGTGCTATAAAACTGCCATTTCTTCCCCTCCTGTATCAGGTTATACCATCCTTATACTTGTCACAGTGGATATTTTCTTTTTTGATCCCTGTGGTAATTTAGTGGAATGTTCCACATTCAGAATAAAAACGAGAAATATTTCTCTAGAAGGTTGGGGTTACAAAAAGGGCTAGTGACTATTCAAAGCTTCTCAGAATTTAAGAATGTTCGATATAGTCCGACTAAACTTGGATAAGCGGGCAGAGTGCATGTGAGGTGCATGATAAATGCAACTTATATGGCTTTGCAATGTGTCATATAGATATCATTATTATATAGTATATATCCTGAGTATGCAAGGCAAGATATGAATCTCCTGAATCTGCCACAATGCAGTATATTGCACCAAATAAACCCTTGCTAGCATAAAATGGGACACATGAAATATCTTTAATAAGGCCTTTATTCCAGAATACATACAAGCATTATTTAGATACTTATTTCAGATGGGCAAGATGTGTAAGAGCTTGCAAAATGCTTGTAAGAAAATGTAAGTAACTTCTAAATGGGTGAAATGTTGCCCAATTTCAGTTTTATTTTGATCATAAAACTTTTTTTTCACAGCTCTAAAACCAAGGCATTTAGTGGAAACCTTTAAGCAGCAGGGCTGTCACATGCAAAATATTATACAGCAAGAGGCTGTATGTATGGTAGTGAAATATTAAGGAAGATGAATATTCAACAAGAGTAAAGGGGAGAGTATTTTTTTTTTTTTTTGGTCTACAATGTGTACTGGGTGCCTGCCTTTTTTGTTTTCTTGATGTTAATCATAGGGGACAAAATGGACTGATGAGGATGACAGGAAATAAAGGGCTAGACACTCAGCTGGGGGTAAATTGACAAAGCTCTATTGAAGTCAGTGGAGCAATACAATTTACTCCCGCTGAGGATATAGTATGCCTAAACTAATTCAGCTGCCCACAAAGTCTTCACAATATAGATCTGAATCATTTTCAAAGCCAGTCCTAGCCAGAAGTTCTTCTGCTACTTAAAGTTGGTTTCTCTTTCAGACAGTCTTGAATTCAAGAACTAGTCAACTCAGTTCTTCCTTTTGCAATGAGACATCGATGGCTGAGATGTGATGTGTTTAGGGGCAGATAGTAGGGGTACTCAAGAAGGCCCAGAGGGCTCTCCACAAATTGAATTTTGATTGTTACTTCTGAGATGTGTTGCCCCCCCCTTAAAAGAATGCATTATAGGAGTAGCAAACACAGAGTAACTGATTTAACACACTACTTTTCCCAAGTTGTACTTGTGAAAGAGGTTAGCATTCTTGGTGCCTCTTGCAGTAGATGATGTGGAATAGTCTTGGATACAGAGTTGGTATTGTTTTTCTAACACTTGCATTCATTTTAGTGGAACTTTAGTACATCTCATATCCCATTTTATAGTAACAAAATGTAATACCAGGAGAGCACCCAAATCCGGAACTGATTGGATTTGTCTTAAAATTCCCCTCCACACCTTTTTCCTCCTAAGTGATATCTAAGACAATCTCCAGACATATAACTAAACCAGCCTGTTACATTCTGATATGTCCCAGCACATGTCATTTTCTCCTCGTTCACTTTAAAGATAATTTTGGAGGTTAATGAACTTAAACGTAATATTTTAAAATAATCACTAGAGATAACAGTAAAAAAATATCAAGCAAATCCCAAGGCTAGACGGGAATGTTTGATCCTATTCTCACAAGCTCATTTAAATTCAGTACTGTAAGTCCATCACTTTCAACTATTGATCCATGATAAGACATTTTTATTAATTTTTCCTTAGAAAAATTCAGTAGCATTAGAGGAGATTCAGCATTACGGGGGAACAGATCCTTAATTTGACTGATTAGGCCAATTTACTCAGCCTTTACCAAAAAGAAATGGCTGTACTGTAAATCTTGTCTCTAAAATGTTTATTCAATCTATGGCATTTAATCTATACCGTACTTCTGAGACTGACAGAGATCAAGCAATAATCTTTACAAGGACTGGTCATATCTCAACATTTTTGTTTTCTCATCTAGACAAAATGAATACAATGGCTCCCTTACTCCTCTGCACCTGCTAACAATACAGTGGTTAGCTATGCAGAAGGGAGAACAGCCTATGCATGGCTGCTATGTCTCCCTCATTAATGTGGGTGGGAATAGGTGCATACTCGACTCCTCCTCTGTTATCCCCAATGTGCTAGCCAGTGCACATATAGTGCCCCAGGTATAGGGCAGGTACATGTGTACCAGAGCACTAGGAATGCAGGAGACAGATTGACTCTATGAAACATGATCTGTGTCCTGGCCTGCTCCTAAGGCCACATGGCTGTGCACTTCCCATACAGAGGACTTGTGGCAAAGCCACAATTTAGCCCTACATTTTCCTTTACTGACAACTCTCTAAGATGTAGGGCATGATTTTACATCATTACTCAAGCAAAACTCCCCTAGACTTCTAAAAGACTTTTGCCTGGTTAGTGGCTGCACATCAATAGAATTAAGATTGTCTGGTCCTATCAGTATGCAAGCAGAGAGTAGTACTTCAGCTTCTCTCACTCTTCTTTGTGTCAAAATCCAACACAGAACTGCACAAAACTCAGTAGTTTCAATTAGTAGCATTTCACCCAAATCTTGTTTCCAGTTTTGATGCATGTTGGGTTCATACCTTTTCAATCTGGGGAGTCAAACCAAACCCAGAACTTGAAGCAAACTCAGCTGAATCTGCTGAGATTTGCTGAGTATTGGGTGGAACATATGACCTGTGAAAATTACCTTATCCAATATATATACTCTTTTGGGTTGTTCTCACTGTCCATTCTTGCAGATGGTCAACAACATGGTCTTCTCTGTGGAGTGCCTTTGTGACCTATGTCCACCAATGGTCCACCAAAGCCAGAGCTCAGCAAGTTTCAGGGAACAATGTAAGACACACATCCTTGGTTTGCTCATCTCTGTCAACATCCTTTTATTTTAGTTCAATAAAAAGGATCGGGGTGGCTTGTTGGGAGCTGAGGATTTAGTTGTTGGGCCTTTTGTAACTTGAAAGGTTTGCATAGTGCTTATGTTTATTGATGGCTTACAATTGGCACTGATATATAGATTTCCAAACAAAGAGATGGGTCTGAATCAAAATCCTAGATCTGAACACTCTCCCATTGAATTTTAGGAAATTTGACCCCAGATCTGAACTTTGTGTTCAGGCTTACCACCATAAATGTGGAGCATTCCCACAAGGCCTGTACACCCTATAGTTTTAAGTGGGACTTATGCCAACAACTCACTGTGTGAACTTGGACAAGTCATGCTGACTCCTCTGTGTCTCAGTGCCCATCTGCAAAATTGCAGGATAATAACAGTTATCTTCCCTACATGGGTATTGTGAATAGAACTGGGAAAACAATGAACAAAGTTAGTTGGCAAATATTTCATTCATAATAAAATTGCAAAATGTGTCAAATAGACTAGTCATCAGACATGTTCAGACATCACTCGCCCAGTTGCATAAATTGTAGGGGAATTTAAAATATTGATTAAGTTATCATTAAAAACGGTAAAATTGTCAATACATTTTTCAATGATATTATCTGGCCAGCTGTAACTGTGAGGCTTAATGTAATTAATGTATGTAAACTCTTTCATCTTCAGGAGAAGGTGGCTATGTAACTTCACAGTAGCCCTACATTTCTATGATTCTTCACTAAAATGGTTAATGGTGATCATATGCTCAACACAATCAATATTAACAACAAGGGGGAAGGAATGCAAGCCAAAATAGGGAAAAACAGGTTAAAGAATATTTAAATAGGTTGGATGTATTTAAGTCAGCAGGGTCTGATGAAATTCATCCTAGGATACATAAGGAACTAGCTGAAGAAATCCTGGAATCATTAACAATTATCTTCGAGAACTCATAGAAGACAGATGAGGGACCAGAAAACTATAGAAGGGCAAACCTAGTACCTATCTTTAAAAAGGGGAACAAAGAGGACCCAGGCAATTATAGACCAGTCAGCCTAACTTCAACACCTGGAGAGATACTGGAACAAAGTATTAATTAAATGATCAATTTTTAAGCACCCTGAGGATAAAAACAAATCATGCCAAACCAATCTAATTTCCTTTTTTGACAGGGTTACTGGCCTAGTGAATAAGGGGAAAGAAGTAGACATAATATATCTTGGTTTTACTATCTCACACGACTATCTGATAAGCAAACTAAAGATATGTGGCCTAATGAAATTACTATAAGGTGGATGCACAACTGGTTGTAAAACCATACTCAAAGAATACCAATTGTTTCTTCCTCTCTAATGGGCACCACACTTTAGGAAAGATGTGGACAAATTGGAGAGAGTCCAGAGGAGAGCAATAAACATGATACAAGCTTTAGAAAACCTGACCTATGAGGAAAGGTTGAAAAAACTGGGCATGTTTAGTCTTGAGAAAAGGAGACGATGAGGGGACCTATTAACAATTTTCAAATATATATTTTCAAATATATATATATATTATATTATAAAAAGGATTGTGATAAATTGTTCACCATGTCCATTGAATATAGGCCAAGAAGTAATGGGCTTAATTTGCAGGAGGGAGATTTAGGTTAGATATCAGGAAAAACTTTCTAACTGTATGGATAGTTAGGCTCTGGAATGGGTTTCCGAGGGAGGTTGTGGAATCCCCATCACTGGAATTTTTTAAGAACAGATTGGGCAAACACCTGTCAGAGATGGTCTAGGTTTACTTGGTCCTGTCTGAGCACAGGAAATGGAATTGATGGCTTCTTGAGATCCCTTTGAGCCCTGCACTGCTATGATTTTGGCCATTCACTGGTGTCCTTCCTGGTGATCTCAGTGAAAAGCCAAAGATTCAACTGGCACAGTTATTGACATCTCTTTTTTACTCCTTCAGATCCAGTAGTCTCACCAGGTCAGAGCTGGCATATATGGCAACTCTAGTATTACAAATACTGCACATAATTCACCCCCACTGCAAGACTGAGGACTTCAATCATTAGAGCAACTGTTCTTGTAGCACTTTTTATAAGCACTATATTCATTTAGAAATTTAAAAATAAACTAATTTTCTATGAATTGGATTGCACTGACAGAGGTGTTTTTCCCCCCCTGTTTAAAAATGTGTCACTTACTTCTGAAGCTGCATATATCTGCTATGCAAAGATGCTCTGGCAATCACAGATTTTAATTAACAGAAGAATAAGCAGGTGCACAAAAACTGTGAAACATCTTCATCCATTAGCAGCTATTCTTCTGATCACATCAATAACTTACGTCCCTTTTGAAAGTCTTGAACATTTTTAAAAGTTACTTTTTTTGACATTCATTATGCAAACAAAATGCATCAGCAGCAGAGGAATGATTACCTTGTTTTCGGGATGACTTTGTGAATTGTGTACCTGGGGGAACAGAGAGGTTGTGCTATCAGTTACCCAGAAAACTTCTTTATGTAGAATCATTACTTTTGCTAAATAAATTAATATTTATGTTGAAATTGTTTCCAATTAATTAAGAATATATATACATCAGCTATCAATTTGGTTTAGCTGCGAAGAGCTTTCCTCTTGGTTCAGTAAGGAACAAGGACTTCATTTTATTTTTCTGTACACAAGGTGTAATAACTTTGTCACTATACCTAGCCACAGACCCCTTTGCACTGTATTTTATTTGTATACCTACCTGAATGAGTTGGTTGCAAGTACCTCAGTAGATTAAGTAGCATTCTCTCTCTCCTTAGCAAAACTGGAAGAATGGTACATGGACAGCAAAAGAGAAAAGATCTTTAATTTTTTATCAGATCTGCTTTTTAATTACTAAAAGACAGTGGAAAGTCTATGGTGGTGCAGATTTTGTCTGTCAGCCACCACTTCTAGCAAATGCACCCTTGCACTGAAGTCTGGCTGCTGAGAGAAGGGCAATGTACCAGCATGCAGAAAGTGAGCATATAAAAGTGCAATCACACAACCTTGGGACAGTCTATTTCCTTTAACAGCAGAAAAACAAGACAATAGCTGCTGCAACACAATAGAAAGGAAAATAATAGCAGCTTTATGCATAGTGCTTAAAAGCAATCCAATAACAAAAGAAAACACAGAAACAAACATATGGATTAATCTCATTAAGGAGAAAGCAGAGTGCTTGAAACCTGTTTCCCCCCTTTGTTTCTTCCTCTCTAATGTGCATTTATTTTTCCTTCTCCTTTTGGCTCATTTCCTTGAGCTTTCTTCTGCTTTAGGGAGCGAGTTTTCAAAGACTGTTGGCAGTACAGAGCTTCTTTCCCTTAGAAGTCATGTGCAACTATATCTGTAATAATCTATGATAGATGAAGTGATAATGTACAATATGTCTTAGGCTGGGCGAAATGGGAGCTGTGAAAAATTTGAAAACTTAACATGATATAAGGTCTTTTTTGAATTACACAAAATAACTGGTTCAGTCTTAATTTAAAACCTGGTGTCTGGTGTATAAAAATTTAAAGTATCTTAAACTCATTTGTTTTTAGCTGGAGGAAGATTGTGTTATCTTAGTGGAAAATAATATTCAAGCCACTCCAAGATTTCTGTTATCTGGGGTAAAGTTTATTTCTAAGGAGAAATTTATTTTTAATTGTTATATCTTATCTACCTCATTGAGCAATAATAGCAATTATTTCTCTTTGGGAAGTCATTTATTGTGCAGAGATATTGTCGTATTCATTTTTGGGTGCAGGAATGGGGTGGTTAATGGTATTAAATCCTGACTAACTCTTCCAGAATTTCTGTCACAGAAACCCCTAGTTTCTCCCACTTAACTCTTAATAAAAATGAAATAATAATACTTAAAACTTAGAAGACCTGATCCCATTGACTTCTATAGGCTTTGGATCAGGCACATGTGGCATAATGTATTTTCAAAGAACTCTATAAACATTAATTCTAAAAAACACCTCTGTGAGATAGGTGAGCAGGAGTTATTATCAACAGCGCTTAGCTCACAGCCTCCCTTCAAACTTGTCTGAACTGCTAGGGGCTATCTTTTCCTGAGTCCATGTTAGCAGAGCACCTATTGTCATCCAAAAGTGTTTATTTGTCTTTGCATTTTTTATATCATCTCTTTTCTTGTCTCTTCAGGATTGAACTGGAAGTCGGATGACAGCATAGCACATTCTTCTTGCTAATTTAATCATTATCCAATAGGCTGAGACTTCTAAATGATACCAGTATTGATGGTGGTTTTGTGATGTGGCCACCTGTGCCTTGGGAATTGGACCGAGGCCACCAACTAATTTCACATAGACCACCAACTAGCCATTAGAAGATTAAAGAAATTTAAGACAAATTTCTGGCCCTAGTTCAGGGAATAATTTCAGAATCTACTTAAATGCATACCTGTAAAGCCAACAGGACTTCAGTTTATGCTTAAGTTAATCATGGGCTTTAAGTGTTATGCTGAATAGGGATGGACTCCTGAATTGGGGCCTCGGTAACTATTGACCTTTACAGGTGAGCTAGAGGTAAAAGTCTTCATAATCCAGTTACAACCCCCTTGAAACTTGCAGTCCCCATTTTGACTCTGTGCCACTAAGCACCCCCTGTATTCACATCCCACACAATAGTGTCATATTCTTTGTACAAAATATGCCTTGTGAGGTACCATTTGAAAACTAATAACTCACTGATCATTGATATTCTTGCAAGATGTATACACAGGGTGTGTACACAAAGTTATGAATATATGCTGGAATTATGACTAAAGTGTGTTTAAATTAGGCACGTTGAGGGAGTTGGTAAGCAGATCTGCCTTAGACAAACGAATGTGTATGTCATTCTTTGACCCGCTCAGTCTTCAGGCAAAGACAATTAACTTCTATTTTTATATATTAAATAAGCTATTAAGCCAACAAGTGGGGGAAGAAAGAGTATGCGGCTTCCTTCACCACCATACTCCATGTCATCTTCCTCACAGTTTGAATAAATGTTTCTTTGAGGGGTGAGCCTCAGAAAAATCCATTTCAAAGGCTGACTGGCCTATAAAGGCAAGGGGTCTGAATCTCAAGTGATAAACAATTGAATCAACTGATTGTATACAATATTATGTATTACAAAAGTGTAATGAATGAGGTCTTTTATGAAAGCCTATGAAACACTGGTGAATCCTGGTGTACTAAACACTACATAAGGAATTATGAATTCTCATTGATGTTAGGCTTTCCAGTCTGTGACCAACACAGGGAGAAACAAGCTTTCCCCAAGACAGGAGAGAAGGGAGCTATCTACCTGTCTCCAATGAAATTAAGCCAGGTATGATCAGAAAGAATGGAAGACCCCATTTATATAGAAATCAACCATGGATGGGAAGTCCACTGGAAGGGAAAAACAGATTGAGGTTAAAGCAGTCATTGAACTTTGGAAGGTATAAGCAAGCCAGAAGCCATCTTTGGCATCCATCACGCTACAGACATAAGAGAACAGCGCTCTTGCAAGCTGAGATAGATGAATCCTTCAACCAAGCGGGGATTGAAGTCTCTGGTAACTGAATATAGGTGAGAAACCAACTTTATCAAAGTCTGTACCTTGCTAGATTAAGTTTAGACTTTTAGATGCATTTTCACTTTTATTTGCTTGTAACTTTTTCTAACTTTATTCCTTTTACTTGGCATCACTTAACATATGTCTCATTGTTAATAAATTTGTTTTATATTTACTATAAACCACCTGAGTGCTGCATTTAAATAGAAGAGTGTATTTATCCCAATTAAGTTAATATGCTCTGATGTGTTTTTCTGTCTTTAGAGGAACAAATGAACCTTGTTATTTTTCCAGGAGAGCGCTGGACATTGCAGAGCACGCAGCTTGGGAGAAATTTGGTATTGGGAGTGTGTTGGGGTCACTTTGCAGGTTATAACGAAGGTTGGTGGAAGCCAGAATGGGGGCTGTACTGAGGCTGCTGGGGTTAGATCAGCTGAACCAGGGCTGTCTGTATGACCTGCGTGCTTATAGGCTGATTGTGAGTGTCCCAGGCTGCATGATATATCAGCAAGCACAGTAAAAAACAACACAGGGTTGCAAGGCAAGTGGTAATATAACCCCTTACTGGTCTGAATTGCACCCTGAACCCTGTAATAGACTCCTCTCTAATTTCAGTTAACAATTCATAAAAATTAGAAAGAAAGGCAGGTGCAAGATGCATTTAGTTCTTTCCTGGGCTAGAAGGCTAGCCGCTGCTTATGATACCTTAATGAAGCCTATGGGAGATTTGGAGGCTCCATTTTATTTTGCTTTTAAAAAAATATTTAGTTGGAATTAATAATTTAATTTTCTTCTCTTTGCCATTTGATAAAAAAGCTACCTTTCCATATATTCAATTGCCTTTGCCAAGTTGGTTCACTTCTTTGAATAATAAATTCATTTTAGTATATTTTTTAGACAGAGTGTAAAGGAGAATCAGGCCTTTCTGGTTCTTTTTATTTGTTTGTTTGAAGTAACAATACTAGAAATATCTGAATATTAACTAAAAGGTGTAGCCTGACCTGTAGAATCAGCATGCAAGGGAGATTGTACTAGCCAGATGGATGGTCCCAAGTGGTTTCTAAACCAGACAGCCTATATGGAAGGAGGTCAGGAGAAAGACAACTATTTACTGAACCTTTAAATACTAATTGTTGAGATCACTACATGGAGCATTATCATTTCCCGAATGTGATAAAAGAAGAAAAAGCAATTGAGATTGAGTGCTAAACTTTGGGTCGTCCATCAGTGCATACAGTACATGTTTGGTATTGTGAGCACAAGAAAATGAGGCTTATTCAATAAGCAGCCAGCAGGCTACAGAGTTTGAACTTCAACTTTATTCCTTTTCCTCATAAAGTTCTGTAAGTATCAACAAATAAAGGCTTTGATGCCCCCTCCCAGAAATGAAGCTTGGGACATGAAGTCTTTGAGTATCCCCTTACAAAGAAGATTTCACCCCCCAAAGTCCTGTTTGGGTAATGGATTTCCCCCCAGTTAAAAAGGCCATAGGGAGAGCTCCCAGACCTGACATCTTTTGTGCTTCAGAGGGATCCAGGTCCTTTGACGTGGAGGAAAGTGTCTCAGTGCCTCTGGGTCCTGATGTCTGCTATTGGGCTCCCTGGCAGCATGGCTCCATTGGAATTGTGCTTCCAGGGCCTCATCCCAAGGATTGCCCCCAGGATCTCTGAAGAGAAGGGATATGTGGAAAATGCAACATAATGTGGGGTTTTCTTCTCTTTTCTGATTAAATTTGGAAGGGCCAGAAGGAGGAATGATGTGCAGCCACCCAGCTCTCCCACTCCTCCTCCAGGTGACTGAGTCTTCACCTCCTCCCCTAGTGCTAGTGGGAGATAGGGCTACGCCCACCTTCTGCAAGGAAGGGGGAAGGTCCATGTCCTCTCCTTTCACAGATTGATGGGGAAAAATCTGGGCCAGATTGTTCTCATGATTTATTATGGCATGTCCCAAATGATCCATCTGGGGTCAGAACTACAAAAGAAGGGGCTTTCATGCTATCAGGCTTCTGAGTTCATTATTAGGATGTTGTCATGTAGACCAAAGTTTTCCTCTCCAGTTCCCATGGTGGAGTCCCTGATACTGCTATACAGTGTGGAACTTCCATTAATTGTCTTGCCTTTCAGAATTTTAAATCTGTATATGCAGCTGTGGTCTGGGGTTTGAACAAATCTGTTTCTATGACTCTTTCCCTTTCTATTTAATACAGGCATATCTGTCCAGGCAGCTCTAGAATTACATCAGCCCATCCAAGTGATTCCTGTCTGACTTTGATTCCAGTTACCCATTTCATGTCTTCCTGGTGTGGTTTGTGGATTTTTGCAACAGTGCTAGTAATAGGTGCTAGCAATGGTGCAAACTCTTGATACAGATATCTTTACCTCTGTCATTTAACTCAACTCTGAGTGGTAGATGGTACAGGTCCTAGACAAATGGGGTGCACCTATAATGAAAACAATGAATAGGTGTCTCCTTTCAGGGCAGTTTGACTGAGCCAAATATCCAAACCCACAAACTGGACCCTAAACCTGCATCTCCATTTTGGATACATAATAATTGTTGCTTGCAGTTTTTATCTGTGATAGCATTTCTGTCTAGAGAATCAGCAGCCTACTGCCCATTTTGCTTGGTGCATATACGTTTGGATTTTTTGAATCTACTGTGTTTTGTTTTTCCCTGGGAGGCATGAAAAATAATCCCTTGAGGCGACATTGAAAAGGGAAATAATCCCTGAGGGAACATTGATAGAGATGCGTAAAATAATAAACAATTTTAACTCCCCTCCTACATTATACAAGAACAAGGGGTAATTCAATTCAATTGAAAGACACTACATTTAAAATGAATTTTCTTTAAACACAATGACTAATTGACCTATGTCAAGTATCAGAGGGGTAGCCGTGTTAGTCTGAATCTGTAAAAAGCAACAGAGGGTCCTGTGGCACCTTTAAGACTAACAGAAGTATTGGGAGCATAAGCTTTCATGGGTAAGAACCTCACTTCTTCAGATGCAAGTGAAGAAGTGGAACTCCTTACCACCAGAAACAGTAGCACTGAAGCTGAGAACCTGGTAGGATTTAGAAAAGGATTAGGTATTTCTCTCAATAAGAACATTTCAATATTAGGCAGAATAGAAAATATATGTGGGCTATAAACCCTCATGCTTCAAGGAATAAGCCAGCCACTAAATAACATGGATTAAGAAGAAACTTCCCCTAAAGGGTAATTCCAATGTGGCACCTTGCTCTGAGACATCTTGTGGTCATAGCCACTCTCAGAGAAAAGATATCAGAGTATATGGACCAGTGGCACGATCCAGTGCTTCAACACAAATACCATTTAACTCTTCATCAGCAGTTTTCATAGAAAAATATCAGACACTTCAGAACATCAGCTAATCCTTGACATCAGTGTAAATGTAAAGCATTTACCTGAAAGACTCATTTAAATAAATTAAAATTATATTTCTGATCATAATCCCCTCCCCCAAAAGCTCTGAGAAGCCTGCTGATTTTTCAGCATTAAGCAATGCCTGTGTTTGCGTATTTTTCCTTACTTAACCTCACACCCTGAATACAAACTAGTGCTAAGGGCAATTTCTGTGGTTTGTCCTGTCAATTCCTAATTTAAGAAAATGTGTAATGAGGCAATCTTCTTGTCCTACTTATCCACATTCAATATATTTTACCCTTTTACTCCCACAGGGGCATGTGAAATAGTTTCACACCTTGGTGTCATTGTCTGTTCAGTTTCAAGGCTGTCAGAATTACAGTTAATCTACATTCTGGATCCTTGTTTGAGTCAATGTCACTTCCTGTGAAGTGCTGGATGGCACAAATAGGGCACAAAAGCTCTGCCTCCTCGACTCTGCCATTTAATTAGGGATTCCAACTAATTATTCTTCATGTCCCTTCATATTTGTTGAGTTCTGCAGAGAAAAGTCCTTTTTACCCTAAGGATAGTGAGAAGCATTTGGTCAGGACTGGCTGCTTTTATCTATATAAGTAGGAAACTAGCCCCGATTAAGTGAATTCAGTTTGATACTGGGATTGCCATCATCTGTTTATTTTCTATTTGTGCCACAATAAAAAGATTAATTATAGGACCGATGCAAAAGATTTGAGTTCTCTGGTAGTGTTTTATTCAACTAGCAGGTCTGAACCCTGAGAAACTTTCACTGAAGACAGGGGTGTGGTCTTCAGGTTAGTCCAAGGGTCTGAAAATCTGACCACCTTAATTCTGTTCCTGACTATGCCACTTCATTATTATTTAACTTTGTATAACTCCTGTACCTCAGTCTCTCACATGCTAAATTGGTATGACATTTTCCTACATCTGAGGTGGGCTATTTGATCTTTGGATAAAAGGTGTGATATAATTATTTTAACAATACGATAGAAAATAAACTCAACTTTTTTCATCCATGTTAACAAGAGAAGGAGAAAAAGGAGCTGCTAACCAAAATGATGGCCATATATTGAGAAGAGGTTTTCTGAGAACCTCAACAGTATTTTCAGGATGGACTAGTTCTGATTCTGAATTTTTGTATATATATATACACACACACCACATTAAGCATGGGTAAACTACTTTTGTCTAATTTCATATCCACTTGCACTGCAAGACTGAGACTGTTATCAAAGATGTGGACACCCAGTTCCTGTAGGTGGAGCTGAAAATCTCAGTGCAAAGATTTGAAATGTCAGTGCTCATTTACGCGCTTATTGGATCCCCATTCCATTTAAGAGATTGTGTTAAAAGGCTAACATCCCAGCCATACCCTCTTTGTCATTGACATGGCCCCTGCACTGATGACTGGGAGAGGGGTGATGAAGGAGCTGACGTGACATGTGAGAACCACCCAAAGATTTCTTTAAGCAGGAGGAGTGCTCATGACATCAGGTAGTCAATTTTAAACCTGCACAAAGAAGCCCCACTGCAGGGCAGCATCTGGGCCATTATGTTAAGCTTAAAGGAAACATGATGCACTTCTTTTCTTTGAAAAGTCTCAAGATGATTGAAGAACAAGGAAGATAATAGGTTCAGCTATAATGAGTGTTGTGACCATCTCAAACTCATGCAGATAAAACCTTGTTATCATCATGTATTATAGATAGATAATAACAGATGAGCGTGTGTGCATGCACATATACATACATGTACTATGTACATATATAAAATGTACACATATTAAAAACATTAGAGTCAAATGAAACAGCAGATGATGAGCCAGAGCAAGCACAGTGTGAAACTCTTTCAGCAAGGCAAATTCAAAGCAAACACTGAAACAAATGAGGTGACAGACAACAGCATGAATGTTAATGAACCTAACCACAATACAATGGAAAACTGTTAAATGTAGGTGATAAGGCAGGAACAATATTTTCCTAGCATGGTTGTTTGCTTGATTCGGTTGATTTAAAAGATGGTACCACCATATATAATATGTATGGAGAGTTGATGCTAAGGATCCCATTTTGCAGGCATGCCATAGTTTTTCTTTTGTGAAACACTGAGATTAAATTTGCACATCTACAGTTTCTGGAATCATCCAGATGAATTCAGGGAAAATATCTTGCAGTATGAGTAGTGATTTCATGTTCACAGCTAGGTTTTGCACTGTTACTGATTTTACTACTCTAGAAATAGCTGCTTTCAGGAATTTTCCCAAACCAGAAGAGACAAACAGCTAATATCACTGGAGACATCAGCCATGGCAAGTCTTTTCAATTTGAATCCCCTTGCTCTCGTGATTTGTGATGGTAGCAAAACACACTAAACCCCAAATATTTTAATTGTTAAGGACTACACAGTAGTCTAGTTTTCATCTTTGTGCAAACCTGCCACGGGTACAAATGGGATTTCTATGCGAAGGGCAAGAGTAAAATGTCTGTGTGATAACATGCATAGTCCCCACACAGATGAGGAAGGGGCCAGAGAAGCCCTGGTGGTAGGGATAGCCCCACTCTTCCAGACATGTTAATCATGCATGATAGGGAGGAGGACTTTAAGAAGGAGGAAACTGCAGTTAGCAGGGGTGGAGAAGGAGCAGGATTGTCCTAGGTAATGGACTGAAGGAGTGACTCCTACTGCTCTAGCATGAACTTCTAGGCAGGAGACCTTCACCCTGGGCCTGAGGAGTGGACAGCGCACCCCCAAGGTAAGACAGACAGGATCACTACCTCCCTGCCTTTTTCTGGGGCCTTAGGGAGAGAGTATCCCTGAAGGTGTGGGGGGAGTTTGTGACTTCCATTTTGATCCCCCAACTGGAGAGACTTAAGGAGGCCCACAAAGGGCAAAGCAGCCCTTGTGAATAGTGGGGAAGTGGGGCTGGTGTTGTGACCACCCAGTGTATATAAATAGTGAGGGTCAGATTTCCCCATCCCTTGAGGGAAAATCCACCAAGGACTCTGTTATAGTCTCTTTCAGGGCTCAACTGTGAAACCCTTATGTATGTTGGCAAGCACAAACATATGTAGTCCCATGTAAAGGTCAAGCACATAATTTAAGAGCAGGCTGTGAAAACCTTACTCACTTTTGGTGAACACATATCAGGGCTTCTTACCTGAGTAAATGTTCACCAGAGTAAGGGTGGCACAGACTAGTTTTAAATTGTTTGTTTCACTGTTCACCTTTGTCACCTTTGTCCGTCTTGTCCTCATCTGTCCCTCCACGAACACAAGTCAACGCCACACCATTCTGTTTTGTTGCGAGCACGTTCTTTCCATTTCTGGACGCAGAGTTTTGTCATGGGATTGGCCCAGTGCGTTTTTGGTCTGCCCAGCGATCGCTTGTGGTCTTTGGGAATCCAGTCACAGATGCAGGTTGTCCACCTACTGTCTTGACTGCTGAGTACATGACCTGCCCATCTTCACTTTGCATCATATATTGCCTTCACTACATCGGTCACCTCTATACATCTTCTGATCTCCTCATTGTGATCACGGAGTGATATCTTACACATACGCCTTTCCATTGCTCTCTGGGTTACAGCTAATTTTTCTTCCTCTGCTTTCATCATTGACCAGCTTTCTGCTCTGTATATCATTGCTGGCAGAACATGGAATTAAACAGCTCTTTCCTTTTCTTCATGGGCAGTTCATCATCTGTTGAAGACATCTTTATTTTGTTGAAACTTGCCCATCCTGCCTTTCGCCTCCTACTGCATTCCCCTTCGAATGAGTTGTCTCTGCTCAGCTGCTTACCCAAGTAAATATATTTGTTGACCTCCTCAATTTCTTTCCTATTTACAGTGATAGTTCCTTCTGCACAATGCTCATTCCACATCCACTTCATCTTCGACATGTTCACTTCCAGCCCGATATCAAGCGAAAGTGTTTGCAGTTGCTGCAATTTCTTCTCCAGTTCTGCTGTGTCCTTCGCCAGAATTACACAGTCATCAGCGAAGAGAAGATGCGTTAACTGTTCGCCATCAATTCTGATTCCTTCTTCCCAGTTCAATTTCTTGAATAGCAACTCCAGTACTGCTGCAAATAGCTTTGGTAAGATTGTGTTGCCTTGTCTCACTCCTCTCCGTATAGTAACAATGCAGGGGACATTGAATAATGTTATCTCTGTCGAGAAATTGAGATTAATTTCTTCCAGCAGGTCAATGTACCTCGGATCGAATCCAGTTTCATTGAGCGTGTTGAGTTCAGCGTTAATCTCTACTGAGTCAAATGCCTTTTTATAGTTGACAAATGCAATACACAATGGTACGTTGTATTCCTTGCATTTTTCAAAGAGCTGCTGAACTGAATGGACGTGATCAATTGTCGAATACCCTGAGCGGAAACCAGCTTGTTCTCTGCTTTCGTGCATTTCAAGATCCTTCTTAATCCGATTGAGTATGAAGCTGGTGAAGACTTTATACACTTGTGAGAGGAGTGTGATTGGATGGTAGTTGCTCAGTTCTTCTGGATCGCCTTTCTTCATCAATAGTATTGTTTTCAATTTCTTTGATGCATCTGGAACACGCTTGCTATTGATGTAGATGGTGAACTGTTGTGCCAATGCTTTGAAGAGAGAATCTTCCCCTGCTTTGAGATATTCCGGCAAAACATCGTCCATTCCCGGACTCTTGCCTCTCTTTATGTTACGAGCTGCATATTCAATTTCTTCCCACATAACGTCAAGAACTTCTTCTGTAACCTGCTGCCTTGACGGTGTACACTGGACATTGACATGTGAGGAGTAGAGGTCATTATAGAATTTTGTACATATTTCATTCATCTTTCTCCTTTCTGATGTCCTTTCACTATTTTCATCTTTCAGCACTACTGGGATAATCTGTTTCAGCCTAACATCTCTTTCTGCCTTCTTTAGACTCTCGTTCTTTTCAGCCACCTCTCTCAATTTCTTCTTTCTAAAATCTTCATAGTCTTCTTTGATCTTCACACGAATTTCTTTGCAAAGTGTTCTGTATTCTTCGCCCATTTTTCCTTCTAATTTCATGTGTGCCCTCCTTTCCATCAGATTCAGTTTCCTCGCTGATCCTCAGCTTGCATCCCAGAATTTTCAATGCCTTTGCTTTCTTATCAGCTGAGATTATCTGTGAGATAAACTCTTCATAGTCCTCATCAATGTCCTTGTTGACCTTATACTCAACGTCCATTTCACTCACTTCCTGTGCAAATGCCGATGCGTTGAAGGACCATATTTGCTTCTGTTTCTGGCTTCATTTAACTCAGTCTTCGTAGACATTGTCAACGCATAGTTTTGAGTGCAACATACGATGGTCTGAGCCTGGGAAAATGATTTGTTCTCCTATTGTTGCTACATCGTTGAAGATTCTTCTGGTATCCATCATTACATAATCATTATGATTCAGTGTGACTCCATCCGGGCTTTTCCCTGTCCACTGCTAATGCCGTTCTTTTTTAAATATTGTGTTAATTATATGGAGATGGTTGGCCTCTGCAAATGCAACCAGATGTGCTCCACGATAATTTCTTACACCTTTACCATATTTTCCCATGTACTTTTCTTTCTCACTCACCACCTACTATTGCACTGAAGTCCTCTTGGATAATTCTGTAGGTAGCTCTTTTCTGCATTACCTCCTCCAGCCCTTCGTAGAAATGTTCCATTTCTTTGTTTTCTGCTTGCTGAATGGGAGCATACACCTAAATAATTTTACTTGTTCTCCTTTGTCTTATCGGAAGCGTGAGAACTGCTATCTGGGGTGATATGATGTGACAGCTGACTATCTTAGGAACGGTTTCTTTCCTAATAATGAATCCAACTCCTCCAGTCCTTGCTCTATTGTTGAATGATCTTCCTCGGAATACTTGCTTTCTGCTTTTCCATTGTGCAATGAAGTTTTTTGTTCTTCTTGTGTCGCATATCCCGATGATGTCGGCTTTTATTGATTTTGTGACTTCAATGTAAGTATCGATGTACAGATCAGATGACAGTGTTCTTGTGTTGTGACTTGCAACAAATATTTGGACTATTCTTTTAACCATTTTCTGTTTTTCGTCCTGTGTTACCCAGGACCGGCTCCAGGCACCAGCCCAGCAAGCAGGTGCTTGGGGTGGCCAAGGGGAAGGGGCGGCACATCGGGCTGTTCGGCGGTGGATCCCTCTCGGAGGGAAGCACCTGCCGCCAAATTGCCGCCGAAGAAGAAAGCGGCACGGTGGAGCTGCCGCCGGAGTGCTGCCGATCGCAATTGCGATCGCGGCTTTTTTTTTTCCCGCCACTTGGGGCAGCAAAACCCTGGAGCTGGTTCTGGTGTTACCCCAGGTTGTGAGTGTTGGTCAAGCCGACGTATGAATCTGTGCCTAGTTTCCTGGTTTATTCTACTTTGTGTGGCTTGTTTGGCAGGAGAATTTTGCAGCAGTTCATTTGGGGTGCCAGCCCTTGTGCCCTGTATCTACAGAACTCCCTTCACTTTGGCCGGATTGCCCTAGATTAATAGAGGAACAGTTGGACTACCTACTACCCTAGACGCTAGCTCAACACCTTCTCGGCTTGGTAAGACCTGCCAGAGGATACGCTCCACCGTACTTCGCTGTCGAACCCCGTTCATCCCCACACCAATGCTGAGGTAGGGAGGTAGGATTTTGCTGCACTGTTACAGACAAGAAAACAATTGCATAAAATTGCCAAAAATCTTACAATTGCCTCTTGTGCCATTGCTTACACTAGGGCACAGTGGATATGAAACTCATGTGTTCTGATTTGGTGGCATTTGACACCCCCTCTGCGTGCACTTTATACAAATGTACATGACAGCTCAAGGTGGCAGACAGTGGAGGCTTTGTATATCAGGCTTTGTATACACAGCACTCTTCCAAGTGGTCCATAGAAGTGCTTCTGTCAGGGGCAGGACACATCTGAAAATCTTTAAACTGTGAAGCTCCTTCATGACTATAGCTCGGTCCAAGCCCTCTCTGAATCCTAGTTGGCTGCTTCATGTCTTTCTTTGTTGGGTGTTTGGTGGAAACCCAGAGTAATCCAGTCAGAGGATGAAATCAGAATTGGAGGGGAGCAAAACAAAAGAGAACAGAATCAAAAATGAAAGCAACTGAGCCTGATGAGAGCAGTGGGTCATGACTGGAAGACTGGTAGTATATATAAAGCCCTATATCTATGGGCAGGAAATAGACTAGATTTTAAAATGGGCAACATAACCAAATAACTGCACCCATTCCATTGAAGCAAGTTTATTTTCATCTTGTCGCTTTAAGAGGTCTCCTAATAGTGCTTTTTTGTGTAAGCAAGCACTATAATTGCTACAGGGATTGTTTAGAATTAGAGTTGGAAGCCTGGGAGAGGAGATGATCTATGTGAAGGTTTGTGTCTTAACAGGTGCCATGGTTCACAGTATGAAAATGAGTTTGAGAACCAGTGGACTCTACTAGCATTATGTAAAATCAAACACTATCCTTTTTCAGCTACCCTGACCGTATAGAACAGGGGTCGGCAACCTCTGGCACGCGGCTTGCCAGGGTAAGTACCCTGGCGGGCCCGGGCCAGTTTGTTTACCTGCTGCGTCGGCAGGTTTGGCCGATCGCGGCGCCCACTGGCTGTGGTTCGCCGCTCCAGGCCAATGGGGGCGGTGGGAAGCCGCGGCCAGCACATCCCTCGGCCCGCGCTGCTTCCCGCCGCCCCATTGGCCTGGGATGGCGAACCGTGGCCAGTGAGAGCTGTGATCGGCCGAACCTGCCGACGTGGCAGGTAAACAAACTGGCCTGGCCCGCCAGGGTGCTTACGCTGGCGAGCCGTGTGCCAGAGGTTGCCAACCCCTGGTATAGAAAATGATTTGTCAGACTCCAATCAGATACATAGAGGAGTACATGTACGGCAGTGGTTTAAAACCAGCATGAATTCTGTTGTGGTATTCCAGTGAAATTACAAATTAACCCTACATCAACCCCAGCCTAAGCCTTCTCCCCAGGTGCTGCTGCTTATAGGTTCATAGATTCATAGATTCTAGGACTGGAAGGGACCTCGAGAGGTCATCAAGTCCAGTCCCCTGCCCGCATGGCAGGACCAAATACTGTCTAGACCATCCCTGATAGACATTTATCTAACCTACTCTTAAATATCTCCAGAGATGGAGATTCCACAACCTCCCTAGGCAATTTATTCCAGTGTTTAACCACCCTGACAGTTAGGAACTTTTTCCTAATGTCCAACCTAGACCTCCCTTGCTGCAGTTTAAGCCCATTGCTTCTTGTTCTATCCTCAGAGGCTAAGGTGAACAAGTTTTCTCCCTCCTCCTTATGACACCCTTTTAGATACCTGAAAATTGCTATCATGTCCCCTCTCAGTCTTCTCTTTTCCAAACTAAACAAACCCAATTCTTTCAGCCTTCCTTCATAGGTCATGTTCTCAAGACCTTTAATCATTCTTGTTGCTCTTCTCTGGACCCTTTCCAATTTCTCCACATCTTTCTTGAAATGCAGTGCCCAGAACTGGACACAATACTCCAGCTGAGGCCTAACCAGAGCAGAGTACAGCGGAAGAATGACTTCTTGTGTCTTGCTCACAACACACCTGTTAATACATCCCAGAATCATGTTTGCTTTTTTTGCAACAGCATCACACTGTTGACTCATATTTAGCTTGTGGTCCACTATAACCCCTAGATCCCTTTCTGCCGTACTCCTTCCTAGACAGTCTCTTCCCATTCCGTATGTGTGAAACTGATTTTTTCTTCCTAAGTGGAGCACTTTGCATTTGTCTTTGTTAAACTTCATCCTGTTTAACTCAGACCATTTCTCCAGTTTGTCCAGATCATTTTGAATTATGACCCTGTCCTCCAAAGCAGTTGCAATCCCTCCCAGTTTGGTATCATCCGCAAACTTAATAAGCGTACTTTCTATGCCAATATCTAAGTCATTGATGAAGATATTGAACAGAGCCGGTCCCAAAACAGACCCCTGCGGTACCCCACTCGTTATGCCTTTCCAGCAGGATTGGGAACCATTAATAACAACTCTCTGAGTACGGTTATCCAGCCAGTTATGCACCCACCTTATAGTAGCCCCATCTAAATTGTATTTGCCTAGTTTATCGATAAGAATATCATGCGAGACCGTATCAAATGCCTTACTAAAGTCTAGGTATACCACATCCACAGCTTCACCCTTATCCACAAGGCTCGTTATCCTATCAAAGAAAGCTATCAGATTGGTTTGACATGATTTGTTCTTTACAAATCCATGCTGGCTGTTCCCTATCACCTTACCACCTTCCAAGTGTTTGCAGATGATTTCCTTAATTACTTGCTCCATTATCTTCCCCGGCACAGAAGTTAAACTAACTGGTCTGTAGTTTCCTGGGTTGTTTTTATTTCCCTTTTTATAGATGGGCACTATATTTGCCCTTTTCCAGTCTTCTGGAATCTCTCCCGTCTCCCATGATTTTCCAAAGGTAATAGCTAGAGGCTCAGATACCTCCTCTATTAGCTCCTTGAATATTCTAGGATGCATTTCATCAGGCCCTGGTGACTTGCAGGCATCTAACTTTTCTAAGTGATTTTTAACTTGTTCTTTTTTTATTTTATCTGCTAAACCTACCCCCTTCCCATTAGCATTCACTATGTTAGGCATTCCTTCAGACTTCTCGGTGAACACCGAAACAAAGAAGTCATTAAGCATCTCTGCCATTTCCAAGTTTCCTGTTACTGTTTCTCCCTCTTCACTAAGCAGTGGGCCTACCCTGTCTTTGGTCTTCCTCTTGCTTCTAATGTATTGATAAAAAGTCTTCTTGTTTCCCTTTATTCCTGTAGCTAGTTTGCGCTCATTTTGTGCCTTTGCCTTTCTAATCTTGCCCCTGCATTCCTGTGTTGTTTGCCTATATTCATCCTTTGTAATCTGTCCTAGTTTCCATTTTTTATATGACTCCTTTTTATTTTTTAGATCATGCAAGATCTCGTGGTTAAGCCAAGGTGGTCTTTTGCCACATTTTCTATCTTTCCTAACCAGCGGAATAGCTTGCTTTTGGGCCCTTAATAGTGTCCCTTTGAAAAACTGCCAACTCTCCTCAGTTGTTTTTCCCCTCAGTCTTGATTCCCATGGGACCTTACCTATCAGCTCTCTGAGCTTACCAAAATCTGCCTTCCTGAAATCCATTGTCTCTATTTTGCTGTTCTCCCTTCTACCCTTCCTTAGAATTGCAAACTCTATGATTTCATGATCACTTTCACCCAGGCTGCCTTCTACTTTCAAATTCTCAACGAGTTCCTCCCTAATTGTTAAAATCAAGTCTAGAACAGCTTCCCCCCTAGTAGCTTTTTCAACCTTCTTAAATAAAAAGTTGTCTGCAATGCATAGGGGTGACCTGTCTGTCCCTGACCCCAGCTTCCTCTGCCACCCCCCTTAATTCTAATATTGAGTTTGCCCCAGTGAGTCAGCAGTTATTAACATGTAGCGTCCTGCAGGGTTCCAGCACCTGTTAACAAGGGCCCTGATTCAGAAAGATATGTAAGCACGTGCCTGACTTTAAACACAGTAGTACATTTGTTGACTTCAAATGTAATTAGTCTGCTGTAGAGGTAGGAATTCAGGATGGAAGATCTTAGAGTCAGTACACACTCTGTCTCATGCAGACTGTATTTTCTATTCTTTGTTATTTTCCTTAATCTAAAATAAAAGTCACCTACACCAAAAACACATATTTTTTCTTCTTTGGGTCTGGAAAGATTAATAATTGGAATAAAATAGGAGCAGTTTCTAATGTCACTAGAAACCTACATGCAATTAGTTTCATGTTATTCACAGAATCATATTTTGTTGTAGGTTTTAAATATGGATATAATTCTTCCCTCCCCCCCAATTTATTTATTAGTTAGAGATTCTTGATTCTTTGTTATGATGGCAACAATGGGCCAAGTGCTGGAAATTGGATTTAAGCCAGGGTAAAATATTTTTCCTGGGTGGGAGCTACAGCATAGTGAAGCTCGAGGAAAGGGACTCTCAGTCCAAACATATGCTTTGGGTACTGATACCACATAGACAGTTTATGGCCAGCCACTAAGGGGGAAGTGGAATAAATGGTGGCCCACTGACTCTCTCCAACGGATGCTCCTATGCATTCGCAATACATGTGTGAACTCACCGGCTATGCTCCCAACAAACCCAGTTCTTGCCCTGGGCAGAGTTGCTGTTAAATTTCATCTGGCACTCTCCAGCACATTCACCTAGCATTGTTAGGCCTATCTGAATTTCCTCACAGCCTTCTCCATTGCTAACTCACCTAAATGATCGTATACAGATTTTGCCACCTTTCTGTTCATCCCTTTCTCCAGAACCTTAATAAACACATTATACAACATTGGCCCTGGTATGGAGGTTGAGGAGAAATATAAAGGGGGAGTTGGTACTGGCTTTAAGGATTAGTTCACTGAGACTGATCAAGATCTAAGAGGAAGTGTTGAGGCAATCATAGGGACATTTGTGACAGAAGAGGACAAAGCTGGCATTAGTGACAGAACAGAGCAGGCAGAGGGCAAAGAGAGAAGAAGTCAGAATGGATAATTAGGGAGGAACACAATTATGCAGCTCTTCAAAGACACTGACAAGGAACTTGAACTGGATATAGTGTCAAAGGGGGAACCAGAGGAGAGATTACAGTTACCACTGTATTCATTTTATCCCTAACAGATGTCTTTGTTTGATTGGAGTGCTCCTCACCGTGTCTGTTTTCCCCCAGATCTGGGATTAAATAATCTATCACAGATGTCAATTTTCTGTTTTATCTGCCTGGTTCCACTTTGGTTAAGATAGAGCCCATTCTGTCTGTGTGGATACCCCTTCTCCAAACAGTTGCTGGTGCCTAGTGGATTTAAACCCTTTCTCTTTACATTTAGATGCTGAAATTGACTTTATCTACCTGGCCAGCATGTGGAAGTAGAAACATTTCAAACAAAGCTACGCCAAACATTTTGACATTTGGCTTAGTTCAGATAAGCATTGAAATTTCAGCTGCTTCTCCAGGTATCATTCACACCATGTTTATCAAGAAATTGATCTGGAAATCTCACAAAATATCCAGTACAACTTGATTTTCATGGGATCAGAAATCTGGGAATATGGCTGTGTGTGTGCATGTGTGCGCGTGCCCATGCATGCTGCATTTCTGAATTTCCAGTTTAAGTCTTCTCCAAAAAAACAGGCAGTATAAAGATACAGTAACATTGTAAACATTGGATTTGATTTGGGTTTTACATGATAGAAGGACAACAGTTCCGGTCACTTACTATTTTATCTAATCCAGTTCTCTCATTCCTATGAATGATGTAACTATTGCCAAAGAACTATTTGACTTATTTTATGGTATCTAGAGGGCAGGGAGGAGAATTCTGTCTTGTGTGTCATTATCCCCACCTTTAACATATTGGGTCCATTCTTGGGAGGTACTTAGTCTCCTCCTTGAATTTTGCCCCTAGCTCCCTTTCTATCTAGTAAACACAGAGGGGCTTTTTTTAATCTTTAAACATGAGGGTTGTCCCATTGGGCCAGATACTCATCCATTGTAAATTGACATAGTTTCATCTGATGTAAATGGAGCTATGCCAATTTCACCGGTGGGGAGGATCTGACCCACAGGTTTAGATGGGTCTGCTCATGTGCTTATAGTTAAACATACGTAAGTGCTTTGCTGGACTGGAATCCTATTTATGGGCTTTGGATTAAGTTAATTGAACACAGTGGAAAGACTTTAAAGGGCTTTGGATTAGGTCCCTACATTGGAAGGAGAAACTCCAGAAGAAATTTTGCCTCAGGAAGCCTGCATGGCTCTTAGAGCTCTCAGCTCGCAGGAGTTGCTGCATATCCATAAGGGGCACTGAAGGGGTTGGGCATGAGCTACATTCTCTTGTCCTCTTTGAAATGGCTTCCATTCTAGGGGAAACATTAAGCATTACAGTTGTGCCTAGCTGCTGCATTTTGGCATAATGGTATCATTGGGGGGATATGGGCTTCTATGAGCCCCTTCCTGCCATCTCATTGTGAATCCATAGAGCAGATGAACACACTCTGGCCCCGTGCTGCACACATATTAAACACTGCAATTCAACATAATTTAGTAGATATTGCATGGTAGAAATGATCCAATTTAATGAAAACAAAGAGGAAACATTACTGGAATTTAACAGGCAAAATGAAAATCTAATTAAGTAGCAGTAATAACTAGCTCTACTGTAGCAGTTCTTGTCTAAATGGCATTTCTTGCCACAGTTATCACTGCCAGGAACAATACAGGAATATGGCACATACAGGACCTCCCCCATCTTCCCCAGAACATGTGATCAGTCCTTTTACATTCACAAAAGAATACTTCCTGCTGGCAAATTGGATAAATATATGGTATGAAGCCAAGGATCTTTTCCCAATGTTTCTGTCAAACACTAGGATGGTTTTGTTGTCGTATGTCTGTTGGTATTATCATGCAAGAACTATGCTGTATGAAACAAATAGTCTGGGTGTTTAGCTGGCACAAACTGCTAAAATAATCCACAAAGGTACTGTACAGTGATAAAGTAAAATGTCTTCTTGAAAAACCACACTCTGATAAAATCTGTAACACAATGTAATGGAATTATGTAGAAAAAAATTAACAAAGGGTTAAATTCACCTGGAGCAGAGATCCAGCAAAAGACCTAGGTACTCAAATTTGGACCTTAGTAGAGCATATGTGGTAAATAAGTGATATAGGCATAGGCCTTGTGTCCCCTCTCTTCACAGGGGTAAATTTCACCCAAAGATAGCAAAACAATGAAAAGCTGCTCTTGTTGTCTGTATTTTGTTTGTATTGCCATTACTTGAAAGACAGAGATTTTGTGCTTTGTTTGCATTTCAGGGAGGGTTTTTTTCCAGCCGCACTGAGGTCTAGATTTTCATAGACGCCATCTCAGTTGTGCCCACAGTGTTTGCTCATGCACCTGTTGGAGTGTGTGCAAAATTAGTTCTCATGTGACGTCCCATTTGATCATGCAAATTAGAGATTTTACTGCATGTATGTGCAAATTGGATGGACACAGATTAGTTGACTACTTTGACATTTTGACATTATCCCTAGCCTCTGTTTGCCAGAAGCTGGGAATGAGTGACAGGGGATGGATCACTTGATGATTACCTGTTCTGTTCATTCCCTCTGGGATTGAACCTGGCGTTGGATGCTGTCGGAAGACAGATACTGGGCTAGATGGAACTTTGGTCTGACCCAGTAGGGCCATTCTTATGTTCTTAATTATGTTTGCATGTATATATATATATATACACATGCAAACACACACACAAACATATATATATATATATATATATATATATCTACACACACACATTAGGGTGACCAGATGTCCTGTTTTTATAGGGACAGTTTCGATATTCAGGGCTTTTTCTTATATAGGTGCCTATTACCCCTCGCCCCCGTCCTGGTTTTTCACACTTGCTATCTGGTCTCTCTAATATACATGCTCCTCCCCACACACACCTGTATATTCTCTCTTCAGTTTCTGGCATAACAAAAACATAGGATTATATATAAATGTATTATAAATACATAATATCGTATGCACTGTGTTCTATAAGTAAAACACCCACTAGCTCCAGGCATCACTAAAGGCTTCAGACTTCCCTAGCAATGACCTGGGACTCATTTCATACACTACACACCACATATCAGACATGATTAGCGGCACTCACTGTCACAGCTGAGGAATCTTGAATGGTGAAGGCACACAGCAAAGGAGTCAGAGTGGAACAAATAAAGAACACTGTCAAAAATGTGTGTGAAAAATAGTTTAAGAACTACCTAAGATACAGGTATAACATGAGCATATGCTGAAATGAGTGAAAAATCATTGCAGTAACCTAAAAGGAATATACAGTCCTTTATGACTCTAAATGGCTGTGTGGAGCAAGGCCCAAAATTTTAGCCTAGCCTGGTTACAAACATTGTTGACTTCATAAAGTGAAAAATGAGACCTTTGGCCCTCTGGGGACTTATTGGGAAATACACAACAAAGCTTTATGCATGTTTTTACAAGATAGTTCTCTCCTGTATTTGTGGGTGGGAGGAGGGGATAATTATGCATAGGATCAAAGAAATCTTGAAAAAAGAGATATAAAAGCAATTCCTGTTTTATGTGTATGCCATTCCATCAACATTAATTATACCTTGAGATCACAGAACTTGCTTTCGAACAGCAATGATAGCAAGGCAAATTATATTGTGCATTGGAAGGATGTTTCACATCCAACAGAGAAAGAATAGATCACCTTTCTCAGAAGGCTTTAATTGATGCATATGGCCTTCTGAATGCCCTCTGCACCAGCGTGAATTTCACACTACATGACTTTAAAAACTATTGTCAAAATGTTGCATGCACATTAGTATTAGGTCTAATACATAGACATTTAGGGTCAAATTCACCACTGTTGTAAATGGGCATAGCTCCATTATCACCAATGATAGTTCACTCATTTACACCACTACTGGAAATAAAAGCAACCATAAAATTGTGCACCATGAAAGTTCACTTGTAAATAACTGAAATTGTTGCAGTGCACTGTATGGACAGTGCATTCATGTTAACACTGACAAACTCAGGCCTTCATGAAAAGTGCATTAAAACATCAGAGGAAGGAATGGGCTGTGTGAGAGTTATATTTTTAGACCCCAGATTTAAAAAATATCATAGCTGTGTTGTTTGTACAAGAAAACTTTTGACCAGATGCTTAGCAACTGCAATGGCAGGGAGAGCAAATGTGCTTACTTTCTTCTAAAATTTGTTAGCATTTGGAATTGGCCAGTGTTATGCATGAACCCGCGGTGCTTTCAAAAGTGCAAGGGAGAGGCTATTTTGACTCTTTTGGGGCTTTGCTGCACTAGACTTTTTTTCTTTACCCTAGGCTGATCCCTAGAGTATAGAACAAATGTTTGTATCCTAATATAAATATGTTTGGTGTCTCCACACGAACCTTTACAAACATGATAGGTACCTCGAGTTAATTGGCCATCAATTAACTAGAGGTACAAAAGTCAAGTGTAGGAATACCCTTAGGTTTTATGGTGGGAATGTTATAATGAAAAGGTTACATGGCAGGGGTGTGAGCAGCAGTTGCAGGAGGTGAATGTGAGCCTCTGAGATCTGCTTGGGAGCAGGAGATGAGAGGGAGGGTCAACTCCTTCTAGGAGCCACGTCCACTGCACTGCACAGGTGAGGTTCAGGGTGCTGGTTTTTATTTTATAGAAACCTTAATTGGTTGTGATTGGGATTACCTGAGAGATCTCAGGTTCTTCTCCCCAAGACATATTCTGTTAGCTGAGATCAGCAGAGGCACTTAGGCTGGCACTTATTTATTATAGGTGAAATTCATCCCTGACCAGCACGAGGTCTGTCTACCACCTACATCTCACCTAAACCCTTTGTGAGGACTGAAGTAGGGTATTTATGGTGAAAAGGACTTGTGTTGATCCTCTCCATGGGTTGAATTTCACAATACAAGTATCCTCCCTGAGGGCAACTTATCTCTGGAATTCACTTCTCCACTTGGTCCATTAGACCTTCCATATGTGCTTCAAAGCCCATTTCCTCTTCTGCCCCCCACCCCACCTCTCTCCCAGTCACATGGGAAGGAGGGAGATATGGGGAGGAAAGGACATTATTTGGTTATTTTGGCTGTTATCGTGATTTTGTGGTAAAGTTGTGAGGCTGTTGAATACTAGGGTGGATGAACTATTTAATTGAATCTACGGTGTATTTTATATTTTCTAAGGGCATCCACAGCATGGCATGGTTGCTATTGTAGTTTTATAAATCTAAACAAACAAAGAAGAATGCTGTAAAATTGGTCATAAAGGGCCAGATTGTGATAATTGTACAGCATAGTTACGTACCTTACTGCTTGAGTAGTTCCGCTAACATTTATAGGTGTACTTCAATAATAAGGCTCAGATCCTCAAAGGTATTTAAGTGCCTAACTCCCATTGATTCAGGCACCTAAAAACCTTTGAGGATCTGGGCCTAAGTTAGTGTAAGGATATTGTAATCTAGAATCATAGAATCGTAGGACTAGAAGAGACCTTGAGAGATCATCTAGTCCAGTCTCCTGCACTCATGACAGGACTAAGTATTATATATATATATATATAATCCAAAGGGTAACAATATTATGTATTACATATTAGATATATTAGATATATAATTACATATCTAGTACAAAAGGTAACATATTCAGACATACCTAAATGACTTAATCTCATTTTCAGAAGTGATTTGGGCATTCAGAAGCCTAAATTCCATTGACTTTATTTTTGAAAATGGGACTTGGGTGTCTAAGTCACTTAGGTGCTATTGAAAAATGTTACCCAAAGTCTCTTCCTTTTTATGTACACCTGAATGCATGAAGATTCTGACCTCTGGGAAGTCCTGTCGGAATTATTCAGCCATGAGACTGGTAAGCCCAGGCCACCCATCATGCATGCAGCCCCAGAGTGAAAACAGGGGTAAATTGCTCTGTATGTGTAACACCGGTCATTGGTGGGCTGGATCGAACCTGGGACCTCTGAAGCAAAATGCATGAGCCTCTATTGCCTGAGCTAAAAGCCATGTGCCTGTTAGCTAAGGCTGTAAAGCAGATGCATTAATCTCTCTCTAAGTGGTCTCCGTGCCACTAGAAGGGACAGAACACCACACCCAGGAGGTGTGTGGGTTATATATGCTCAGAATAAACTGGAAAAGGTCTACAGTGACAGGAATGTTTTTAAGCTGCCTTGTGCACAGTGCACTGAAGGCAACAGAGTGTCTCCTCACTCAGCAACACATGCCGTAAGCAAAGCAGGGAATGAATGGGCATAGTCGGTGAATGGGCATAGCCAGGGGAATGCCAGCACTGCTGTGTATTCCCATCTCTTACAAAAATAGCATTGGGTAAATGAGATAGGAGAGCTTCTGGTTAAAGTCTGAGGTAGGTTGTTCATTATGCACCACTGCTCGGGTATGACCGAATCCATCAGGACACCACTACTCGGTCTTGTGCCTGTGCCCCCTGTTGTTTGTTTCAGTAGATTTATCAGGACTAAGCAGTAACAAAGGCAAGTTCTTGCTTCTGAGGACACAGTGAATGAAAACTGCTGTTATTCATTTTTAATGATTGTCATCATGACTACTCTTTCAGCTGCCAGAGGTAGCATTTAGATCTTCGTACCCAGTGTCATTCATTGAACTGTCACCATCTGTCATTCACTGCACATGCAACATTATTACAGATATTAGAGTTTCAGTTAATGCCCTGCTTTGATATATGGGAAGAATGTCTTGCTCTTTGAGCAGGACAGCAATGCCTATGCATGCCAAAGTATCCTATCAGAGGACCATCCTTTGAGTGCTAAACATGTCAGAAATCCCTGCTTCACCACATCTTTCAGTACTAGAGAAATATCTGGGAAAAAAATCCCTGTATCCAGTCATTTCCAAACTTTTGGGGAGATTCAGATCCAAATCCAAACTTCTCCATTGCTGATCTTATCACTATAAATTCGTGGAACCAAGACTCAGTATCTGAACACACTGAGCTTGGGCTGGTTTTATCTAGATCTGAAGTTATTGGCTCAAGCACATTCTCTTCTCAAGACCCGCTAATGTCTTTTTCTACCATTTCTGGGAGGTGTAGGGGGTGTTCTGTTAGTCATCTACTGCTATGCTTGGGGTATTCATTAAACAGGTTGTTTTCAGGTGTTTTTCCTGTCCAGCAGTGGGTGCTGTTCCCATACTTGTTAGCAACTATATACCCTTATCATTTCCATGTCTAGGTGCTAGGGTAGGCCATGTGCCTAGTCTGTCAACAACCTTTTGCATACATAAGGAAAGGTGGGGCATCAGTGGATAGTTCTCCTTCACATCTACACATTTATCAAATACATGACTACAAGTCTGATCACCCATCCATTTATTGTGCTGTGGTATGTGCATGGTGTGTCCTCTTCCTGCGCACTTTTGGTTGCATCTGTTTCTCCAGAGCACTCCTTTGCACTACAGAAAATTACCAGGGCCACTTATTTTCTGTCTGATTCTTGAAGTAAGGAAGAAGAGAAAGAGAAACATGTTTTCCCACCAATGGAGGAATGAAGGCTCACATGCCATGTTGAAAAAAATAACATTAGAGATGCCTTGGAAGTTGTATGTGTGCAGTATTCCTGTCTGTGCCATGGACTCACTTTGCAACATTGGGCAAGTCACTTATTTATTTTTTCCTCAGCTTCCCTATCTGTAAAATAGGAATAACGATCCTTACCCTTCTTTGTGGAGATCTGTGGAGGAAAAACTCTATCCAAGTGCTAGGTGTTTTAATTATAAATACAATGCTGACAGGGAAAAAAGGCATGTTGGGATAAAGCCTAGAGGAAACTTTATGCTCTCTTGGGTTTCCTACCACTGCCCCTTCCTTTTATATAGTCAATTTCTAATCTGTAGGAATCTTGAACCACTTTGGTGATGTTGATATGTATTTTGTCAGTTGTACATCACCCATCCATGCTTAGGCATTCTCATGAAATGAATGGAATGCAACAGCACCTGAATGTCTCCTAAGTGTTATGTGAGGGAAGCAAGGGGTTAATATAGTGTTGGTTTTTTTGTTTTATTTTTAATCTAAAATGTCTGGGATACTTCATCCCTGTCCCCTTTCCCCTGCCCTGCTATTAGCCATTGACATTATAAACCCTTCAGCTGTCATCATGCTAGCCAGTAAAGCCCTCTTTGTAATTTATTGGCATGGTTTTATGGGGAAAGAAAACAGACTTGTTTGGTTAGTTAATAGAACGGGGCAATCTAAATAAACAAGAAGAGTGACATGTACTACTTAATTTCCAACATATATCTATTTTGTTTATATTTGTTATTTATTGTCTCCTATTGTTCCCCAAAGGAAAGCATTTACTTGTTTTTCTTTGTAGGCATGTTAAGTGGAAGGAAAATAATTCTAATCCTCATGAGAAAGCAGAGGGGAACAATTTGCATTTCTTAGGTTCATTACTAGTGGTGGCCTTCTTTTATTATTATTTGTATTACTGCACTGGCTCAGAACCCCGCTCAGAGAGCAGGATCCCATTGTGCTAGACACTACAAACACAGAACAGAAACACAATCCCTAAATGTAAGACAAGAGACAACAGATTGATGCAGACAGTTGTGGGACTACAAGGAAACAATTAGACAATATTGTTCAACATGAGAGGCAGTGGTTTCAGCACACCAACAGCCTAACAATTGTCAAGCTTTTGGAGACATTGTGGCAAATGAGAGTTTTAGGGAGGGATCTGAAGGAAATAATATTTATTTCTCTGAATGTTTGCTGATATGCTGATGTTTAAATCTGAATCATTTTTATTTAGCACTGGTGGCAAAATGGAAAACAGTTGTGAAAACTTTGAAAAATATTAATTTCTGATTTTAATCCAAATTTTATTTTCAGCCATATTTTCCCACCAGCTCTAGAGCTGTTTAGAAAATTGGGGTTGGAGGGCGGAGAATGTGAAAACAAACAAAAATCTCATTTTTCATCAGAATTTTATTTGTGCAGGTCTAATATTTATTAACTGTATTAGTTTGAGAGTGATTTCCTGAAGCCACTGCTGAAATTCCGAGCCTAATTTTATATGTACTGGCAGATATGGTTGGGAAATACCAATATCGTCTGTGAAAACAATGATCTGGTGAAATAAATCATTGTATTAAAAAATGGTTTTGTAAAGTCAAATTCAACAGATGTGATTGCAATAAATTGCACAAATGCAATACAATTGGCCAGAATCAACAAAATATGAGTGGGGATCTCTGTTTTCCTTCTGTAGCCTTTTGTCCCCAGAAGGGTTTCTTGTCATTTCTGCAATGGCTGACAGGCGTCAGTTGAGTGCTGACATGTACTGTGGCTCCTGTAAGCATTTCTGACATAATTGACATAGACCTGGAGGCTTTTGACAAGTTTGTCAACCTAATGAATGGGCAACTGAGCTTTAAAACCATGCTTAAAGGTCATGTAAGTTGTTCAATGGAGGATACAAAATTCTAGTAACCAAATAATGCTTTCAGACTTATTCTGCTCGCCTGAGAAAAAACAAGATGTTGTTAATGACACTTAGCAAAGGGAAAAAAAATTGACTTTGAAGGAAAAATGTGTTTGAAAAATAAGGCCTTGTCTACGTTAGAAAGTTGTACAGCTTTAATTACATTGATATAGCTGATGTGATTCAACCCTTCTAGTTTGGACAGTAGATAGTAGTATCTGTACAGAGCTTTACTTCAGCATAGCCCCATGTAGGAAGGGGAGTAAGCTATACTGGTATAAGGCACTTTTATATTGGTATAACTAGATGCCTGCAAGTCACCAGGGCCTGATGAAATGCATCCTAGAATACTCAAGGAGCTAATAGAGGAGGTATCTGAGCCTCTAGCTATTACCTTTGGAAAATCATGGGAGACGGGAGAGATTCCAGAAGACTGGAAAAGGGCAAATATAGTGCCCATCTATAAAAAGGGAAATAAAAACAACCCAGGAAACTACAGACCAGTTAGTTTAACTTCTGTGCCAGGGAAGATAATGGAGCAAGTAATTAAGGAAATCATCTGCAAACACTTGGAAGGTGGTAAGGTGATAGGGAACAGCCAGCATGGATTTGTAAAGAACAAATCATGTCAAACCAATCTGATAGCTTTCTTTGATAGGGTAACGAGCCTTGTGGATAAGGGTGAAGCTGTGGATGTGGTATACCTAGACTTTAGTAAGGCATTTGATACGGTCTCGCATGATATTCTTCTCGACAAACTAGGCAAATACAATTTAGATGGGGCTACTATAAGGTGGGTGCATAACTGGCTGGATAACCGTACTCAGAGAGTTGTTATTAATGGTTCCCAATCCTGCTGGAAAGGCATAACGAGTGGGGTTCCGCAGGGGTCTGTTTTGGGACCGGCTCTGTTCAATATCTTCATTAACGACTTAGATATTGGCATAGAAAGTACGCTTATTAAGTTTGCGGATGATACCAAACTGGGAGGGATTGCAACTGCTTTGGAGGACAGGGTCATAATTCAAAATGATCTGGACAAATTGGAGAAATGGTCTGAGTTAAACAGGATGAAGTTTAACAAAGACAAATGCAAAGTGCTCCACTTAGGAAGAAAAAATCAGTTTCACACATACGGAATGGGAAGAGACTGTCTAGGAAGGAGTACGGCAGAAAGGGATCTAGGGGTTATAGTGGACCACAAGCTAAATATGAGTCAACAGTGTGATGCTGTTGCAAAAAAAGCAAACATGATTCTGGGATGTATTAACAGGTGTGTTGTGAGCAAGACACGAGAAGTCATTCTTCTGCTGTACTCTGCTCTGGTTAGGCCTCAGCTGGAGTATTGTGTCCAGTTCTGGGCACCGCATTTCAAGAAAGATGTGGAGAAATTGGAAAGGGTCCAGAGAAGAGCAACAAGAATGATTAAAGGTCTTGAGAACATGACCTATGAAGGAAGGCTGAAAGAATTGGGTTTGTTTAGTTTGGAAAAGAGAAGACTGAGAGGGGACATGATAGCAATTTTCAGGTATCTAAAAGGGTGTCATAAGGAGGAGGGAGAAAACTTGTTCACCTTAGCCTCTGAGGATAGAACAAGAAGCAATGGGCTTAAACTGCAGCAAGGGAGGTCTAGGTTGGACATTAGGAAAAAGTTCCTAACTGTCAGGGTGGTTAAACACTGGAATAAATTGCCTAGGGAGGTTGTGGAATCTCCATCTCTGGAGATATTTAAGAGTAGGTTAGATAAATGTCTATCAGGGATGGTCTAGACAGTATTTGGTCCTGCCATGCGGGCAGGGGACTGGACTCGATGACCTCTCGAGGTCCCTTCCAGTCCTAGAATCTATGAATCTATGAACTATGACTCCATTAGATTGTACCAGTGTAATTTTTTCAGTAACAAATCCCCCCCACCGAACCTAAATAGTTATACAGGTATAAAAACTGTGTGTAAACCAGGCCTAAAAAAATGTTGGAATAGATTTAGGTTTTATTGAATTCCTCTAACATTTTTCCTGTTATTGGCTGCTCTTGAAGTACTTACACAGGCAAAAAAACCTCATTGAACTCAAAGAGAGTTTTGCCTGAAGAGAGACTTCATGACTGGGTCCGTAGCACTATCTTCCAAGTGTCTATCCTCTCTGCTTTCAGAAACACTCACCAAGGAAGGTTTATAATGGTTCTACTTCAGTTCAGGTGGGCATCTGTTTAATTTTAACTCCATATTCTTATTTCGTTGGCTCAAACCATGGCAGGTTGCCCTTAACCAATATTTTTCTTCCATGAGGGGACAATGATTTTAAAGAATGACCCCACTGAAATTGGAACATTGACTGTGCTCAGACTTTGTGCTCAGATGACAATATAAACATCTGATCAATAATGTGTTTTCAGAGAAAACAGCAGTGTGTTACACTAATATCAGTGGAGTCACCAGATCAGCAACAATAACAATCTGACTAATTTTTTACAAGACAGGATTAAAAATGCTTAACTGCAGTTGATACACTTTTCTCTAGTAAAGGCCATTGTAAAATTTTTCTTATGGACCATGCCATTGTCCTCCACATCTGCGAGCGAGAAAAACTAACACTGCAACTCTGTGTCTGAATTCCTGTCCCCACTGACTTCAACCGAGGCAGGATTTCACCCTATGAGTTTCCACCTCCATAAAACCTGAATCATTCTCATTGCATTGAAAGGAAATATTGGTGGGGGTGCATAAGACAGGGTGTTACTTTGTTCTGGCTAATGGGTTATAAGGAATTCTGGCCTCATGTCCAGCTTTCCTTTGCGTACACTGTCCTGGACCCCACGTCTCACTAGCAGCATGGTCTGGTTGGGGACATGCCAGAATATTTTTGATTTTCTTGATCGCAGTTAGTTCTGTTCTATCTCCACTCCTGGAGTGAGGATAAATACTGTGTATTGCAATTTAATGCTACAAGGAATCACATTCATTTAAACAGAATTCTGTGGGTTGATTAGGCAGCAAGCATCCTAGACTATCTACTCAGGGTGCCATCCTGGCCAGCCATGCCCTTTGAATTCTCCAGCCACTCAAGCATATGGAGTTTTTCTCACTCTCTGAAACTGGAGATATTGGGTGAGTCAGGAGAGAAAGCATTAAGGGAGCCTTGTGACATAAGTCTTGTTTCTCTATTTCCATGATTTTTAGCCCCATTTCAGTATATTTGCTGTGATTTGCCCTCCCCTCTGTGTCAAGCAGACAATTGTGCCATAAGACCCATTTTTTTTTTCTTTTTGAGATACAAGGCCAGATTCTCCACTGTGGTTGAGATTTCCTCAGAATATAAGAGAAGACTCCCTGATTCTCAGCGTGGCTCTTTGCTGGCTCCAGTGTACGTTAGAGCAGCCTGGATACTGCACTAATCTAAACTAACTGGTAATGGTCCCTTATAGATGGTCCACCAGCTGGGGACAGCCAGAAAATTTGATGCTCTGGCCATGCTCCTGACACCTCTCTACCTTCACCAACACACTGTACATTGGGATTGTACAGAGGGAATGATACAGGTGCCAGTTATGATACTTTAAGCCCATGGAGAGCTCTTCTAAAGTGGGAAATCCCCAGCTCAGGAGAAGCAAGTGGCTTCTGCTCCCCTTATACTACTCACTCAATCTGCCCCATTATTTTTGCTGACACATTTTGTGAAATTTCAGTGGTATGTAGTATTAAGTTGTTGCTGATGCTCTTTTTCGTGGCCAGCATGCTTGAGCTGACGTGTGAATGGCATTTGAATCCTTGGATCATGTAAATGATAACTAACACTGGTTGGAAAAAAGGTCTGTTTTCTACGGTGGAAGGATTTGACTTTTTGGAGAAAACTGGAAACAAATATTTTGGCAGAAAAATGAAATATTCAGTTTGGAAATGTTGCTGTAGTGCCTCATGGGAGTTGCAGTTCAGGTGTCTCTTGCTCCCATTCTCCTCTATAGCCTGTGCTTCCTGGTCAGACTACATCTCCCATGATGCACAGTAGTCTTCTCTCATGGTTAGGGAAGGAAATTGAGTCATGGGAACCCCTGGCTGTGGTGCAGTATGGGAGATGTAGTGTGGCTGTGAATGCTGACCCACAGAGGAAAATGGGGACAGAACTACAATTCAATCAGGTATCCAAATTGAAATACTTCAGTTTTCCACTGAAATATTTAGGTTTTCAGACCTTCGTATTTTCAACAAAAATTCCAAATTTTCTGCAGAAAACAGTATTTTTCATTAAAAAAATTTGTTTTGTTGAAAAACCAACAGCAATGTTTCTACCAGGCCTAATTATTCCCCAATGATATGATTATATTTGTAATTAGAGAGGGGTTTAAACTAAATGTGTGTGTTTCAATACCCAAAACTGTGTCCACATTTTCCTGGATCCTAATTTTATAACGAATCAAATCAAAATCATTTGATCTAAACATGGTCAAACTCAGGGTTATCTGAATTACAGATGAAATTGAAATTGTGTGGCTTGAGCCCATCTCTCTGAGTAGTTGTGAAAATGGGGAAAGAAATAAAGGAGTTTTTTGAAATCAAAGTACTTAGATGTCTGAGGGTCGGGTATTTTCAAAATTTTGCCTTACTTGTTCAATATGGGGTGACTGATATGTATGTATATATCCATTATGAGGTTTTCTGCTGTTTTAAGTCTTTTAGAATCTCAGAGGCATGAACCAGATCTTCTGTAGTGCTGTATCTTTAGTTATTTTTTGTAGTGTAGTGTTATAAACTATGTGCTACTTATGCTGTTATCTTTCCCTTTCCCTTTCATGTTTTTAATTACATTTTCCACATGCAACTTCGGGAGGTGTGACTCATGTTTTCTCTGTTAGATTTTCACAAAATATTCGCTTTTGTATTGTCATGCAAATCCCTGATACCATGTTGTCATATCTCCCCTGATAATTTTGATGATATTAGGGGATTAAAAATAAAGATAAACTAACATTTGCTTTACCTCATCATGAAGAGAATCAATGAAAGATCCAATGAGAAGTTGTTTGTTAGCCTGCAGCAGTCTCACAAGTAAATATACTGATTCTTAAAATATACACACAGAGTATATAACCTTTTCTGGCTCTGTATTGTAAATAATTGACATCTGCAATGGTATTTTCTCTATCTGCCTGTTGTATGCACCCAGGTGGTCTGTTAGGTTGGGACACTTGTATAAATATTGGCCTAAACTGAGACCTCCGTGTCTCCATTTTCCATCTGAAAAATAAGCGTTGTGAAGAAACAAAAATGAATGTATGCAAGGTACTCAGATACCAACAGAAAAGTCCATAAGGAAATAAAATGTTCCATATTTTGTGCAGGGTTTCGATGGTAAGATATAGGGGCACATAATGAATTATTAGGATAAGAAAAAAGACCTTGACTACCTGCCTATAGAGTGAACAATGTCCATCCTGTGCACTGAATGAGGCAGGGGAGGAGGAGGGACTGTGGAAAAAAGAGTATGTGATCATTTAATTAAAGACTTTACCAAAAAGGGACAGAATGAAGGTTGCACAGGCAGGCTGTTGTATCGTTCTTTGTATGAAATAGAGTTCTCCTGGCCCCTCCTTTCTCAAATGTCTACTTCAAAACTAGAGAGACAAGGTGGGTGACGTAGACGTAATATCTTTATCTTCTGAAGATGAGCTCTGTGTAGCTCGAAAGTTTGTCTCTCTCACTAACAGAAGTTGGTTCAATAAAAGCTATTATCTCACCCACCTTGTCTCTCTAATATCCTGGGCCCAACCCCGGCTACAAAGACACTGCATATTTTCAAAACTAAAGAGACTTGTTCAGTCCCACTGTGGGTAACATTCTCAATACCTTGTATCATTTTAGTTGAGCCTCTTCTATCTTTTCAATATAGTTTTTAAGTTTGAGCGAACAGAACTGCTCTCAGAATTCCAAATGCAGTCTTACCCATCCAGTATAAAGTGGTAATATAACCTTTGTTACTTTGTCACAGATTCCTTTATAGATACAACCCAGATTGGAACTGACCTTGTTTTAGGCAACAGAATTGCACTGAGAATTCATATTTAGTTTATATTCAATAAATTCTATATATCGTGCACGCGTGTGTGTATACCCCATACAGTGAGCTGAGCTGATTCTTTTCAAGGACTTGTGTGTGTGTGTTTTCAATAATTTCTAATATTATATTTGTATACATACATAACCGCTACCTATGTATGTAATGTTAAGCACATTCTTAAATGCTTTGCTGGACTGGGGACAGACTGTTCAGCACCTTAGCTCCAGTCCTTCTCTGAGAGACGTTGCAGGAGCAGAGAGGTTACCAGATGTAAGTACCACACAGATTTCCATCAAAAATTGTTACAGCACAGGGAGGAGCATGCAATGGAGAGCAGCTACTCCCTGCACCCCCCACTCCAAAAACTGCAATAGCCTGTGATACACTTCTCCCAGAGAGAAGTTTCTGTCATATCAGAGGCTAGGGGTACATGTCAGAGTCATTGCTCTACCTGCTTCTGCATGTTTGAAGGCATTTCTGCCCCATTTTGTCCCATGTAGTTACCTTCCTATAGTCATGACAACTAACGAAAGTCATGACAACTTTTGCTACCCCAAACCCCACCATTATTAGTCATTAAATATTCCTGAACACATGATAAATAGTTATCATAAATACAATATCTTCTGTAAATTACCATGTGAAAAACAAAGACCATTTTTTCAGTAAGTGTTAATTGTTTGGCCACTACTGCTAATTAATTTTATAAACATAATAATAATTATTATTAATTAATTATTATTTTATTTTATTTTATTACAGTTGCACCTGAGAACCACAACTGTATATACTATATATACTGCTGTATATATACATAGTCAGAAATAGCTTTTGTGGGTTTTTGGGGATGGAGACACCTCCTCTGTTGTTTCTCTTCGTTTATTTGTTTTGATGAGGAAGCAAGGCTTCTTGAATCTAGCAGACCAAGGTATAACAAGATCTAATGGCAGAAAGCTGAGCCTAGTTAAATTCAGGCTGGAGTTGAGGTACATGTTTTAGTAGTGAGAGTAATTAATCACTGGAATAATTTATCTAGGGGTGTGCAGGATTTTTCATCTCTTGAAGTCTGTACATCAAGATTGGATGTCTTTCTAAAATATATGCTGTGGCTCAACCACAAGTTATGGGCTTGAAGCAAGAGCTACTGAGTGAAATTATTTGGCCTGTGTTTTACATGAGGTCACACTAGATGATCAAAATGGTCTCCCCGGGCCTTACATCTATGAATGGAAACAACATAATCCTTGAGCTACAATCTCCTCTTTTGTTTTCTCCAGAGCTGTCAATCCCAGGAGAGCCCATTTTATAATTCGTCCCTATAAAACTGACATCCAGTCTGCCAGAGAAGAAATTACCCAACCTCACAACAGCATTAGAAATAGGTCAAAAGTTTTAATGCCCATTCCTGGAAGCACTTTTTTCAGGTGACTAGTGTCACTTGCAAATGTAGTCACAATGAGGTCAATGGGACTATTTATAGGCCTGAAGCAATGTCCTCTGAAGTCAATGGAAGATTCCCATTGACTTAATTGGGCTGTAGCTCAGGTAGTACGTGCATAAGGACGAGTTGTGTTGGTTAAGACTGGGCTCTGAGTGGGGCACCGTAACTCGCCTTATCGGCACAGGTGTCTTTATAGATTCTTTCAGTGCTCTGCTGGGGTAGTTATTAAGTTCTGCTTCCTTGGTGTTTCATCTGGAACCTTTAAAGGACGCAACTCACTCCCCACCTTGTGCATGGTCAGTTACTCAGGCCAATGAATGTGGAAAGGGAAACAGAGCCATGGGTTTACCCACTCTATGCCTTTATATCTGCCTTCGCTGCCCTGTTTTTTGCATGGGGAAATGTCTGGAGACCACCAGACCCAGATCCAAGATCTGTATAGTTCTCACTCAGCCAGGGTGTGTGGAGGAATCATCACTCCCCCACTTGGTCAAAGTAAGACAAGGACACCCTCTAGCCTTTAAATAGTGTATTTTAAAATAGGATGTAACAATAATTAATAGGGTTGTAGTTAATAGTAGCTTGATAGTATTAATGACTGATTAATTATGTTAGTATTCTGAATACTAGTTTTTCAACCAAGGCAAAGCTCCTTGGATGATCACTAATTGCAAAGTAATCAGTCATCAACTATACAGTATGTTCCACAGTTTGCCGTTTAATAGGCAAGTTGCTCTACTTGTGTAAGCCAGACTAAGTCAGGGAAGAGAATGTAGGTAGATGGATACTCATTAGACAGCAAGTGAGCACCACTTGTATATGTCAAAAACAGCTCTTTGGTGTCCTCAGGAAATGGTCTCAAACACTAATAAAAAGTTTTCATGTTACCTTTCAACATGAGTTCAAAGAAGTTGTTGACGTCTGTATAAAAATAACAGTGCTGTTGTGGGGCGATTGAATTTTAATCACCACTTGGATAGTAAGGACTTTAGTGCCAGTTTATTCATCTCATTTTCTGCTTTTCTCTCCCCCTCTCAGCAATTCCCCCTTTAATCTCCCTCTCAGTAGGAGAAACCATGCTCCTGGGGTATAGGTAGGAGGAGCAGATATCATGAAGACCCTTGCAAAATCAGGATGTCTTGGAATAAAAAGGTCACAACCCCACATTTCTCTGAAAACAAATTTCCTGCTACTGACTGTGTAATACTAAGGAATATTCAAAGTGATTTAATTTTCAACCTCCCCCCCCCACACACACACATTTCTTCCTTTTCTTTCTAGACAACAGATGCCAATGTCTTTTTAAGTTGTTGATGATTAACTGCTAACACAATACTGCTAAACACTCCCAGTCACATTTTTCAAAACCTTCAGAAGTGTAACTGATAAAGTGCACACCGTAGCAATGAACATGATATTATTGCAGAGCTTTTGAAGCGAGACACTTTTTTCCCTTCCCCTTCTCTCTGGATCATTTTACATAAATTGAAATTCCTTCTAAAATGTGTGCAGTAGTTTCCTAGGATATTGCACACAAAGATTTTTGCACTTGACTCTTTTACTTTGGGTAAGGCTGAGTGTGTTTGAGGGTGTGTTTGTATGTGTGGATCTGCTGCTGAAGAGCTTTTGAAGCAACTGCTTTCATTGCAATTTTGAAGTTTGTCCTTGCTACTAACTTAACTTAGTCAGACCCTAGGCAGAAATGCTTTCAAATAAATGCACAGAGACTGCAATGAAGTGGCTAGCCTTCTGGGGGTAGAAAGGCTAGCACCATCATGATGGGATAGTTAACTTTGTTTATATTAGGCTGTATTTAGACCCATAGATTTTAAGGACAGTAGGGACCATCATGGTCATCTAGTTCTAGTCCAGGGATCGGCAACCTTTGGCATGCAGCTCGCCAGGGTAAGCACGCTGGTGGACCGGGCCGGTGTGTTTACCTACCACGTCCGCAGGTTTGGCCGATTGTGGCTCCCATTGGCCGCGGTTCACCGCTCCAGGCCAATGGGGGCGGCGGGAAGCGGCATGGGCCAAGGGATGTGCTGGCCGCCGCCCCCCGCCGTCCCCATTGGCCTGGAGCGGCGAACCGCGGCCAATGGGAGCCACAATCGGCCGAACCTGCGGACACGGCAGGTAAACAAACTGGCCCGGCCCGCCAGAGTGCTTACCCTGGTGAGCCGCATGCCAAAGGTTGCCGATCCCTGTTCTAATCTGACCTCCTGCACATCGCAGGCCACAGAACCTCACCCATATTCTCTGGTTGAGTTACTGAAGTCCTCTTGATTTAAAGACTTTAAGATACAGAGAATCCACCATTTACTCTAATTCAAACCAACAAGTGACCTGTGTCATGCTGCAGGGGAAGGTGACCCTGCCCCCACATCCCCAGGGTCTCTGCCGGTCTGACCTGGGGGAAAATTTAATCCTTTAATCCTCTGGGGTTGTAGTGGAAAGGGATCTCAGGGAATTTGTATGAAAATGATTTATTGTTATCTCCATTGCTTTGGGGGTTCGTTTGTTTTGTTTTATTTATTTATTTATTTGGGGTTACCAGAGAATAAAAATCCTAAGGAGACAAATGAAAGCTTCATAATTTCCCCTTCATTCCGACATCCATGGGGTTGTTCCAATTGAATGTCACTATCTCATGTTCTGGGAATGTTTTCTGGTATATGTGTGTGTGTGTGTGTGTGTGTAATGAGCTGGTTGACATTTTGTTTTTAATTGTGAGGAAATTTTGAATTTAAAAATGTGAAAATTAGAAATGTAAATAAAAAAAGGAAATTTTTGTGTGGGAATTTTTCCTCTCTTTGCCAGCCAGCTCTAGTACTAAACTAACATCTTCTCTCTTTTTCTCTATCACTGCAGGATTCTGTCTTTTTTTTTCTCCTTTTCTTACAGCAGACTAGAAACATTCTCTTTTCTTCATTTAAAGAGGTATGCTACCTATTGAGGAACAGCAACAGTTTCTTCTCCCCAGTTTGATCCAGAAATAGTTTAGATCAGTGAAGCTGTCAGAAGCTCTCTGATAATGCTATCCATAGGCCTGGACCAGATCAGCTGGAGCTAATGTAAATAATCGTAGGTGTGGTAATCAGTAGCAAGAACTGAGGGACTATGGTTAATGCTGCTGTATAAAAGACTGAATGAACTAGCTGAAGTGTGGTGTGTCTAAGTTTAGAACTTGATCCTGAAAAGATTTACACCTGGTCTTAAATTTATGCACATGTGTAAGTCAATGGGGTACTCACACTGTGTACAATTAAACATACGGCTTTGAAGGATCAGGTCCTTAGAATGTAAGCCCTTGAAGCATGGACAAGCCATTTTTCTGTCTACAAAGTACCTAGAACACTTCAGCTGCTATATGTCTCTTGAGTAATCATTAATAATAATAATATTAATTAATAATAATTAATAAATAAAAAGAAAGAGTGTCTGGAGAGACTGATTTTTTCGAAGTTGCATTCTGATAGCTAGCTGGGCCTTTATTGATGAAGTTGTAGCTGTGCATCCCCTCAATAGTACCCATCTGGGATGTCTTCAGTCAGTCACATTCAAAAATAAATCCCCCCACACAGAATGCTAAATGGCTATGTTGATGGGAAAAGGACATAGAATTGGTATGGGGCTGAAGAGAAGCAGGAAGGGGAGGAGCTTCAAGGCAGATGGCGAAAGTGATAATTTTGAATTGCTCCTCCCTACCCCCCAAGTGCTCGGCTGCCATTTCAGCAGTGGGCCATGACCCTTTCAGCCACTTTTAACTTAATTTCTAGTGAACAGTTAAATTAGGAGATGTTCATTAATCCAAATTTGTAGCAACTGGCATGAAACTTGGAGGGAGGAGCACAGAAGGGAAGTGTTTTGAGGAGGTCCCAGGAAGTCAGTCTGTGTGCACATAACTTGAATGCACACAGACTTGAATGCACACAGTTTCAGCATCTCTGTAAACAGTTCTCTTAATAAAGAGGCAATTTAATTTTGGAAACATGGAGTCCTCTCATGTTACTACCCAGCACAAGATGCATGAAAGAGAAGAATAATAAAATCAATGCGCCTGCTTTAATAGCAATTAGCCTCTTCATTATGCATTAGTAGGTTACTTATGTGCTCCTCATGTGGCCAAAGGAAAAGCACTTGGCTTCATCCTCTTACCTCGCACAACACACCTGAGGTATGCACCAATTGCCTACTAACTCACACCCTGTTCTAGTTTAATGCTATAGTACTCATTCTGTTTCAAGCTCCAGGCTGGCAGGTCAAGGAAATGCTGCAATACAGCCTCAGGAGCAAAAGTCATAACTTGGGTGTGTGTTCAAGCACTGAAGAAATTATAAAAATTCTTTGTTGTCTTCTTGGTTTTGTTACTAAAGGTTTAGTTGGTTTTACAACTTAAATCAAGTTTCTCTGAGTCATCTTTGGCAATGCCTACTCCAGAAATATAGCCTGGTTTCAGCCGCCTACATTCCCTCAAAGAAAAGAAATATGTTGGTCTAAGAGTCAGCTGCTTTCAGTATATTAGCATGGTGACAAAGCAATTGTTCTATAATCCACCCCCAGTTTTTCTCCTTTGAAGGAGTGGCTCAAACCAGCCCTAATTCTATATTATTCTCTGGCATTTAAGTGATGGGTTTTTTCCCCTCCTAGCAGACGGGCCACTTCCTGGATATACCAACATAGATTTTTAAAAGAGCTATTGTAATAAGTGATCATCCACATCCATCTATCCATTCATGGCATTCAGTTATTCCAGAACAGAAATCAGAAAGCGCAGGGATAAACCTGTAATTGCAAACATTAGTGTTGCCTGGAAACTGATAAATATTTCCTTTTCTTTTTGAAAATTTTTAAGGAAAACTTCCTGTGTTTGAAAAAAAAAATCAGTTTTGGGTTGTTTCTGGTTTCCCAAAATGTTTTGGGTTTCTCATTGAAAAACCTGGAAAAATGTCAACTAAACAAACATTTTCCAAAAATTTTTTTTTGGTGGGAAAAAAATGCTATTGTTTGTTGGAAACAATTATTGTAAAAAAAGGTTTTATCAGCTCTGGTGCAGATGCACTTCTCTGCTCTTCATAAGTAGTGTGTGTGAACATGAAAGGTATCTGGTAAAGAATATTTATCATTAATATTGTCAGGAATGCTTATTGCTCTTACTTTGAATTTCTGTTCTGAAAATGTGCAGCTGTACATTTAGCTGTTAACCCATGGGGGTGAAAGGGAGATGCTTGGGTAAAACCCTATGAATTAGGTCAAACATAAATATTTTCTGTGTAAAATATATTGATAACTCCTTATGTATTAATTTTTAAACATTTTTATTATTAAACAAGACTCAATTGTCTAACAAACAATAATAAACCTTTAACTGAAACAATAATGAAATATCAGGTTTTTATTATTAAACCATGTATTAAACAGCAATCTATTATGTATCAGCTAGAAAGAAACCTTTAATTACAACAAATATGAAACAGAAAAATGGAAGTGCAACAGTGCAGTGCAGGGCACAACACAAGGGGAGAGGGTCTTAAAGTCCCAGGCGAGAATACGCTTTGCCTCTGCCGCTTCTTGTTTATGGGCCTTCTGGTGGCAAGACTTGAAGTTATCAAGGGTGTTAGAGGCCTCAAAAGAGCTGGATCCCAGGTGCAACTGTTCTTACTTCCCTGAGGTGGAGTCTGTGAAGGGAATGGCCTCTGCTCTGCTCTGCTGCAGGGGTACAGAGGAGAGGAGTTGCTAGTGTTTCCAGTAGCATGTATTGTTCAGCATCTGCATAACATGGCTGGGTCCTGGTTTACAATACTGCATTGACTGCTGCCCTAACAACAGCATGCTCTTCTGTCAGGAGTGGCAGAAGGGTGCTAAAAGTGGGGGGGCCCACCGGCACCTGAATTGTGGTCCTGCCTCCATGCTGCCCCTCCCCCCAAGGCACCGTCTATTCTCCCTTGTGCAGCCCCATCCCCACACTGCCCCTTCCCCCAAGACCCTGTTCCTGCACTGCCTCTTGCCTGCAAGACCCCACCCCCCATTCACTCCTCTCTGCCCCCCATCCCACCCTTTGCTCACCCTTGCGGCCGGTAAAAAGTAGGAGGGTATAGCTACAGGGACATAGCCATGACCCCCTGCCCGCCCCCCAGTTCCAGGGCCCCTGCCTACAGTAGGGCATTCTGGCTTTGTGTTGCCTCTGCATCTCCCTGTCTTTTTCAATACTGTCTTTTGCCATGGCTGTCCCTGGCAATTGCCGTGCTGTCCTTGGCCACTCCCATGATCTCTCTGGAGAGCTCCGTTTCTTTTTCCTCTCTGTCCTGAAGTACAGCCTCCATCTCTCTGCTATTTTCATTTGTCATTGGGACTCTGCAATGAGGTCTGCAAATATTTCATCCTGAGTTTTCCATTTTCTCCCCCTCAGGTTACCCAGCTGCTCAGCCGTTGATAAAGGCCCTGTCCTTGAGGGTCTGGCTGTGGGAGTAGGAAAAAAACAACAGCAGTAGCAAAGAGTCATTGTGTGTATTCCAGAGAGACTATGATAGCATTTTTAAAATATGCATTTCTGACTTTCTCTCCCTGAGATTCTTCGCAGTTTTGGGGGAACCTTAGAGCTAAAAATGGTGTGTGCATGAGGAGGGCTACATTGGCATTTTTGTCTGTGCAATATATGCTGTTTGGCTTTGCCGTTGTATCTTGGAGGCCATGGAGAGGTGGGGGTGAGAATTATGTTTCCAGTTTTGATGTACAATTTTGTTGTGCCTTGGAGATGCTTTTATGGTGTCAGAAGATTAACCCTGTACATCCTCTTTAGGCTGGCAAAGGGCAGACCAGTGAAATGCTGTGAAGTTATTCACCAAGATACCGCCCGTGCAGAAGTGGTGCAGGAGTGGAAGGGAGTTGTGAGCTATATCGGGGGAATGACTGTGCAGCTATCCCCCATAACATCTGGACAAAAATTGAGCAAGTTCTAAGTCTTAGATTCAACTTTCTCTCTCCTGGAGATATGGCAAAAATGCAGAGAAACATAGAGTGGGTTCTGCAATGATTGTGAGAAACATATCACTGTTATTAGTCTTGCTCTATGTAAGCCTGTGAAAAGCCATTCAGACATTTTCTGTCCCTAAGGTAAAGCTCTTTTCCTGTGACATGTGTACTATAGTGCATCTACACCTCCGTGGGGAGCTGTGGTCTTTGTACCTTTACAAGTGTGCGATGTCGATGTCTACCTCATGTAAGCTGAGATACTAACCAAACTCCCTGTAAACTCTGTCTCAATAAACTGTTGAATTTCTCACAAGTGAATTAAGTATCGGGAATAGCCATGTTAGTCTGTATCCATAAAAAAAACGAGGAGTCCGATGGCACCTTAAAGACTAAGGGTATGTCTACACTACGAGAGTAGTTCGATTTTACTTAAATTGAATATGTGGAATTGATATTACAAAGTCGAACGTGTGTATCCACACTAAGGACAGTAATTCGACTTTGTGAGTCCACACTAACGGGGCAAGCGTCGACATTGGAAGCGGTGCACTGTGGGCAGCTATCCCACAGTTCCCGCAGTCCCCGCTGCCCATTGGAATTCTGGGTCGAGCCCCCAATGCCTTCTGGGGGAAAAAATGTGTCGAGGGTGGTTTTGGGTAACTGTTGTCATCCAACCGTCACTCCCGCTCTCCCTCCCTGAAAGCGCCGGCGGGCAATCAGTTCGCGCACTTTTCTGGTCAGTGACAGCGCGGACGCCACAGCACTGCGAGCATGGAGCCCGCTGCGACCATCGCTGCAGTTATGGCCGTTGTCAACACCTCGCACCTTATCATCCACCTTTCCCAGAGGCAGATGCTGAGAAATTGGGCGAGGAGGCTACGGCAGCGCGGTGAGGACATGAAGTCTGAGAGTGGCACAGACCTGTCACAAAGCACGGGACCCCGCACCAAGGACATCATGGTGGCAATGGGTCATGTTGATGCTGTGGAACGGCGATTCTGGGCCCGGGAAACAAGCACGGACTGGTGGGACCGCATAGTGCTGCAGGTCTGGGATGAATCCCAGTGGCTGCGAAACTTTCGCATGCGGAAGGGAACTTTCCTGGAACTTTGTGAGTTGCTGTCCCCTGCCCTGAAGCGCAAGGACACCCAGATGCGAGCAGCCCTGAGTGTCCAGAAGCGAGTGGCCATAGCCCTCTGGAAGCTTGCAACGCCAGACAGCTACCGGTCAGTCGCGAACCACTTTGGCGTGGGCAAATCTACCGTGGGGGTTGCTGTGATGCAAGTAGCCAACGCAATCGTTGAGGTACTGCTGTCAAAGGTAGTGACCCTGGGAAACATGGAGGTCATCATAGATGGCTTCGCCGCGATGGGATTCCCAAACTGCGGTGGGGCTATAGATGGAACTCACATCCCTATCCTGGGACCGGACCACCAGGCCAGCCAGTACAGTAACCGAAAGGGCTACTTTTCAATGGTGCTGCAAGCACTGGTGGACCATAGGGAACGTTTTACAAACATCAACGTCGGATGGCCGGGCAAGGTTCATGACGCTCGTGTTTTCAGGAACTCTGGTCTGTTTAGACGGCTGCAGGAAGGTATTTACTTCCCGGACCACAAAATAACTTTTGGGGATGTGGAGATGCCTATAGTGATCCACGGGGACCCAGCCTACCCGCTAATGCCCTGGCTCATGAAGCCCTATACAGGCGCCCTGGACAGTGAAAAAGAACTCTTCAACTACCGGCTGAGCAAGTGCAGAATGGTGGTGGAGTGTGCTTTTGGACGTCTGAAGGGGAGATGGAGAAGCTTACTGACTCGCTCTGATCTCAGCGAAACCAATATCCCCATTGTTATTGCAGCTTGCTGTGTGCTCCACAATCTGTGTGAGACCAAGGGGGAGACCTTTATGGCGGGGTGGGAGGTTGAGGCAAACAGCCTGGCTGCTGATTACGCCCAGCCAGACAGCCGTGCGATTAGAAGAGCACAGAGGGACGCGCTGTGCATCCGGGAGGCTTTGAAAGCTAGGTTCCTGAGTGAGAAGGGTAACCTGTGACTATGAAGTTTGTTTACAGAGAAGCTGAACCTGCCCCCGTTTCTTTACCCAGTGAATGTTCACTATCCTCTCCAGTCACATACCCCGTTCCCCCCGTTCCCCCCCCTTCCAACACACGTTTAAAAATAAAATCACTGGACATTTGTTAATGAACACCGTTTTCTTTATTACTGTTTTCGCGGTAAAGTGTTGAAACTGGGACGCAGACTGTGGTGGGGAACGGGTGTAGTGTAGTGATGCAAAGGACGCTTCTAAACTCGAGGAATGACAGGCTCCTGCTCCTAGAGCGGTCCGCACCGGTGGACTGGTTGTTTCAATGGAGCCTGCCACCCCTCTTGTTCGGGATTCTGTGTGTGTGGGCTATGTGACTTTGTGGCGGGGGAGGACGGTTACAGATCCCCTGCTGCGTGGCTCTGTGATCCAGGATAAGGACCGCTGCATAAGATCTCTAACCGCCCTCCCCCGCCACAAAGTCACATGCCCCCCCCCCCCCACAGAACATGAAAACCACCTCCCAGACTGACCAGGGTAACTAGTGACTGCAATGTGTGTGTGCCCTGCTGATGAACCTGCCCCCGCGTCCGTACCCTGGTAAAGGTGACTGTCCTGTCCAATTACCAACCCCCTTCCCCCCCTTCAAACAGACTCTCCTCTAAAAGAACATGATGGAAACAGTAATTAACAGAAACGTATTTTTTATTAGCAACTACACATGAAACTGGGGGATGAAACTGGGACGGGGGCTTGGGTGAGGCGGGAAGGAAAGGACTTATCAAACTTTGGGGAATGACAGCCTTCTGCTACTTGAGCAGTCTGCAGGGGTGGAGTGAGAGTTTTCACGGACTCTGCCGCCCCTCCTTCTTGGGACTTTGGGTGAGGGGGGTATGGGACTTTGTGGCGGGGGAGGGCGGTTACAGATAGACTGCAGAGGGGCTCTGTCCTCTTGCCTCCGGTCCTGCAGAACATCCACAAGACGCCGGAGCGTGTCCGTTTGCTCCCTCATTAGTCCAAGCAGCGTTTGAGTCGCCTGCTGGTCTTCCTGCCGCCACCTCTCCTCCCGTTCAATGTGTGATCGATGGATTTGGGACAAGTTCTCCCTCCACTGGGTCTGCTGGGCTGCCTGGGCTCGGGAGCAGCCCATAAGTTCCGAGAAGATGTCGTCCCATGTCCTCTTCTTTCTACGCCTAATCTGCGCTAGCCTCTGGGAGTGTGATGCCAGGGAAGGTCAGGAGACAGTCGCAGCTGTGGGATGGGAAAAAGGGAGTGAATTCCTCAGAAAGATAAATTTTTTTGTGAACAAAGAACATAGTCTTTCTCTGTGAACAAGACCATGCACAGCACCTATCACATGCACACTCAGGACAAGGTCGAATTTTCGGCCTTCGCATTCAGTGCCTGGGGTCTTGCAGTGCAGATCACACAAGCGGGGCAGGACAGTGGAATTTTGGTAGCAGGCTGACATGGTAAGCCGTAGACTTGTGGCTGCTTAAAACTTTAATAATAGCACTGGCCTCCTTTCACATTCAAAGCAATGCTCCTAGCGTTGGCCAGTTCCTGCTGCCAGCAATCCGGCAAGCATGAAGTCTGCCCCTGTCCCACCCCCTCGCGGCTGTCCCAGGGAAAGATCCCTGTATGCTGCCCCTCTCCCGCCTCCACCGTGTGGCTGTAAACCACCGGTTACAGTTCTGTAAAGGAACAGGCAAGCAGTCCCAATACTAACATTCCCCTACCTAATTCAAAGCAGGTCACCATGAGCGACATCACTCTGATGAGGATTTCAGAGACCGAGAAAGAAAGGATGCTTCGGGAAAGCCTGCAAAGACCAGGGCCGTATGCCGCCATGCTCTGCAAGGCAATGATCCCCGAGTACTTGCTTATCTCCTGGCACGGAAACGTTTCGTACTACGGAGGACACAATAAGGCCGCTCTCCCAAGGAACCTCATGCAAAGGATTTCCAATTACCTCCAGGAGAGCTTCATGGAGATGTACCATGAGGATTTCAGCTCTATCCCCGGACATATAGACCGAATTTTACTGTAGCTGCACTGCCAAGGACTAAACAGTAGAGCGCCTAGGGCAAACCAATCATGATAAACCGGACATTGTTAGATTTTTTTGCAGTAGTTGCACTGCCAAGGACTGAAACGTTAAGCGCCTAGGGCAAACTAATCATGAAAAACCCATTGTTAATATTGTTAATATTCCTGTTCTTTTCAAAATAAATGTTTACATGTTTAAAACACTTACCGACTGATCCTTCCCCTGATTCTGGGTCCGGGTTAACGCCTGGGGACGGTTGGTAGGGGATCTCTGTGAGGGTGATGAAGAGATCCTGGCTGTCGGGGAAATCAGTGTTGTAAGCGCTGTCAACTGCCTTGTCCTCCTCATCTCCTTCCTCATCTTCCCCGTCTGCTAACATCTCCGAGGAACCGGCCGTCGACAATATCCCATCCTCAGAGTCCACGGTGGGGTAGTGGTGGCGGCCGCACCTAGGATGGCATGCAGTGCCTTGTAGAAATGGGATGTCTGGGGCTGGGATCCGGAGCGTCCGTTTGCCTCTTTGGTCTTCTGGTAGCCTTGTCTGAGCTCCTTGATTTTCACGCGGCACTGCGTTGCATCCTGGCTGTATCCTCTCTCTGCCATGGCTTTTGAGATCTTCTCGTAGATCTTTGCATTCCGTCTTTTCGATCGCAGCTCGGAAAGCACGGACTCATCGCCCCACACAGCGATCAGATCCAAGACTTCCCGATCAGTCCATGCTGGGGCCCTCTTTCTATTCTGAGATTGCATGGCCATCTCTGCTGGAGAGCTCTGCATCGTTGCCAGTGCTGCTGAGCTCGCCACGATGTCCAAACAGGAAATGAGATTCAAACTGCCCAGACAGGAAAAGGAATTCAAATTTTCCCGGGGCTTTTCCTGTGTGGCTGGTCAGAGCATCTGAGCTCGGACTGCTGTCCAGAGCGTCAACAGAGTGGTGCACTGTGGGATAGCTCCCGGAGCTATTACCGTCGATTTCCATCCACACCTAGCCTAATTCGACATTGCCATGTCGAATTTAGCGCTACTCCCCTCGTTGGGGAGGAGTACAGAAGTCGAATTTAAGAGACCTCTATGTCGAACTAAATAGCTTCGTTGTGTGGACGGGTGCAGAGTTAATTCGATGTAACACTGCTAAATTCGACATAAACTCCTAGTGTAGACCAGGCCTAACAGATTTATTTGGGCATAAACTTTCGTGGGTAAAAAAATCCACTTCTTCAGATGAAGATTTATGCCCAAATAAATCTGTTAGTCTTTAAGGTGCCACCGGACTCCTCGTTGTTTTCACAAGTGAATGTTTTCTTTATCCAAATCAGCCACTTGAGGGAGTGACTGTTGGTGGTGTGAGACTGCACTATCCTACTGGAACTCAAATGTGAAATTGCAGGACTACTAACTGTGGTTTGTAACCTATCATTTAAATCAGCTTCTGTACCAAATGACTGGAGGATAGCTAATGTGATGCCAATTTTTAAAAAGGGCTCCAGAGGTGACCCCGGCAATTACAGGCCAGTAAGCCGGACTTCAGTACCAGGCAAACTGGTTGAAACTATAGTAAAGAAGAAAATTGTCAGACACATAGATTAACATAATTTGTTGGGGAATAGTCAACATGGTTTTTGTAAAGGGAAATCATGCCTCACCAATCTACTAGAATTTTTTGAAGGGGTCAACAAGCATGTGGACAAGGGGGATCCAGTGGATATAGTGTATTTAGATTTTCAGAAAGCCTTTGACAAGGTCCCTCAGTAAAGGCTCTTAAGCAAAGTAAGCAGTCATGGGATAAGAGGGAAGGTTCTTACATGGATTGGTAACTGGTTAAAAGATAGGAAACAAAGGGTAGGAATAAATGGTCAGTTTTCAGAATGGAGAGAGGTAAATAGTGGTGTCCCCCAGGGGTCTGTACGGGGGCCAGTCCTATTTAACATATTCATAAATTATCTGGAAAAAGGGATAAACAGTGAGGTGGCAAAATTTGCAGATGATACAAAACTACTCAAGATACTTAAGTCCCAGGCAGACTGCGAAGAGCTACAAAAGGATCTCACAAAACTGGGTGACTGGGCAACAAAATGGCAGATGAAATTTAATCCTAACTATACCTTTACAATGATGGGGTCTAAATTAGCTGTTACCACTCAAGAAAGAGAACTTGGAGTCATTGTGGATAGTTCTCTGAAATCATCCACTCAATGTGCAGCGACAGTCAAAAAAGCGAACAGAATGTTGGGAATAATCAAGAAAGGGATAGATAATAAGACAGAAAATATCATATTGCCTCTATATAAATCCATGGTATGCCCACATCTTGAATACTGCGTGCAGATGTGGTCGCCCCATCTCAAAAAAGATATATTGGAATTGGGAAAGGTTCAGAAAAGGGCAACAAAAATGATTAGGGGTATAGAACGGCTTCCGTATGAGGAGAGATTAATAAGACTGGGACTTTTCAGCTTGGAAAAGAGATGACTAAGGGGGGATATGATAGAGGGCTATAAAATCATGAGTGGTATAAAGATAGTAAATAAGGAAATGTTATTTATTCCTTCTCATAATACAAGAACAAGGGGCCACCAAATGAAATTAATAGGTAGCACGTTTAAAACAAACACAAGAAAGTATTTTTTTCACGCAACGCACTGTCAACCTCTGGAACTCCTTGCCAGAAGGTGTTGTGAAGGCTAATACTATAACAGGGTTCAAAAGGGAGCTAGATAGATTCATGGAAGATAGGTCCATCGATGGCTATTAGCCAGGATGGGCAGGAATGGTGTCCCTAGCCTCTGTTTGTCAGAAGCTGGGATTGGGTGACAGGGGATGGATCATTTGATGATAACCTGTCTGTTCATTCCCTTTGCAGCACCTGGCATTGGCCACTGTCAGAGGACAGGATACTGGGCTTGATGGACCTTTGGTCTGACCCAGTATGGCCATTCTTATGTTCACTGTTTTAAGATGGCAAGCAGTGCTGATGGGGGTGGGGAGTCTTCGCCGGGCAAGTCAGATAAAGGAAGGGGAAAGGAAAAAAAGATAGATGGGTATGTGTCCTCCATGTGGTGGGCTTAAAACAGTCAATAGTTGGGTTTTTAGCATGAGACCGAGGCTGATTGCATGGCTGGGGCAGTCCACATTTTGAAAACTTCTCAAGGCCTGCTGAATAGACAGCCTGGGTCGAGGGAGGGAGCTTGACACTCGGAAAGGCTCCTAGCTCACATTCACCTAAAATGGCTGCAACCTTGGGGCATCTTGAGCAGAAGCTAATGCAGCAGTATAGCACAATAATAGTACTAACAGTAATACATTGTAAAGATAAATACTTAAATGCTAAAATTCCCTCTGGAGGATCTGCCTCCTGATTCCCAGCCTGGGCTTCTGGCTGGGAACTGGGCTTGGCTGCTGCATGAAAGGAATCTGTCTCACTTGCTGCACAGCAGAAATCAGGCTCGCCTTCTACCTGGCCGACGTCCTGGTACTGAGTCCCAAAGAGATGCTTGCTTTTTGTGGCGGTCTCTTCCCTGGTCTCCTCATGTTCATCCTCCGATTACTCTTGCTGGTCATCTTTGGGGGATATGGAGGTAAAAGTGTGAACAGCAGTGCTGGGTTGGACTATGCAAAATCCTGTCTCGCTCCTAAAAGAATGATCAAGTGACATTTCCAGACCTTTTCTCAGCATCCTTGGTTTCAATGTAAGTTCTCCTGAGCTGTTTGCTTTTTATCCTGCACTGTTTGGTTTCTCAGCTGTGGCCGTTTGTGGTTATCTGCTTAGCAAACTCCACAGAAAAACTTTTAATTTGGTGGCTTGCCACAAGTGCTTTGTGCACCGATGCGTCTCCTCAGATGGCGATGAGATCCAGGCGCTCAGCATGGCTCCAAGCAGCTGTGCAAGGCATGTTGCAGGGCTTCTGGAGTAATAGCCCACCAGTGCTGATATACGCAAATCCAGGAGCAAATGGGCAAATTCTGACCCTGCCGTGTTTTTTAAATAGGGGAGGGGACAACTGGTCAACTTGACACCAAAGCAGGTGAGAACACACAGCTAAACAGACAGGTCAGTAATGGTCACCTGTAAAACAGTGTGGGATAGCCATCGGAAGACTGCCAAAGCAGTAGGCAGCAGCATTGTGTGCACCTGAAAAATAGACCAAACAACCTCAATTTGCATCACACTTAGTTCACTTTGAATGAGGATTTCAGATTTCACAATAAATGCAGAGTTAATGAATTGTGTCAGGTGTCCACCAGTGTTTTAAAACCAGATTAACTCAACATAATCCAGTTTAATCCCCACTCAGATGGAATGTGAGAGACTCAAGCCCCTGGTCTGCCTGATTTTACCTTTCTTGTTGGAGTTGTTCCACTTTGCATAAATAATTTAATATTTGTTGGGACAGAGAGAGAGTGTGACTCCATAGCCCAGGCAATAGAGCACTCCCCTATTGTGGAAGTCACAGTTTAAATCCCTGTGCTGAATCAGGTAGTGTAGGGAGTTGAACCTGGGTGTTTAGCATCCTAGATAAGTACCCTAGCCACCAGCCTACTGGCTCTTCGGGGGGTAGGGGGTGGGGGGAGGACTCTCTCTGGTTTTAATTAGAAATTCCATCCTGGACCAAAGTATCCTTCTTGATGAAACTGGTACATTTTCATGAAAAGTTTCAGTTTTGACAAATTGGCACTTTCTGATGAAAAACCGTTTCTCAAAATATTTCCAACCAGCTCTACTTACTACTTTGCGGCCTCACTGTAGTCCGAGGTAGTAAGCACTGCACATAATAGGATGTACAGTACTTGCAGAATCAGGTCCTTGCTTTGTGTGACATCCCTCATGGTTCAACCTGAACCACTGAACTGCTGAGTCACCTTACTTTTCCAGACCAGAGTGTCTCTTCACTGCTCTGCTAGTAAAACACAGCCATTAGCATGTAAAGGCACACCCAGCAAAGTTACATGAATGCTCTTCCAGCCACTCATGAACAGATAGCAACACCAGCATATCCCTCAGTCCCAGGCTTGTGCCCCAGAAATGTGCGTTTTACACTCTTCAAAGCCCCCCCCCTCAAACAGTGTAAGCTCATTACAAGTTTGTCATTTCATCAAAGGGGAATGAATATGCAATAGCCTTTGTTTATCTGAGTAGAGATTCCCCAACCAAAAGCAAAGCTTCAACCAAAAGCACACGGGTTTAAATAAACAATGAAACAAGATTAGTAACTAGAGAAAGATAAATTATAAGTGATAAGGCATAAAGGTCAGAATTGGTTAAAAAAGATAATAACGCATTCTAATTCCTAAACTTTTACCAAGGTAAGTAAGATTTGAAAGCAAAAGTCATCTCTCACCCAAAATCTTTCAACAGTTCATACTGACCGGAAATCATCCAGCCAGGACTGCCCCTAACAGTTCAAAGATGCCCCCTTTTGTCTTTCGAGCGGTCTTACAGAGGTGGGGGAGGAAAGGCAATGAGGAAGCCATTGTCCCTTATTTTATACCCTCCACCTCTCTTTGAGGAATACTTTCCTTCCACACCGTCCCCCGCTGGGGTGCAGCCAATACGTCTGTGGTGTATGTGAGATTTGAAGCGTCTCTCAGGTGAACTGTAAACTTCTTGCTCACACCAGCTGTGTATGTGACTTTTGAGGTGACATGCAAGCCTTGTTTACAGTCCTTTGTTATCTCTGAGGAGCTGGTCTATGGATGCTCCCCAGAATCACAATATGTTTCAGTAACAAACATATAGCAAAATCTAATAACTCCATAGACACCGTTGATACAAACATTGTAACAAGATAATGATGTTCAGTAGACTATGACTTTTCAAATGACACCTCACAAGGCATATTTTGTACAACTTATTACCATATAAGAGTGGTGAATATGGGGTTACATGGGATACAGTGTCACACTCTGGTAATACATACATTAAATAATGGCCAATATGCTGTAATTATCAAATCTACAATCAGTGTCTGTGATATTATTCCTGAAATAAATAAACAAATATGTAAAATCAAGCTCTAAAGACGATAGACTGATCTGAGAGTCCTACACAGAGGTATGTACACTGACATGGGACTAATAGGTCTAACTAAGGCTCATGGGAGGCTTGGGGTTCTCCCCTCTTGTAGACCTCAAGATGTCCTTCCCTAAGCCCCATGCTCTCCCCTCTAGTTGCAGAGTTTCCTTCTTATAGGTTCTAGGAGGTGTGCATATATATCAATGGGCAGTGGGCCTGGCCTTGTGTAGGTGAAGCCAGAATCAAGGTACAAAATATCTGCTCTGCATAGTCCCTGGGAGGATAATCCATAACAACAGTCCTATTCAAAATGGTAATCGTTTTTAAGTGTGATTGCTATGTCACTTTGGTGCTGTGCATTAGCTCTCAACCAGAAAAGTCAGTACATTGTCTCATCTTCTTCTTTCTGCAGTGTGCTTATTATCTTCTGCTTTGGGGCAGGGCTATGAAGTGGCAAGAAAGTTCAGGTTTTATGAACCCTGGTGAACATTATTTTAGAGTGTCCTAATTCATGAATTCCTTGTTTTATCATGGCAAATTCTACCTCAGCCAGAGAACTAACCTACAGTTATTGTCGAGTCTGATGAGAGAGAGAGAGAGAGAGTGTAGAATGTAGCGTTAGGAATAAGAGCCACATTTGTTATTATAATAGAAATCTCAGTTGCAACCTTAATTATAGAACATTGCCACCTGCTCCATAATATACCTTTTCCAATATCTGTCTCCAAAGATGGACATGTATGTTACAAATATGATCTTTTGAGTGGTTGGTGATTTACAGAGCCTTTGGTCTAAATCCTTAGCTTATGTAAATGGCTGTAGCTCCATAGACGGCAATCGAGCCTCATTGATTCATACCATCTGAAGATTTAGTGCTGTGTATGCAGGTCTTTTTTTTTTGGTCTGCACTGTGTCCTGAAGAATATGGTCATGGCATCCCTCTGCCCCTGTCACTACTCCATAATCTCTCCATTTATTGTAACATGCCCATCATCATGGGACCTGAGAGCAGAGCACATTTAAAGAAAGCAGACTCTATTGCATTCTCCTGGATTTTTCCATTTTCTTTGTGTAAACCCATGAGGTTTGATAGAAATGTATTTGTTGTATTATCTATCAAAGCACAGTTATTGGGGAAAAGCTAATGTAGAGAGGTAGGTCTTAATCTATCATGTCTCTTTCTATTTTTTTAGAAAATAAAGTCTTTTTTGCTGGGTTATATCCATTTTGTTTTAATTCTGTGCTTTGCATTGCTTCACTCCACATGTCATTCTTGTGTATATTACGCATCACTTTAACAGATGGGGTTTTATAAAGGAGGTGCATAGTTCACTGCTTGGTCATTGTATTCTTGGGAATTTTCAGATATAATTATCAAATCTAAACATAATGACTTTCTATTTTTTCTGTTCAAGGTACCGCAAATTATTATTTTATTATAGGGAATTGCACTGGTTTATTACAATGCCATATATATATATATATATATATATTTTGTTTGAGACCTGGAATTAGTTATTTTTCTAATAAAATATTATACAGTATTTGCAGCCACAGTGTTCTCAGCTTTAGTACTGAATGAAAAATACAATCGGGGAAAGGAGTGTTTCAATATATCAAACTCATTCCACTTATTATCGGAATATGGTGAGATGGGGAAGGACAATTTCACCCTGGAGAAATCACTGTAACCTATACCCTGAATAGAATTAAGCAATAAAGAATAAGTGGATGTATATGATATTTGATTTCTAGGTAGATGCGTGAGTGTATTCATTTCTCCCATCTGTCTAGAAATGAAATGCTGTAACAAATGACTGGTGGTTTACTGCTATTCCAATACAGCTCTTCTGTATGATTCCTTATTCACATAAAATAAATGTCTTTATGAAATTTAAAATGTTTTTCAGCTTTAATGGGATCCCTATTTTGGGGGGTGGGGGAGGGGATAAGGCAGCTGATTGTTCTTCACTAAGGATTTAGGCTGGGGTTTTCAAAGGAGCCCAATGGATTTGGGCATCCAAACTGTATTGAAATTCAGTGGCAGTTAGGTATGTAATGCCCTTAGCTTCCTTTGTAAATATGAGCTTCTTTCATTATTGTGCTCACAGTGAGCATTATTATAACTCCATGACTATGCAGCCCTTACTCAAAGAGTAAATCCTTTCATGGAACTGCTTTCATAAAGGCAGTAAAGGCTGTAGAATAGAGCTCATAGTGATTATAGTTCATCTGTTCTAAGCTGCATGTACAGGCCTACATATACTTGCAGTGTAGACGTACCCTAGTCAGCCAATCCATATGTTGGAAAGTCATGGCCATGAATTGAAACCGATCATTACAGCATGCAGGGATTAGAGGAGTTTTAAAATGTGTGTTTCAGCTATACCCCAGTTTAAAAAAGGGTCTGATTTTATCGTGCCAGTCTAGCTTCACCATTAAACAGATGGAGAAGGGATTGGTTTCTGTTCTGCAAAGATACCTTCTCCCATGAACTGTCTACACCTAAGGTGCTTGGGTATTCATTGTCTTATTTAAGTTTCCTTATTATTCACTTGTCAGGGATGTGCCTAGTTCCTTAAATGGCATAGTAAAAAGACTGAATTGACAGGAAGCCTTTTCCAAAGGTTAATTATTTTATGAGGAAAGAAATTACTCCTATATTGCCTGTTAACCTTTGTTTTTCAGTTTTAAATTTATTTCCTGCAGTTACGTGACTTCTCAGGAGTCATAAGAACTTTTTTTCCACTTTCTAATTTAGCTTCTCTCTTAAAATATTTTTTCAAATATGAATCTTATCTTGTTAATCTTGTTTGTTCTAGAGAGAATAGATTAAATTCTTTTAACTGTCCACTTTATTAAATTCCTGTTAGACCAATAAATTATAACAAAATCAGGCAAGTAGGAAATTTAATTGCTGGAAAGAGCATAACCCATTGCTACCACAGACTCTTTTCTAAATGCCTATTACTATTATGAAAGATAATTTAAATGATTTTTTTTCTTTTAATTAGCATTTCATTATGACTATTTTTTACTGCAAAAACAATTAAATTTTCTAATGATACATCTTACTATATTTTTATTTCAGAAATGCTGTTTATCTAAGGCCTGGTCTACACTAGGCGTTTATGTCGAATTTAGTGCCGTCAAATCGAATTAACCCTGCACCCGTCCACACCACGAGGCTATTTAATTCGACATAGAGGGCTCTTAAATTCGACTTCTGTACTCCTTCCCAACGAGGGGAGTAGCGCTAAATTCGACATGGCCATATCGAATTAGGCTTGGTGTGGATGGAAATCGACGGTAATAGCTCCGGGAGCTATCCCACAGTGCACCACTCTGTTGACGCTCTGGACAGCAGTCCGAGCTCGGATGCTCTGACCAGCCACACAGGAAAAGCCCCGGGAAAATTTGAATTCCTTTTCCTGTCTGGGCAGTTTGAATCTCATTTCCTGTTTGGACAGCGTGGCGAGCTCAGCAGCACTGGCAACGATGCAGAGCTCTCCAGCAGAGATGGCCGTGCAATCCCAGAATAGAAAGAGGGCCCCAGCATGGACTGATCGGGAAATCTTGGATCCGATCGCTGTGTGGGGCGAGGAGTCCGTGCTTTCCGAGCTGCGCTCCAAAAGACGGAATGCAAAGATCTATGAGAAGATCTCTAAAGCCATGGCAGAGAGAGGATACAGCCGGGATGCAACGCAGTGCCGCGTGAAAATCAAGGAGCTGAGACAAGGCTACCAGAAGACCAAACAGGCAAACGGACGCTCCGGATCCCAGCCCCACACATCCCGTTTCTACGAGGCACTGCATTCCATCCTTGGTGCGGCCGCCACCACTACCCCACCACTGACCGTGGACTCTGAGGATGGGATATTGTCCACGGCCGGTTCCTCGGACATGTTAGCCGATGGGGAAGATGAGGAAGGAGATGAGGAGGACGAGGCAGTCGACAGCGCTTACCAAGCTGATTTCCCCGACAGCCAGGAGCTCTTCATCACCCTTACAGAGATCCCCTACCAACCCTCCCCAGCATTTAACCCGGACACAGATTCAGGGGAAGGATCAAGCGGTAAGTGCTTTAAACATATAAACCTTTATTTTTTACAATAAGTAAAGCGCTTAAGTAATCAGTAACAACTATTTTAAAAAAATCAAACAGTGTCCGGTTGTGCATGATTGTGCTGCCCAAGCTGCTCCACTCTTTAGTCCCTGCTACTGCAACTATATGAAAATCCTGTCTATATGTCCGGGGATAGAGCAATAGTCCTCCACGGACATCTCCACAAAGCTCTCCTGCAGGTAATGGGATAGCCTGTTCATCAGGTTCCTGGGGAGAGCGGCTTTACTTGGTCCTCCGAAGTACAAGACGTTCCCGCGCCAGGAGACAAGCAGGTACTCTGGTATCATTGCCTTGCATAGCATGGCGGCATAGGGCCCCGGTCTCTGCAGGCTTTCTCGAAGCATCCGTTGGATCTCGGTGTCCGGGATCCTCATGAGAGTAATGTCGCTCATGATGACCTGCTTTGAATTAGGTAGGGGACTGTTATTATTGGGACTGCTTGCAACAAGTTCCTTTACAGAACTGTGACCGCTGGTTTACAGCCACGCGGTGGGGGCGGGAGAGGGGCAGCATACAGGGATCTTTCCCTGACACATCCGCGAGGGGGTGGGACAGGGCCAGAGTTCCTGCTTGGCCGATTGCTGGCAGCACAGACTGGCAGTGCTTTCAATGTGAAAGGAGGCCAGTGGTACTCCTAAAGTTTTAAGCAGCCACAAGTCTATGGCTTACCATGTTTGCCTGCTACAGAGAGTACCGTGTCCTGCCCCGCTTCCCAGATCGGCAGTGCAAAAGCCCAGGCACTGAAGGCGAGGTTCGAAAATTCGACCTTGTCCTGAGTGCGCATGTGATTGGTGTGGTTCATGGTCTTGTTCACAGAGAAAGACTATGTTCTTGATTCACAACTACATTTATCTTTCGGAGGAATTCACTGCCTTTTCCTCATTCCCACAGCCACATCTGCAACTGTCTCCCAACCCAGCCTGGCATCACACTCCCAGAGGCTAGCGCACATTAGGCGGAGGAAGAAGAAGACGCGAGAGGACATGTTCTCAGAACTAATGGGCTGCTCCCGAGCCCAGGCAGCACAGCAGAACCAGTGGAGGGAGAATTTGTCCCAAATGCACCGGACACACATGGAACGTGAGGAGAGGTGGCGGCAGGAAGACCAGCAGGCGACTCAAACGCTGCTTGGACTTCTGAGGGAGCAAACGGACACGCTCTGGCGCCTTGTTGATGTTCTGCAGGAACGGAGGCAGGAGGACAGAGCCCCGCTGCAGTCTATCAGTAACCGCCCTCCCCCGCCACCAAGTCCCATACCCCCCTCGCCCAATGTCCAAAGAAGGAGGGGCGGAAGAGTCCGTGAAAACTCTCACTCCACCCCTGCAGACTGCTCAAGCACCAGAAGGCTGTCATTCCCCAAAATTTGAAAAGTCCTTTCCTGGCCGCCTCACCCAAGCCCCTGTCCAACTTTCACCCCCCAGTTTCCTGTCTGGTTGTTAATAAAAAATACGTTTCTGTTCATTACTGTTTCAGTCAGGCTCTTTTGAGGGAGAGTATGTCTGAAGGGGGGGAAGGGGCTTGGTAATTGGACAGGACAGTCACCTTTAGCAGGCTACAGAGGCGGGGGCAGGTCCAGCAGCAGGGCACATACACAGTGCAGTGACTAGTTACCCTGGTCAGTCTGGGAGGTGGTTTTCATGTTCTGTGCGGGGCTGGCCTGGTGGTCCGGTCCCAGGATAGGGATGTGAGTTCCATCTATAGCCCCACCGCAGTTTGGGAATCCCATCGCGGCGAAGCCATCTATGATGACCTCCACGTTTCCCAGGGTCACTACCTTTGAGAGCAGTACCTTGACGATTGCGTTGGCTACTTGCATCGCAACAACCCCCACGGTAGATTTGCCCACGCCAAACTGGTTCGCGACAGACCGGTAGCTGTCCAGCGTTGCAAGCTTCCAGAGGGCTATGGCCACTCGCTTCTGGACAGTCAGGGCTGCTCGCATCCGGGTGTCATTGCGCTTCAGGGCAGGGGACAGCAACTCACAAAGTTCCATGAAAGTCCCCTTCCGCATGCGAAAGTTTCACAGCCACTGGGATTCGTCCCAGACCTGCAGCACTATGCAGTCCCACCAGTCCGTGCTTGTTTCCCGTGCCCAGAATCGCCGTTCCACAACATCCACATGACCCATTGTCACCGTGATGTCCTCGGAGCTGGGTCCCGTGCTTTGTGAGAGGTCTGTGCCCCTCTCAGAGTTCAGGCCCTCACCGCGGTGCCGTAGCCTCCTCGCCTGGTTTATCTGCATCTGCCTCTGGGAAAGGTGGATGATAACCTGCGAGGCGTTGACAAGTGCCACAACTGCAGCGATGGTCGCAGCGGGATCCATGCTCGCAGTGCTGTGGCGTCCGCGCTGTCACTGACCCGAAAAGTGCGCGAACTGATTTCCCGCCGGCGCTTTCAGGGAGGGAGGGAGGGCGGTAGTGACAGACGGATGACGACAATTACCCAAAAGCACCCTCGACCCTTTTTTTTTACCCAGAAGGCATTGGCGGCTCGACCCAGAATTCCAATGGGCAGCGGGGACTGCGGGAACTGTGGGATAGCTGCCCACAGTGCACCGCTTCCAATGTCGACGCTTTCCCCGTTAGTGTGGACTCACAAAGTCGAATTACTGTCCTTAGTGTGGACACACAAGTTCGACTTTGCAATATCGATTCCACATATTCGATTTAAGTGAAATCGAAATACCCTCGTAGTGTAGACATACCCTAAGATACTTATCTGGCCTCCATTACCATAGTGCCTCACAATCTTTAATGTATTAATCCTCACAACACCCTAGTAAGGTAGGGAAGTTCTATTATTCCCACTTTACAGATGGGAAACAGAGGGTAAGTGACTTGCCAAAGGTCACACAGGATGTTTGTGGTATAACGGGGACTTGAGCCCATATGTCTTAAATGCTATGCTAGTGCCCTAACCACCTGACCATCCTTCCTCTTCCAGAAAATATTAGAGAGTCTTCTTGAACAGATCTACTTTGTGCAAATTTAAGTCTTCAGTCCTGCAATGAATTCCATGTAGACACAAGGGTCCACCCACACAAAGCCTCACTGGGATTCTGCTAGTACACCGGGGTCTACTAGAACACTGTTCATTGCAGGTTTGGACCCTACGTTTCTATCAGCCGCATTGCTGGGGCACCACACTGGAAGGTTTGTTCAGAACCTTTCACTTCTTGGTTATTGTGGGTTGTTGAGAGTATTAGTCATGTCTATTGTAATGTCCCGGGAAGATCTCCTCCAGATTCTTGACCAGGACTTTGAAGGCAGTCATTTTGGCTGTTCCAAAAAATCTATCCCAGGTTTTACCTGAAGCACAGTGCATACTGGGAAAGACTTAGGTGTTTACTTAGTACTCCGTAGATAACAATACAGGGCAGAGATTATTAATAAAAGTGATAATATGAACCTCAATACCGAGTGGCAGTGCTTTGATTAAAGGAGATCCCAGTAACTGGAGACATTCACCTCTACACTGCCCTTGCTAACCCAAATATTTAACCTTCCAGATTCCACCTTCTCCAATGATATTAGATACAGGTTCTTTTTTACAGTGCTGTTGCCAAGGACAATAAGGTAGTAGCTGACTTCTGGATGAATATATTATAAATACAATGGATTAGATCACCAGCTGGTGTAAACTGATGCAGCTCAATTGAAAGCCCAATATTTAAGGAGAAAACTGACAGAGTTCCATCTAGGCATTATGTCTTTTGCTATGAAAAAATTCCATTCTGTATTATTTTATTGATTTTTATTTTATTTTTCCTACTGCATATGAAAGTGAATGTTGTTGGTATCATTTCTGTATGCCTCACACAGCCTGAATAATAAAGACCACATTTTGTGTTCAGCTACTTGGCTGTTGTCAGCAATGATGCAAGAAGCAAAAAAAAAAAAAAAAAAAAAAGCACTTGATTTTCATAACCTGGTAAAACTCTGGAGAGCTAAGAAATGTAAAAAAAAAACACAAAAAAAAACCCCAGTGCCCTGCAAAATACACTGACCGAAAGAGAGACAAAAATTAAACCGAGCATGTAAGCATTTCCCAGAGATCACTTAAACAATGTGCTATTATGAGTTAAATACCATAATCATTAGCTTACTATTGCTAATGATTAAGCAATGATTATTTTGGGTCTTAGTTTTATATTGCATGAGGCTGAAGGATGAGTGACTTTAATCACCCAGGAAATAATCTTTCTGAATTGCATTTTCTGGAAAATATTAAGGTGAAATTCACCCGGTCTTTTGGCAACAAAACATTCATATGTCTTGACCCTCGGGATGGAGGAGTGATGGGGTCCCAACTATTTATTAAGGTCTCACTTCCTGGGCCATGTCCTCGCCTTTTCCCCATCTCTCCCGTCACATTCCAGCTGATTTACTCCTTGTATTGGAGGCATCAAGGACTGAGCAGACCTTGCTTACACAGATTGCTATTGTAATCTGCCCTTTTGCAGCCTATGGATGCTATGGAGACCCACCGTGCAAGGACAGACAACAAACTAGCTCAAAGAGATCACATTCTTTTGGAGAAAAGCTAATTGTTTGTTAGTGATTATTGCAAGACATATTGCCTGATCAGCCTATTAGAACAGATGGACCCTCGTGCCCCCCACTCACTCCGCAAGCTCAGATTTTGTGCTCAGATCGTAAGGTTTTAATCTAACTGCCTGAGATAAAACAGTATCTTCTGAAGAATCAAATTCTCATACAACTACAGTAACAGCTGTCACAGAATGAGTTTGCAGATAGAATATTGTGTAGTCTAGTGCTTAATTAGTGACGTATGCCCCATTTGAATAATAGACACAACTAAAACAGATTCCCATGTTTTGAAAGGGGCTTCAACCCAGCTTGTAATTTAGTGCTTACAATTGGCGGGCACTGTCATTTTGCCCAGGAAACTCCTTTGCCCCAGAATGTGTACATGCAAATTGCAACTATCAAATTTCTTGAGCAAATCCTCTTTGCATGCTCATATTCTATCTTCTGCGGGGGCAAATGAGGTTCCATGTAAAAATGCAGGTGCAAATAGAGTCAGTTATTTTAATTTGGCCCAGACGATTTTCTAACCCTCAAGTGATTGCATTATATTTAAAGATAATTTTATTGCGTTATATTTAAAGACAATTTTAAAGTGGTGTTGCAGACTTTGCCTCTTTTAATCTGATTTTCAGAGGGGCTGAGCACCCACAAATGACCACAAAAGTCAATGGGGGGCTGTGGGTGCTCAGCACCTTTTGAAATCACTATGACATTCACTACATGAAAGCTCTGTTTAGTGCCAAGCCATAGCAAAATTGTTATTTTTAATATTCCACAATGTAATCCGAGGCACAGAGCCTGTAAACCATTTTGTACAAAAGAATGTGTCCCCTATTTTTGTTTGCCTGTCTGACTCCTGAAAAAGAGCTCTGTGGAGCTCGAAAGCTTGTCTCTTTCACCAACAAAGTTGGTCCAATAAGGAATATTACCTCACCCACCCTGTCTACCTCACGCCAATCAAAGCAGTTTCTCAGCTTCTGACTCTGCATGAATGGGTCACGCAGTGATGATTACAACTAAATGGAAGCATTTTATGAATGGAGCCACAAGTCTCACAGACATGTACTTTCTTCCCCTTCTACCTTGCTTAATATCAGGGCTGTCACCTCACATGCAGGCTATTGGAGAAATCTCCAGAAGCTACCTTTATACAGTCCACAAATCTCACATTTTTTAGTTGCAGACTGATTCGTGGGGCTGCAACAACCACAACAACAACAACAAAAAGGTCAGAGTTCCAGAAAGCAGAAAGGCTGTTGCACAAAACCTCAGCTGGAGGCTGACCGCAGACTTTTTCTGAAAGATAAGAATAGGGTGATTATTTTTTTCTCTGTTTTAACTAAGCCTAGTAAATTGAATGACCTGAAATGTATAATGTTTGGTCTCTCAGTTCTGTACTTATAGGATTTTATTACATTTGGTTTCCTTTGTGCTGTGATAATTCTCTACAGCTTTATGGATGCAGTCATGTGGTGGCCCCATAGGTCAGAATGAAGCATTGAAAGAAGGTACTTAGGGCCAAATTCACCTCTGACCTATGCCCTCATGCACCTTGTAACGGGGTGGGACTCACCACTCTGGCGCCCCTTGCCAGCTGTCATGGAAATTAGCTCTGTGTGCTAATGCACCCTCTTTGAGTGGTGCCTCACTGCCATCGCTCCTGCTCTATGACCCACATCTCTTCAAGGACCACAGCGTCTTCTTCAGCGACACAGCCCTCTGGCCATGCCACACCCTTCCGGGGGACCTGCAGTCTGCTGTTCAGCCACTTCTCTTAGTGGCTACTGCAGCAAATTTTCAGAACACTTCCTCGTGGCCCCAGCATCCTCTTTGCCCTTACCTCAGGGCCTCAGCTGGCAAGCCCCAGCAGCCATCCAGGAGCTGTCTCTCGGTCCCCCAGTCCCTGCTGGCAGCATTGCTCTGCCCAGGATGCTAGCAGTTCTCTCAGCCCTCCAGAGACACAGTCCTTCTTCCCTGGGTTCCCAGCAGAGAACTGCCCTCCTCTGCCCTGCAGCTCCCTTTTTATATGACCCTGCTTGGCTTCTCCCCTCAGCCCTTCTCTGATTGGCTGCCTCCTGTGCAGCCTCCCTAGGGCTCTATTAAACCCTTAGAGCCCAGTGTGGGACAGGCACCCCATCACACACCTCCACTGAACTCAGTAGGATTGCATGAGGTGTCAGTCAGTGGAAAAGGTGTCATCCATTCCAATCTAGTGTTATCTTTGCTAAATCCTTTTTTCACAGATATGCTTTTTTCATCCAAGTCTCTGCAGCAGCCCCTTTTCAGTGTATCTATGGTTCTGCTAGGCTCTGTGGTGCTTGTGCAGTGTTATCCTTGGCTTACTGCAAACATTTGCCAATATTTACTAGGTATTAGATGGCTAGGGGTTACACACAAGTTCTCAGCGCTCTATTCAACTGACGTTGCTTATAAGTGAAGGGCTGATTGAGGAGACCTGCTGCTCCAATCACTTGGAACTGTAACAGCTTGAATACATGTGCCTGTGTTGCTGCGGTTAGAGTGTATTATTCTATTTTGTTTCTCTGTCACCACGGAATTGCAAAACATGTTACATATAGGTATTACTATATCCATTCCTCAACCTTGACTAGCATCCTATGAACCTTACATTAGTTAGAAGACTGGAAGTGATGGTGGGGTTGGGAAAGTTGGCTCTAAGTCACTACTATTCTTCCTCCCAATCTCAGAGCCATTACAGTAGCCCTACATTTCTGGAAGATCCTCACACAATTTGAGGGAATCCTTCAGAGACAGGTTGGGGTTGAGTGAAGGGGTTGGGAGCTGATAAAGTAGATTTAAATCTGCTTGATCAGGTACAGAATTGGTGCAAAACAAACAAACAAAAATCCTGGCTACTATCTGTAACTGTTGTTCTTTGGGATGTGATGCAGATGTCTATTTTACTTTGCAGTGGGTGCACCCACTGCATCAGAGCTAGAGAACTTTGCCTAGCAACACTAGAATGGGCAGGACTCATGCCTTATGACCCTAGCCCTTCCTCAGGCCATATAAAGGTGGTGCTGTCCCAACCCTTTCAGTTCCTTCGCACCTAACATCAGAGGTACAGACTCCAATGCAGCTAGGATGGAGTGTGGGTCATGGAATATGTGTCTGCATCACATCCCAAAGAACAACAGTTAGAGGTAGGTAACTGTTTTTTTCTTCTTCAAGTAGATGTAGTTTTGTATTCTACTTAGGTGATTCACAAGCAATACTCATAGAGGGTGGGGCTCGGAGTCTATTTAAAGAGGGACTGCAGGATTGCCTTCCCAAAGTTTGTATCTGACCTGGGCACAGCAATAATAGCAGAGTGGTCTGTACAAGTATGCGTAGAAGACCAAGGGCCAGCCCTGCAACTGCCCAGTATAGGAATGTCACTTAGAAATGCAGTCAAGGTTGCCTGGGCTCTCATGGAATGAACGTGCACCCTTCGATGAGGCATAGCCCGGGTTACTTTGTATGCTGTCATGCTATAGGAAGTTATCCACCTGCAGATCATCTGTAAAGAGACTGCTTTACCCTTCATTCAAAACAAACAAACAGGAGGAGGAGGAGTGGAAAGGTTTGGTTAGGTCCAGATAAAAACCTAAACATTACCTGACATGCAATGCATGAAGATATTGTTCCTGTGGGGTTGAATGAAGCTTAGGGAAAAACACAGGTAAATATATAACTTGGTTCAAGTGAAACTGGGAAACCACTTTGGATAAAAACTTAGGATGCAACCTGGGAACACCTGGGCTGTGGTTGAAGGTTGAGACTGCAACTTCAGACACAGGTGGTGAATTGCCTGGAATTGCTCTGTATGTAGAAATACTCTCAAACTCATAGATGCTAACAGGGGCCCAATTAACTCATTATTTTTTTAAAATTAGAATCAATGTTGACCTCCCGCTCTTTAGGGTGAGACCTAGATGATTGAGTAGGCATAGTGTGAAGTAAACATGACAGAGGACTTCCTCACTGGACTTGCCCCTCAAAAAAACAATCATCCAGATACAGAAACATATGAATTCCCCTCTTTTTGAGTTGTGCTTTTACCACAATCATACACTTGGTAAAAACCCAAGGAGTGGAAGACAGGCCAAACGGCAGTTCAGTGTACTGGTAGTGCCCTCCAGCCACAACAAACCTGAGGAACCTCCTGTGACTCGGAAGGATTGCTATGTGGAAATAAGTATCCTGAAGGTCCAGGGTGGCAAACCAATAGTTTTGATTTAAGGCTGAGAGGATAGTTGCTAGGGTGACCATAAGGAATATCATGTATCTGATGTATTTGTTGAGGTCATGGAGGTCAATGATAGGTCTCATCCTTCCCTTGGGCTTGGGGATCAGGAAAAACCAGGAGTAGAATACCTGCCCACAGTGCTGTAAGGGGACCTCCCAGAGACAGTAGAGACTGAACCTGCTTGAGGAGCAGTGTCTCATGAGAGGGGTCCCTGAAGAGGTATGAGGCAAAGGGGTGGGAAGGAAGGATGAAGAGGAACAATCAGTTGTACACATACAAAATGGGAAATGACTGCCTAGGAAGGAGTACTGTGGAAAGGGATCTGGGAGTTATAGTGGATCACAAGCTGAATATGAGTCAACAGTGTAACGCTGTTGCAAAAAAAGCAATCATTTTGGGGTGTATTAGCAGGAGTATTGTAAGCAAGACACGAGAAGTAATTCTTCCGCTCTACTACACACTGATTAGGCCTCAACTGGAGTATTCTGTCCAGTTCTGGGCACCACATTTCAGGAAAGATATGGATAAATTTGAGAAAGTCCAGAGAAGCGCAACAAAAATGATTAAAGGTCTAGAAAACATGACCTAAGAGCAGGGCTGGCTCCAGGGTTTTTGCCGCCCCAAGCGGCGCAAAAAAAAAAAAAAAAAAAAAAAGCCGCGATCGCGATCTGCGGCGGCAATTTGGCGGGAGGTCCTTCGCTCCAAGTGGGAGTGAGGGACCGTCCACCAAATTGCCGCCGAATAGCTGGATGTGCCGCCCCTCTCCGGTGTGGCCGCCCGCAAGCTGGTGCCTGGAGCCGGCCCTGCCTAAGAGGAAAGATTGAAAAAATTGTGTTTGTTTAGTCTGGAAAAGAGAAGACTGAGAGGGGACATAACAGTTTTCAAGTACATAAAAGGTTGTTACAAGGAGGAGGGAGAAAAATTGTTCTTCTTAACCTCTGAGGATAGGACAAGAAGCAATGAGCTAAAATTGCAGCAAGGGTGGTTTAGGTTGGACATTAGGAAAAACTTCCTGTCAGACTGGTTAAGCACTGGGATAAATTGCGTAGGAGGTTGTGGAATCTCCATCATTGGGAATTTTTAAGAGCAGGTTGGACAAACACCTGTCAGGGATGATCTAAGATAATACTTAGTCCTGCCTTGAGTGCAGGGGACTGGACTAGATGACCTCTCGAGATCCCTTCCAGTTCTATGATTCTATCTATGATTTCTATTTGGCATAACCTGATCTGACGGTGCTTAGAACCCAATTGTCCATGGTAATTGAGTCCCAAACACCGTAAAAACTAGCCTGACTGTCCCGAACAGAGGATATGGAGAAGGAGAGGTCACCAAAAGATCACTGCCCTGGACAGGAGTCAAAATGTGTACTTGCTGGATGATGGTGTGCGGAAGGAGCTGGCTGGTTAAACCCAGAACCAGAGGACCTTGAATCTGTGGCCCTTCCAGGAGTAGTCCTGCTGCTGTATAGGAAAAGGGGGCTGTCCAAAGAAACTCTGGGAGTGGTACTGCTGCTGTCGCTGCTGACCGTTGGAGTGGCAGCGCTTCATGGCAGGAGTATATGCTCCCAAAGAATTCAAAGTTGCTTGGGAGTCTTTAAAAGAGTGCAGTGTTTCTTCTTTTTTCCCCCTGAAAACAAAACACAGCTATCTAAAGGTAAGTCCTTAATGTTCTGGTGAACCTCAGGTCTAATGCCTGAATTCTTCAGCCATGAGGCCCTCCTCATGGTTGCAGCTGATGACATAATTCTGGTTGTGGCATCTGACACATCCAGAGTTGACTGCAATGACGTCTTGTCCACCATATGGCTTGCTACCATGAATGACTTAAATTCTTCCCTGGAGGCTTCTAGCAAGTTGTCCGTGAACTTAGACATGGCTGCCCAATCAACAAACCATATTCAGAGAGCAATGTTTGCTGGTTCACAATGTGCATCTGCAGGAAAGAGGAGGTATACACTTTTGCTCCATCAAGTCCATCCTCTTGGACTCTTTGTCCTTATGTGTGGATTTATACCATCCCTGCCGTGCCCTGTCATTCTCTGCAGTTATCACCAGAGAGTTAGGGGCCAGGTGGGAATAGAAACTGTAAAAACCCTGTGTGGGAAAGAAGTATTGATTCTCTGACCTTTTGCCATGGGAGGCAATGAGTATTTCAGAGGGCCTCTGCGGGCTCTAAGGGTATGTTTACACAATAATTAACTGACCTAGGCCACCCCTGGTTGTTTGACTCTGGCTTATGGGTCTTGGGCTGTGGGGCTATAAAATTGGTCCATAGATGTTTGGACTCAGGCTGGAGCCTGAGATCTGGGAGCCTGCACTTGGAGAGGATCCCAATCCCTGGTCTCCAGCCCAAGCCTGAATGTCTACACAGCAATTTTTAGCCCTGTGAGCCCGAGACAGCTGACCTGGGCCAGCCATGACTGTGCGGCAGGTCTTTTATTCCAATGTAGACATACTCCAAGACAGCCTTATTTATCTGGAGGGCTATTCTCCCCAGAGCTGATGACTGCAGAATATCTAGCACCTTCTGTGTATTCTCCTTCAGGAATTCTGCCTGGATGCCCAAGGTGGCGGCCATATGCCTCAGGAGGTCCTGATATTACTTAAAGTCCTCAGGCACCTAGGGAGAGGAAGATTCCACCACAGTAGAGTAGCTGGAGAGAATGAAGAGGCAGTTTGTTGCACCAGTGCCATGTCTTGTACTTGTACCATAGGGTCTGATCGGAATAACCCCAGCAGCCCAGAGGGAATAGGCTCAGTGATCGCTTGCTGCTAAGGTGATTTTGGAGAAGGAGCCACTGTCGGGCCCGGTCATCTTGAGGACTGTGGAGTGTTCCAAGGAGGCCAGTGGGCATACCGGTAAGGCATTGGTGGCCATTAGATACCAGGACAAGAACCTCCTATCCCAACTATGGTACAGATGCTGTTCTCAGTATTGATGGTGATCTGAGGGAGATGATGAGGGTGAGGACAAGCCTGACCTAGATTTTGAGGAGTCACGGAGATTCTCTTGTGACATTCATTGGGGGAGCCAGCCTAAATGGGGCGAAAAAATGGTCAGACTCGTCTGAAGTCCAATATGGGAGCAGCTTCAGTGCTGAAGAGGAATGTGGGATTTGCGCCGGAAGTACCCAATGAGAGACACCTGTCACCCAGTACCAGGAGGGGTGTCAGCACCAAGACTAAGGGTAGTACCAAACTCAATGAACAGATGTGCTGCATAGACAATGACTGTGCCAAAGGATGCACTAGTGTCAAGGGGGCCTTCAGTGCTGGGATCTGCACTGGCCTTAGCTTCACAGTCTGAGGCCCAGGCATTGTGAGTAGTGGTGCCAGAGAACTCCCAAATCAGTGGAGAGTCTGGAACTGAGAGGCAAAGCTTGTCTGATGCCACCTAGTGTGGAGACAGTTAGTGCTGGTGCCAATATCAGCTCTGACTCTAGCCATGGGCGGTGAGAAGGAACTGAAAGGATTGGAGCAGCACCACCCCTATATGGCCAGAAGAGGGGTTGGGCTTCAGGGCATGAGTGTTGCCCCTACAGGTACTCCTAGACAAAGTTCTCTGGCTCTGGTGTGCTGGGCATGCACACATCTAAGTAGAATACGTCTGCATCTACTTGAAGAAGAACTCATGGTTAAAAAAAATCATGATTATCCACTGCTTTCTACCTTACATAGCCATTTACAACTGTGCCAAGTAACTGTAAAAGGCCACTAGATCAGATTGGTGTCATTTTGCATCCACTTTCTACAGGTGTGGAGAACTACTCAGTGTAAAAGTTAGTGGAGAATCAGGCCCTAAATAGCCCGAGATAGCATTTTTTCTCCATTCCTGTGAGTTATAAGGTATTACATGTCATCCCCCCACATGGAAGTAACAGATTACATGATGTGCTATGTAATGGAAAGCACTTCAGAATAAGCTAATGAAAGGGGAACTTTTTTTCCGTGCTAATAAACTTCAGACTCTGCTTGTTTCTAGCAAAAAATTCAGGCTTTGAACTGCTGAGATCCACATAAATTCAGGTTATCCATATAGCTGTGCGGAAAATCTCCAAGATGAGTTCTTTATTAATAGCAGGAATGAGTCAGTCAGCTAGCTTAATGATCTGACCCATAATTTGAATTCATTGAAAGTTCTCTGTAAGCACCTTCGGGAGCAGAGATCAAGCATGACCTTGACTTATGGTAGCTTGAATTAAATCCTCATGTAATATTTCTGGTGCTAGCTTTGTTGTCAGAAAAACAACTCGAACTACCACATAGCACAATTGTAATTCTGTAGTATGCTTTTGCTTCCTTTCAACTTGCATAGTCTTTCATTTCTTTTGAAGGGTGCTTTTATGGTTGTTTTGTTTACCTGTAATGAAACACTTAGATGACCATCTTAAATATGCAAAAGATCACAAAGACAGATTTGAAAGAATCATGCATGGTGTTTTGTATACTGGCTTTCCTATTTGTTCTTTATTATGCTATTGATCTCAGGCAGCAATGGAAAATATGGAGCTTTGTCAGTCCCCTACCACAGTGCTGAAATATTGAGAAAACACTTTACCTTGACTCCTTCACCACACTGAGGCAGTTTTGTTTTATTCTCTGTCCCTACTCTATTGTGGACATTTTTGTGTGTGATACCTTGCTTTCTAGGGCTATTTTGTTTAAATTCAACATATATATATATATATATATATATATATATAGTTTAAATTCCTTGGTTCTTGACATTTCTTGCTTGCTTACTGTCTGCACAGAATTTACATTTCTGTACAACATGGCCTTTCTTGCTGTCAGTGTGACATCATTTAGCATTTGGAGTGAAGAAGTGGAAAAAAAAATACCAAGAGTAAAACAAAACACACCCTTAATGAATTAGGGGGAGATCAGTTCCTCAAGACACCAGGGCAGGGAATTAGGAAGGAGGCATCTCATCTTTTGTTATATGGTGCTCCTGTTTGGCTTTTTTATGTTTAGTTGCTTGTTTGCTATCTTGCTCAATCTGAAAGGAGATCTCTGAGTTGTTCATTTCTAAAACAGGTGCATTGCAGAAGGTTATATTTTGCATTGCATCAGAAGCCAACGTAAACTAAGGAGTCACAATTTAAAGGGACTTAAGTCAGGAAAAAAAAGATGCTGTATTGAAAGACTGTTTAAAGTGATCAGGAGAGCTGCCTATACACTGAAAGCATGTAATTTCAATTAGCTTTTATTCCTTTCAATCTGCAAACACTGCATAACCAACACATTTCCACTGTCTCGACACTACACACTGTGGTTTAATGTTATTGGAGTGTGTCAGATTTTTCTAACTAACTAGCTAACCAGCTAACAAGCTAGCTAATTTACAGATATCTAGTGACACTGGGGTTGATCCTCTGTTTAAATCAGTTTAGCTCCATTGAAGGGATCTATTTTTTGTTACTGTTCAGGAATACTGTAGCATACCTCGTGTCTAGTTCTTATTACTATTGGGTCCTCACTTTGTGAAACTATATTACGTTACCTATGCTTGTATGCATGTGCGTGCACACACACACATACACACACATACACAAAAGTGAGTGCTACGGTATAGGTGTGTGTAACGTGTCTGTGTAAATGTATACACACACATCATAGATACAGCTGTTTGAAACAGATAGTGTGAATCAGATCTATTTTAAAAAAAGGGAAATTGTAGTTAATGGCATATCTGCTGAAAGCAGGTAATTTTAATTATCTCAGATAGTTAGAAGCAATGAATAATTTATTACCCAAAGAACTCCTGCTTTCTCCCCCCCCCCCCTTCTTCTTCAGGCTTCTAATCCTGGTGAGCCTCTGATATTCAGATCATGGTCCCCAATGCTTCTTTGTTTGAACTGTTACTCTGGAGGCACTGGTGGAAAACTATATGTTTCCCTGTAGCTAGTCAGCACAGATTGAGTTGTTTTGACAGCCCAGTATGAGATTCTAGTAGTCCAGCTAAAGAACTGAATAATATAGCATACAAAGTGGAAAGTTAAATAGCTCTTTGGACAGTGGAAGTAATACAGTATTGTACAATACATTGAGGTATGGACAGAAGCATTTAATCTTTTATATATGGTTATGGAGGCAAATAATTGTTTGCATACATTAATGATAATAATGAATAACACTGGCATATATCACAGGTACAGGGCTACCTACATCTCTGTCCTCTTTCTAGTATCTCTGAGTGTACCCCCTTGGGTGTTGGGCTCTTACCCATACCTATTTTAGGGTATAATCTAGTGGTTCCTCCTACTCTTAAACTGGGACCTGCCCCATGTATATACAGAAGACTCTCTCTCTTGTGTTCTCAGTGCTTTTTCTGCTGGCACCCAGGTAGTGTGAAGGAAGAAGCCACCTGACTGAAATACAGAAGGGACAAAGGCCAGATCCTGGGTGGGAGAGGGAGGCAACAGAGGGAATAAATTGGGGCAAGGAGCCAGGATAGGGGGTGAGAGGAGAAGAGTGGAACTGGAAGTTAGTGAAGGGGGCTAAGGGAAACATGGAACTGCAGGTGGTGAAGACTGGGACAGGAAACTGAGGGGTGGACAGGCGGGGATGAGGGGGGGGGGGGAAGGGGAGGCTGTGAGCCAGTGGGTGAGGCCCTCAATATGAGGATGGAAAAGAAATTAGACGAGGATCTTGGGAAGAGGGGGACTAGAACTGAATGGAAGGGAAGACTGAGATTTGATCATGCCTAGGGATGTGGAGACTGGGACTGGCTGGGCAATGAGACTAGGAGGGGTCCTGTGGAAAAATACTATGTGATCACGTAATTAAAGCCTATATCATAAGGTATGCATCCAAAGGGGCCAAATTAGGTTGCATGTGCAACCTTATTTCTTGCATTTCCTGACTTCTGAGGGCTTGACTTTGTAATCTTAATGTTCTTTTTTGTGTGTAATGTATAATAGTTTTAAACTTTTGTATTTAACAGTAACATTGTGTTTTTTACAATTTATTACATAATATTATAGACATTTGTGTACATAAAACTTTTATTTTTGTATTAGTTTAGGAGGGGAAACGAGGTAATTAGTGAACAGAAGGGAGCAGATAAAGAGCTACTTTAGTGTGCTTAAAAATGGAGCAGGGGACGCCTAGAGACTCTGACATACCTGATGCACTTATGTTTTAAGCTTACAATTGAGGATGAAGTTAAGGGCCCAACTGAACAAAAGACTTAAGCCCATGCCTAATTTTAAGCACATGTTTAAATACCTGACCAAATCAAAGCTTATGTTCGTGCATGGGAATGTTGGGATGAAGTGACGCTTGGGGGTTCAACCCAGATCAGTAAGGGGTTGTATCACCACCTGCCCCACAAATATGGGTGCCTTAAATGCTGTGCTGCAGTGGATCATAGTCCTGACACCAACAGCCAGCCTACAAGCATGCAGGTCACACCGTGGCTTCCAACGCCCAGTAACTTTTTTCAGGGTGACCCCCCAACATCCACCAAACTGTCTGGCCTATGGCGTCCAGCCCTCTCATTGAACACTTACAGAAGTTATTAAGTTCTCTGCTCCCTTAAAGAGACAGTACCCAGCAGCTGATTACCTTAACTGGAGCTAACAAATGGTTTTAATCAAAGCACTTAATTGGTTTATAGTAAAAGTAAAACTAGTTTATTCAACAAAAGATCATAGGTTTAATTGATACCAAATGTAAGGAATAAAAATAGAAAGAGTTACAAGCAAACAAAATAAAAATATGCTTCTAAGACTAAAACTTAATTTCAACAAGTTACAATCTTTGCCTAAGCATGTTTCTCACTTATACTCAGTTTCCAGAGACTTTGACCCACTTTGGTTGAAGGATTCAACAGTTTGTGATGTCAAGAATTCTGGCCCCTTTAGTTCCTCAATTGAGGGATGCCAAAATGGCTTTTTCTGTCTTTTTATATCTTCCCAAAGTTCATTGACCCTGCTTTAAGAGGCAGGAAGGTCTTCTGGGGATGTGGTCCCCATTCCCTCTTGAGTCACCTTTCTCCACTTGCTCTCCTGATAGCTTTGTTTACTTTGCATGTAAATGTGTTCTTTGTCACACCGTGCTTAATTTACATTGAAGACACATTTAAGCAGGTGGAACTGCATTCCTTTGTCTGAAACAGGCATGGCTTAGGGATTGCTTGCCAAATACATTGTAAGAACATATTTGCAGCACATATCTATAAAATCCTTTGTGGGTTTACCATACATACATCGTGCAAGAATATTAACGATCAGTGAGTCTAGTTTTCCAGTCATGTATTACATGATTTTGGGGGGGTATATATCATAACAGTGGGGTGTTCTTAGGGGCACAAGTGATGGTTCTGGAAATCTAGAGGGTAGGCAAAGGAAGGTAGCATGCTGGGGAGAATGTTCTAGAAGCCAGAAAAGAACTGGCCCACCGTCGCGACTGGGTGGAGGACCAAAAACATGAATCAAGAGTTGGAGAGGAACCAACTAAGTGGTGGATTAGATTGAGGGGAAGATGAGATGATGAGAAGGAATTGGCCCTGGAGAGAGAATGGGTGATAGGTCTTAGACTAAAGAGTAAAGATAGGACAGTTGGGTGGGCTGTTTTCAAGCTTAGAGGAATGTAGGAAAGAGACATCCAAGAAGACAGAGTGAATGGCAATATCTGGAGGTTAGGCAAGGAAGCAGAAGGCAATTAGCCATATGTTCTATTTTCTATTCCTGCTTTTCCTGCCAAGTATATTCTGTCCCTTGTTAAATATATTATTGCTTGTGCTGTCAAATGCACATTGTACAACAAACTCTTTTTACAAGGTGGCAGAGTTAACGTTGCTGCAGGAATATTGAGTATTGAATTGTTTCGCTTTTGCATGGTTAATATTCAGTTCAATATTGCATTATTGTTAACTCGTGTAGGGCTTGTGTAGGTGTCTGTATACAAAGACACACAGAGAAGTATGTATATGTATACACACATGACAGTGATAGTGATTTTGCTGAACTTACACTTTTTAATCTGAATTTGGCTCCAGTCTGGCCACCAAATTATTTTAAATGTAGTGGTAGAGGTAAATCTTGAGGTAGGGAAACAGCAGGGGGCCTGTTTTGTTGTTGCTGTGGCACCTTATGAATAACTCAGTTGATCTCAATATGCTTCCATTCACTCTTGCTCAGAGTGACACTACCTTAAACACTCAACACGCCAGCATCTGATAGCAAAGGTTTTATTCACAAAGAAATGACATACTGGAAGGAAAACATGTTTCACTGCCCATTTTCAGTACCAAAAGCTGATGGAGAGCTCAGGTATTAGAGCAACAACAATAATGCTATGACTTCTCTGAAATGATTAATAGAAAAAGGCCTACAAGGGCATTGAAGAGGGGCCTGATGGCAAAATCACACAGAAAGAACACACCCCTGTGTTTTTTCTTTCTTTTTAATTATTGTTTTATGGGATGGGGTTTTTGTGGAGCCTTTAAGGAAAATTCTTCAGTGGTGCAAAATCAATTAGACTGATGCATCTTAGATGCTTGAGTGGTGAAAGTGACTGCAGATGTCCAACCAATCCTAGTAAATTGCTTTGAATGCGTGGGAGGCGCAAACCAATAACCATTAGAAATGCCATGTAGCACAGCTGAACATCACCCCAGTTACTGCATGCTCAGTCATGCTAATTGGTGAAACACATCATCTTGCATGTGGCATGCAAGACCATACTTATGGATGTGATCAAAAAATGTGCCAACACCTGGGGTAAGTGCCTGAGGACAGTATGCAGTATTGTATGTCCCAGCATCCATCAACCCATCAGGTGATGAGGAAATATGGTCAAAATAGAAGGCTGATGTTGTGAACAAAGTCACAGTGCAGAAATCACCAAACTCTGTATACAGCAGACGACATAAGCAGCAA